>NC_080711.1:17218927-17536427 GCF_019097595.1 Hemibagrus wyckioides
AGCTGCAAATAAAGGAAATTCAAAAATAGAAGAAGAGGCTGAAAGAAAGCAATGTTAGATGTTGTGAGAGGTAATTTCATGACTTTAAAGAAATCAAGTTAAACTAATTTAAATGCAGAGGGGAAAAAAGGCAAATTAAAGTAAACAAAGAAATTACATTTGTTAACAAATTGTATACTCAAAATGAAACCAGTTTAATAGTATTTTATCCATTCTGTCCTGGTTAATGTCTCCTATCACTCTGGTCTAATGGAGTTGAATGGATTCATGTGGAATTCAAAGCATCAAAATATTATGTGTATTATGTATTAATTGTGATGTGTTCAGAAATGCTGACAAACAAATCAGAAAAATAAAAATCAGGCTCAGGTTAAAATGCATGTACATTCTGCTTTAGTGTCTTAACTCTGAATGGACAATTTGGGGTAGATAAAATGTTTTTGTGTGTGTTAACATGCTCCATCAAAGTTCCCTGGCATCAACATGCAAGGTATGAGATGCACCAAAAAAATGCAACAAAAGTTATGCCAAGCAAGCCCCTGCAAAGAAGTCCATATGAAAAGAACATTTTGAGTTGGATTTTCCTTTGTTATTTTGTTATATTTTGGGATTCAATACAATATTTGTTTGAAAATATTCATTTATAAAGAAAACAAAGGTTTAAATCCAGGGTATTTACTGAATATTTACATGTTTACACATATTTACACATGTATTTACATGTGTTGTCTAGTGGTACTGTACCTAGGATGTCATGTCTTGGTAAAATAAATATTTTCAAGTATAAAAATTAATAGGAGTCTAGTAGTTTGTGCAAATATAATATAGAATCTATAAACTATAAGTATGATCTTAAGTTACTGGAGTATTCTTAATTGTACTTAATTATACTTAAGTGTACTTAGCTGTACTTAATAAAATAAAACTTTTTTTTAATAAAACTTTTTTGATACAATTCAGTGTTACAATGGTAACAGGTAGAAGTTTCCAGAAAATGTTTATGTGAAAAGTGCAAAGAGGCATTATCTGACATGCCTGCCACAATTTTTTCCAAGTCTTACAGCTGTAATATTACACCATCTACTGTTACTGCAGTTTTACCATACCCCCTGATTTCCCCCTCCCAGATTTGCAAAGTTATTACTTTTTTTCATTTTAGTGAGATGGCTGAACTTGTTTAAATGAAAGTCTGCAACTATTCCATCATATAACCATTAGACTGGATATATAATGCAGAATGTTAAGTTGTTTTTTGACTGTATGGTCAGAGTGCAATTGTGTAATCAGGAAATGTGTTCTAGTATAAACATAAAGTCCATCTGCAGTCCAAAGTAATCTGCATGGTTTCTAAATGGTACTATTCTCAGCAACCTTATGTATCTCATACAACAGCAATCAGCCTTTAAGTGATGACTCCTAACAGAAATAGCACATGGGGAAGGATCAGACAGCGTCTTTTTCGTAGTGTTCACTTGTCTATTTTGAAAATATATTGTACTATAGGTTTCAATGTTTGTATTCTACTTACTATCTTGTAGTATACTGGTTAGCTGAGAACACTCAGTTTTCTTGCTGCTAAAATTAAAGATTCTGATTATAAATATAGTTGCCAAAAATGTATTAATTAATTAATTAAAATGAATGGTCTCTAGTCAATTTGTCACTATAAATATATCTGAAACAATTTGTACATATTACATCACACTTATTGAATACTAGTATGTATTTCAAAAATATTGATTTCAATAAAAGGCTAATTTTTTTTTGAGTGCACTTGTCATTCAAAAATATTGAACATGTATTATGTAATTGGCTAGCTAGTTAGCTAGCACTACAATACCTTGGCATAGCTTTATTTTTATGTATGCAAGCTATATGGTATTGTGACAAATATCTTTGCTGAGATATTTCAAGATAAGATGTGAAGAAAATGTCAAAAGTTTTGTAAGACTAAGTTTTCTGTTTAAAAGGAAACACTTCTAGGTACCTCTTAACACTTCTTCTAATTACATATGAATAGTCCTGAAATCCTGCTGCAAGTGTATTTTATAAGGTGAAGATGTTTATTTCTATTGTGTAGTTCTAGTCTGCTCCTTTCCACTATAGACTCTTTTCAATTAAATTCACTTTCTGCTGTGCCTGCTAGTTCCCAATATCACAAAAGTATTAGTAATTTGCCAATTTTAAATTTTCCTTGTGTTATTGCAAAGGTTGCTTCATTTGTATGAACCAGTGCTCTGTGAGACATAAATGCAGTCCTCTAGGCTCTACACAGAAAAACCACATCCCCGCCCTAAGATAACTACATACACATTTGCCTGACACAGACATATGTTCCTATTTATAGAACTGGTGTGGTACAACTTGGTATAACAGTTTCCTTGCAGTTCAACTGGGAGAAATTGAAGGAGAAAGACGGACACAGAAACAAGGCTATGAAAAAGTTATTCATCCACTCTTTTTAAAACGCTTCTATGGCATGGATGAGGAATCGTGTTTTGTAAGGGAAACTCCTTTTGACAAGACCTTGAAATTGGCAGATGAAGCTTTTTCATACAAAATTTACTGAACATCAGGAATATTTTACTTTTGCTACTATCAATACATAGTCAAAGGTACGGAATATATTTTCTTTTTTACATTACATATCAATATATAAAAATATAACTTTGAACTTTTTTGTAAAACCCTCAGATAAAATTAACACATTTAGAGACAAACACAAGAACTAAAAATCTGGTCCTACACACCGGATTTCAAAGTTTGGCATGAAAGCACAGAAGGAGACTGGTAATTAAAGGGCGTCTAAAAAAAGAGCTGGACAGAGGGCGAGGCTGTGGAGTCATATGTGGAGGCACAGTAACTCTGATTCTAAAAGAAGAGCTGTTTGAATCCATACAGGCTGCACCACGAGGATTTACTCATGGATCCCTATGGAGGTCACTACCTGAACCGAGAAGCAGTGTTGTCTTTACTGGGTATGGCTCGCACGTGCCAACTGATATTGGGCTGCACCACGATGGCTTTGGTGACTCACAGCGCAGGCTTCAGTGCCACCTACGGCACTTTCTGCATGTTCGTGTGGTGCTTTTGTTTTGCCATGACATTGATTATTTTTGTACTTGATGTGGTTCGCCTGCATGGCTGTGTGCCCATCTCCTGGGACAATTTCACTGTGGCCTTTGCCATGCTTGCCACATTAATGTACATCACAGCTTCTGTTGTCTACCCTGTATACTTCCTCAGCAATGAATGCCCGACTGAAGGCTGTGAAGTGCGCAACTATCGCATTGCTGTTACTGTGTGCTCCAGTATCTGTTCTTTTGCCTATGGTGCCGAGGTTCTCCTCACACGGGCCAAACCAGGCCATGTAGTGGGTTACATGGCCACCATGTCAGGCCTGCTAAAGGTAGTTCAGGCCTTCTTTGCTTGCATCATCTTTGGTGCTTTGGCAAACGACAGTGAGTACCATCGCCACATTCCCACACAGTACTGTGTAGTTGTCTACAGTCTATGCTTTGCCATCACAGTGGTAGTGGTGATTCTGACTGTCTCAGGAAGGACTGTAGTTCTGAGGCTGCCGTTTGACCGCTTTGTGATTATATACACTTTCCTGGCAGTCCTGCTGTACATGAGTGCTACTGTGGTGTGGCCGGTCTTCAGTTTTGATAAGAAGTATGGCTCTCCTGGGCGACCGAATGATTGCCCCCAGGGAAAATGCCCATGGGACAGCAAGCTTGTGGTGGCAGTGTTCACCTTTGCCAACCTGGTGCTCTACATCATCGACCTACTTTACTCTCAGAGGATCCGCTTTGTCTCACAGTCAGCTGCCTAAAATAGCATTTCTGCTTCTACTTGCTATGAAATAATGCATCTATTGATGCTTATCCAGATATTATCACTAATATTTCGTATCTCTGACTTTTATGATAGATAGATAGATAGATAGATAGATAGATAGATAGATAGATAGATAGATAGATAGATAGATATGCTTATGTGATGGAAATCCTGTGATAGATTCATTTTCATGTATGCCTTTCAGTGTTACTTAATAACAAATTAATTCAGTCACATCTTGAATTTATAAAGTCATGTTTGTTTGTTTTTTTCTTTATGTCTATTTATAATATCCATTGATTTAGATGATGACTGAAGCATTTTACTCTACACTTAAGTATATTGCAGGGTATTTTTTCAAGCATGTATCCTGTTACTGGATGTAATACTTTGTTGCTAAATTCTTGAACTCCTTCCTCTTAACCAGAGCTCTTTGTTATAACTGACCATACATTAAAACTACTGTTTCATTAACAGAATCTTCAGAGATCTTTCACTTTCATTTTATTCTGTTATTTTACAGCATCTTCTGTGTACTCTGTGTGGTGGATTTATAAATTGTGGCAGTAATTTATTTAATTTAACAGGAATGTGAATCAACCTTGTCACCTAAAATATGTTTAACTCAAATGTAACTCTGGGCATGTAGGTTATCATTCTATCTGTATGTCATGATGAACAATGTTTCATCAAGAAACATTTACACTACACATTTTTAGAGTCTACTTATATATTAGCATACTGTGAGACTCAGTGTCAGGAATCAAATTACCATTCAGCACCTAGTGATCTACCAAACTGGAGGTTCACTGGTTCAGTTCCACATTGTCCCACTTACATTTGGTACTCTGGTCAGGAGACATTTAAAAGAAGTTCAGGGGTATAAAAAAGATAAGCATTGTACAATATGAGAGACCCTTGGGAGACCCTTTTACCATCACACATCTACCATCCAAGCATCCTATGTCTGTTATGCTGTACTTTAACTGTTGTAAGTTCACTCTACACTTTTGTTATCTGTATGCTTGGGTATATAAATATTATATTCTGTATGTGTTGCTGCATTTTTTTTTGTAAGTCACATTTGCTGCATTTCATTTGCTACTACAAACCACTAGCACTATAAAAGAATCTCCACATTTATTTAAATTACGTTTTTATAAACATTTATTAGAGCCTGTCATGTGATATTTAATCTATACTTAAAGTATTGATTAAATGAACTCATCATCTGAGCTCCCATTTAGTATTTATTGTCTTCATTGCCAAGTGCCATTTTATGTTTCTTGTTTCCACACTCCAATCATTTCACACTTTTGACCCCACTGTGAAAGTCAACAGTATTCCTCTTAATACAGTGGGGACTGGTGCTTTTCAAGGGTGGGGAGCCATACTGTAGATGTGGATCTGTGATTTATGTGGAGGTGATTTATGTATGCAGGCTGGTTCTGAATGTGATTTACAATTCCGCCACCTGTCTTCTGAGCTCAGGCTCAAGAACCAGCACCATTTTAATTCAATTCGATTCAATTTTATTTGCATAGTGCTTTTAACAATGGACATTGTCTCAAAGCAGCTTAACATAAGAAATATAGTACAAAAGCTCAAGCTTAATATTAGACAAAAAGTACAAGATTAATATTAGACTTATATTTAAAATGATTTGTATTAATCCCCGATCCTTAATGAGCAAGCCTAGGGCGAATGTGGCAAGGAAAATGGTAAGAGGAAGAAACCTTGAGAGAAACCAGACTTAAAAGGGAACCCATCCTCATTTGGGTGACATGGAGAGTGTGATTATGAATAATGTGCTTTTCAAATCATATACAACCAGTGGAAAAGATATGGACAATTGCTGGGGCTCCAACTGGTTCTAATCAGCCGGCATTAATGGCATTAAGCAGTTTAATATTAACGTAATGTATAAAACCTTAACTCTGGCAATTATTTATTAATAAATTGAGTGAGTGGATTTTGTAATATAAAGTTTTTTTTTAACAATTCATCATAAAATATGCATCCAGCATCATTAAATATGGAATAGGAACATTACATTACATTGACTGTCTAAAAAGCTGAACCCATCTGTTTTGGATCTTTTAAAAATAATATCATCAAATCATCATCTAAGGTACATTATAAACATTCATTATAGCAAACATTCAGTTTGATGAGTGTGTTAGTTGCTGGATATTTAGTCGTCCTTCATTCCTTGTAATAGTTTCACAGTATTTATTAGTTAGCTCTCTGTCACAGAACCTAGGTTTTTAAAGTTTTTCATGTAGGAGGTAATGAGTCTGCCTTCAATCAGAGTTTAGAGGCTTTATAGATATCTGAAGCAGATTAATTTAAAATTAGATAATAGTGAATACATAACACCAGCACTTTTATCTGAAGCTAAGACTGCTAAACATATTGTTAATAAAATTATTTCTGATTAGGTGTTCAATGTACTATGTTTAACAGAAACATGGATTAAACCAAATAAGTATGTAGCATTAAATGAAGCTAGTCTGCCCCAGCATAATTATATACACATCAGCCCTGTGTAAATGCAGGATAGGAGGTGTCACGGTTATTTAGGATGATAATCTAGGTATCACCAAAAACCTAGATATACATTCAATGCATTTGAAGTTCTTTATAATAACCATTCTTAAACATATGTGCACTTTGCCTTGTCAAACATACATTCACATTGCCTAGCGCAGAGTGGTTTATCAATAGTCTCCCAGCATTATCACCCATCACTGAATCACTGTCTCATAACTTGATCAGGCAAGTCAAGTTTGCTACACTCTAGTTAATGTAACTGTTCTTAAGAAATTAGGTCTTATTTGACTGATCGTTATCAGTTTGTAAACTTCTCTACGCAAAGCTAAGATCAGCAATTCACAAGGTTCTGTTTAAGCCCTCATTTTTTTCTTTATATATGCTTCTGGTACTGATAATATTATTTGAAAACATGGCTTTAGCTTCCACCGTTATGCTGATGACAGTTATATGTTTCATCAAATCCAGTTGAGAGCCACCAGCTTAATAATGTTGAGAAATGTGTAAAGGGCATTAGACACTGGATGCTTGTCATCATGTACATCAGGACATGGTTTGATTATTGACTTCAGTCTTTCATTTGAAGCTCAATTAGATATTTCTAGGATAGCCTTTTTCATCTCAGAAATACTGCTAAAAATAAATGATGTAAATGATGCAGAAAAAGCTAGTTAATGCCTTTGTTACCTATAGGTTGGATTATTGTAATGCCTTACTGTCTGGATGCTTCAGTTAGTACTTTTCATACAAACTGACCTGACTAATATATTTGCCCTGTTACTGGCTATTTAAATATGTGTAACATTTCTTTCTAAATTTACATTTACAGCATATACCCTGATTTAGAGCGACATGTTTCTCTTATTTATACAACTGAGGTGATTGAGGGTGAAGGTCCCAGCAGTGGCAGCTTGGTGGTCATGCGATTCAAACTTACAACTCACATCTGATCAGAAGTTCAACACCATAACCACTGAGCTTCCACTTCCCTTCTAAAGGTTTTAGGATGTTTAAACTTTCTTGAACATTTAAGATTGGGCTGAATAAGCAACAACCATTTATCCCACATAACCAACACTGACTGAAAATAATGACAGTGTGTGAGTGCTTATGCTCTCCAAAGAACACTGCTGGAACAAAGCAGGACACCTGTTAACTGGCAATATGGTCATGGGTGCCCAAGGGTCTTTGATGTGTGTGGACCAGTCTGGCCATCCTCCTCTAATCTCTATTATCCTGCAGACCCTCTGCTCACAGAGTGTTTTCTTCTTTTTCCCATTCTAATGTGATGTTTATCAGCTAAAGTTCTTGAGCATGATTGTTTTGCACTGTGCTTCTGCAACCACATGACTGGCTGGTTAGACAATGACATAAAAGTGCTGTTTTACTTTAAATAAAGTTGTGTGTGTCTGTACATAATTGGTGAGGAGATTAGGAAATTATATGACTGGAAACATGTTGCTGGAATAAGAAACATTAGAAGCTAAAAAAGTAACAGTAAATAATAAATGGACACATATCATGAAAATAGTTTAATTTATAGTAACAACTGTTTAGGATTTTAGTACATAATTAAAATAAGGGTTCTATTTACATTTTCAACTCACTTTATAATCATTTATAATCAGTATATTTTTTACAAAATCTTAGTTTTCGCAGCCAGATTGTATCTAAATCATGACAAGGATCATGGATCTTTAGACCACAGCTGATTCTTTTCCAAATATGGAGAAAACAATGACATTTGTAGACCTTACTTGAATGTTATTATAAGTACTATTACTGTGCAAAATGTTATTTGAAATGCTTTTACACATGTGCAGTATGTAAGTTGTGAATAGGCATTTGAAACTGCCATAAAATATAATTAAATGAAAATGCACTAAGACCCCAATAGACAGGACTGCTTTTGTTGGTTAAAACTGGCTTCTTCATGTTATACATGGAAGTCCTGTTAATAGACATCAGTGGGCAGCTGGAATTCCTTGAAGGAGTAAAAGGAAACGTCTCCATGGTCCACCACTGCATACGTCATAGACACATCGCTACTTTGCAAGGACAGCTGCTTCAAGACATGAAAGTTTGGCACTGGCCCATCAAAACTGTTCAAAGATGACAAATGCTCAAGTCAAAATGATATATATACACATATACACACACACACGTATGTATATATACACACACCATCTCTCTTAAGCACGATTAGCACAGTCTTCCATCAACTAACGCATTTGATTATGGCTTAAAGCTATGTGGACCAGCCCTTACCCTGACTTATACAATAATCGTCATAATTAAAAGACTGGTTTCTGTTGGCTCACTTTATTTTTCCATATTCTTTAATTAATACCAATTATATAAAATGACAGGGTTTTTTCCTTTTATGGGTGGTATTCATAGTCCCTGACCAAGTGCACTAGCATATTAGGATATGTTTAGGGACCACAAAACTGGAGGCAGAATCTGAAGTGGAGACATCATCAGAATATGCACCGTTGACATGGCCAGACAGTGGGTAGGCCTCCTATACTGGTTGTGGAAATTGCCTGATGTCTTTTGCAGGCACACACAAGGTTTTTGCTGGAAGTGCAACTTAAGATGTCGCAACAGACACCATCTCAAAGTGATATGTGCAGCATTATTAATTCATTAATACAATCAGGTTAATAAAAAAATTGACAGAACTGTTATTTTAGCTGTCTACCAGAGTATTTAAGAGTTGAGAGTAAATAGTAAATATGAGCTCCAAATGCAGACTTTCAGCTTCAGTTTCAGGGTAAGGCTCATTTATACATTATAAGGTCCAAAGTGTTCTAAAGTTTAGTTAAGGGAGGGAAAAAAACTGCAAAGTGAGCCACATGCTAAAAGGGTCTGATCATGTCTGCAAAAAATATGGTAGTCTTCCTATTGTGTTTACCTGCAAACACACAAACGGGTATAGGGCTTTCCTGGGCAACTCTTCTTAAACTCAGTGTCAGGTTGGTAAACGTTGAAGGTGATCCTCCATTGTTCTGAGCCAGGTAACCTAAGAGGGAAAAGGCTAAAGTGATATACCAAATAATATAAATCAAGCAGCTGAAGCAAAACACAATTGTCTAGCCATATGTTTTCTATAGTAAAATGCAATGTCAAGCTCAAATGATTATCTTCAGGTACCTGGAGTTTTTTGCCAACAAATCATAAGACTGAATAATATTGATGTGCTCCAGGAGCTCACCTACACAAAAAAAGAAATGAGAAGAAAAACAAAGCAGGAAAACTTGCTTACAAGAAACATTCAGAAATTTTCCATACTCAGATCTGCATTACCTCTGTTTATTGTTTACTTTATTACAAGTTGAATTAAAGCATTACATTTGTTCTGTAAGCAGTCATATCAAGCTGTAAATATGACACTTCTATCATCTAATACCACAGAGCCAATGCAAACACCTAATACATTTTGGTTTAAGCATGCACTTCTCTAAAGTGGAATCTACAAAATGGCATAACTTGTTAATAAGTCATATTTCACTTCATACTGTACATACCATACCTTTTTTGCTAGACCCAATGGGATTTCAAATGCTAATATCTACCATATACATGTGCCATTTAACTATTTTTTAATATATCACATTACTGCTACGATACATGTAGATTATGTAAAATTCTCTATTTCTCCATAATGTAAGAACACATCTGATCTGATTGGGGCTTTATAATATGACTGGTATTTCAAATCAAACACTTACGATGCGAGCTACATTTTCTGGGCTGAGCAAGAGGCAAAACCTCCTGTTCCCTGAAGTGTGTGGGCTTTTTATTGTGCTGCAGGCTCCTTCTTTTCTCCACCAGCTCCAAGTACTCGACCCAGTTCCTGCACTGACGCACACTTTGATCATCATTAATGTTGCATCCATGTCGATTTTGCTCCCTCTGCCGTTCTTGCTTGGACCACTGTTCCTGCTTCATATTGATATTTCTGTGCCACTTGGCCATGTGGCACTCTCGTACCTGCAGAGCACCAGGGAGCAAGCTGGGATCAGGAGGGGGCAGGCAAGCACAGTTGGCATTATATGAGCCCAGGTCTGGAAAAAAGATGCAGCTGAAGTCCCAGTACCAAATTGAAGGCTGGAACGAATCAGGCTGGGGTGTGCTTGGTATATTTGTCCACCAGTTCCTCCCTTGAGCTCTTTTTGATTCTGGATCAGACTTTAATATCTCACCCTGGAAGGCTTTTTGTGTTTGTAGTTGGCCAGGAGCTTCCAAGCTGCTGCATGGGACATTGGTATTAATTTCACCTTCATGTTGTCCTGCAGATATCTCTGGAGATGAGATGCTTTTCTTATTACACAGTCTAAAGAAAAGCAGAATCATAATGTATGAAGAGATATACAAAAGGAACCTTCAAATTCCACAAAATAAAAACCCTAATCACCTTAAAATGCCCATTTAATATTAAAAAACCCATATGATTTAGATGGTGCTTTGCAACTGACAAGATTCTTCTGTCTATATCTGGCAAAACTAAGTATTTTAGGCAGGCTAAGCAGAAATTTACAAAAGTGTGTTAAATGTCAGGCAAGCCAGATGAGTGAATAAAATGCATCAGTGAGCAGACATTGGCAAAAGGGTGAATACCTATAACCGGGACTCTGGTTCCATTTCCTCTTCAGCTGCTTGCTTAGTCTGTTGTTGGATAGGGGCATATTCAGCTGTTGTCTATATAAAGAAGGCAATCTATTACGAAGAAAAGACACTTTAGGAAACTGACCGACAGACATCATATGACAATGGAAAAATGTGTATGTATAGTTACCTAGTATCAAATCGGTTTACCACATAACCTAGCCTTTTTAAATGACTGAACACCTATTGACAAGAAAAGAGTCAGACTTCAAAAAATAAACAAAACATCTTTCATAAGTATATTTTTTTTGGATTGTGACAAAAATAGATTAACTACTCATTGTAGGGTAGGGGCCAACCCAGACATGCATTGCAATTTTATTTCTTTTTTTTAGTCTACACAACTGGGCAAGTAAGTAAGTAGTTTGTGATGTCTAAAAACACACCAAAAGAACACAGGTATGTTTCGAAGATTAAACGATTCCAGATTGAACAATATAAGGAGCGCTATAAGAGCAGAGATGAATTCATATACAGTAGTGCCCTGTTTTATGTCAATTCTGACTTTATATCTATTTAAAAAAATGAAATCCAATTTACGGCGCTTTACACAACCTTACGTCGGTCCCTCAGTCACATAGTAACAATGAAAAATGGCTAATAAAACCAAACTAAACAAAATGACTGAAAATACATATATTCAGTCATAGTGTCATATACAGCACTTTATAGGGGCAATTCCGACTTACGTCACGTCTCTTGGAACCAATTAACGACGTAGTGCGGGGTACATGCAAATCAACTTTCTACTGCTGCAGCCAGCTGTACTTTCTGCATAGCTTAAGTGACAGATGTCTTCCAATCAGCGGTAAGAATTCCATTCGCAAACTATACCTACCTTTTTCCAGTTTGTTTAAATTGTTGTTGTTTTGGATTTTTAAGTACTTCAGGATAAGACAGGGGTTTAGACATCTGAAGACTACCAGTGGCACAGCTGTTTGGACTCCAAGGGGACGTTCATTCCACCACCATCTGTGACAAGTAATTTGGGCTAAGTGAAGTCTGGTTCATTTTTGGCTTTTTAGCTACAGGAAGCTAGCGAGGAATGCATAGCACTAAGGTGGTGAGCTGACACCCGAATATAGTAAGAGTGAAAACAAGTTGTGCAGCTGCATTCTGTATCTGGTGCTCAGAGGCAGAACAGCCAGAAGTGAGTTGTAGTAGTCTCTCTAAATGACAAGACTGGACAAGCACCCAAGTAGTCCTTGTACATAGAAATGGATGAAACCTTCTGCTATTGCAAAAGAAACATCAACATGAGAGTGTCAGATTAGCAATGTGAGAGGAAAACGACAGCTGATTGCCTATAGTTACCATAAGATTGACCAATGTGACTGGAAGTGAGCCTAGTTGTAATAGGGTGATAACATACTATAATGGGGATGAATGACGAGGATGAACAGCAGTGCAGTTTTTCAAGAGTCAGAGTTGGATTCCCTCCATGTCACCTGATAGACTTCCCTTCCAGATAGGAAGCAACCCACTCCTATGCTATGCCACAAATTCCAAGACTTGATGGACAAGAGACTCCTGTTTTTTACTGAAGAAATGCTGCTGAAAGGTTAAGGGGGATTAGGAGTAATAATAATTTGATAAATCTAGCAGCTTCTCATGCTGATTAGGATCTGTGAGGAAATTTTATATGAAAAAGAGGTGTTATCTTCTTATTATGAACTCTCTGAAGAAAAATACATATACATATATTTTACACACATGTAAAATAAGAGACCACTGCCCAATCTCCAGATTTGAACCCTGTATGTATATATATATATATATATGTATATATATATATATATATACATACACACACACACACACACACTATATTGCCAAAAGTATTCGCTCACCTGCCTTGACTCGCATATGAACTTAAGTGACATCCCATTCCTAATCCATAGGGTTCAGTATGACGTCGGTCCACCCTTTGCAGCTATAACAGCTTCAACTCTTCTGGGAAGGCTGTCCACAAGGTTTAGGAGTGTGTTTATGGGAATTTTTGACCATTCTTCCAGAAGTGCATTTGTGAGGTCACACACTGATGTTGGACGAGAAGGCCTGGCTCTCAGTCTCCGCTCTAATTCATCCCAAAGGTGTTCTATCGGGTTGAGGTCAGGACTCTGTGCAGGCCAGTCAAGTTCATCCACACCAGACTCTGTCATCCATGTCTTTATGGACCTTGCTTTGTGCACTGGTGCACAGTCATGTTGGAAGAGGAAGGGGCCAGCTCCAAACTGTTCCCACAAAGTTGGGAGCATGGAATTGTCCAAAATGTCTTGGTATGCTGAAGCATTCAGAGTTCCTTTCACTGGAACTAAGGGGCCAAGCCCAGCTCCTGAAAAACAACCCCACAACATAATCCCCCCTCCACCAAACTTTACACTTGGCACAATGCAGTCAGACAAGTACCGTTCTCCTGGCAACCGCCAAACCCAGACTCGTCCATCAGATTGCCAGATGGAGAAGCGCGATTCGTCACTCCAGAGAACGCGTCTCCACTGCTCTAGAGTCCAGTGGCGGCGTGCTTTACACCACTGCATCCGACGCTTTACATTGCACTTGGTGATGTATGGCTTGGATGCAGCTGCTCAGCCATGGAAACCCATTCCATGAAGCTCTCTGCGCACTGTTCTTGAGCTAATCTGAAGGCCACATGAAGTTTGGAGGTCTGTATCGATCTGTAGTGATTGACTCTGCAGAAAGTTGGCGACCTCTTCGCACTATGTGCCTCAGCATCCGCTGACCCCGCTCCGTCAGTTTACGTGGCCTACCACTTCGTGGCTGAGTTGCTGTCGTTCCCAAACACTTCCACGTTCTTATAATACAGCTGACAGTTGACTGTGGAATATTTAGGAGCGAGGAAATTTCACGACTGGATTTGTTGCACAGGTGGCATCCTATCACAGTTCCACGCTGGAATTCACTGAGCTCCTGAGAGCGACCCATTCTTTCACAAATGTTTGTAAAAACAGTCTGCATGCCTAGGTGCTTGATTTTATACACCTGTGGCCATGGAAGTGATTGGAACACCTGATTCTGATTATTTGGATGGGTGAGCGAATACTTTTGGCTATATATATATATATATATATATATATATATATATATAATTTCATTAAATAGCCTAAACAATCTCAGTAAACTTAGCTTAATAAAAAAGCTAATTTTTCTTAAGCATCTAAAATGCTGTTTCTTCCATGACGGACATTTATTGAGTCTCCAAGTAAGTTTAAGAGATTTTTTAGCCAAACTTTAAAAGACAAAAGAAAATAAATACAGCTCTGTGATGTGTGGTCTACCAATGCCAAAGGAAGAATCCATCAAATGTGATTTATGACCAACCTGGTACTGATGGAAAGTCACAGTTACAGCAGAAAGGAAACTTTCATAGCCCTCTTGGAGGGAGAGAGGAAGATCCTGGTAGAACACTTGCACATTGCCCTGTTATATTTAATAAGAGATCAACATTCCATAACATGAACATAAAAACATTTAACGAATTCTAAAGGGGCTCATCTAGCTTTCAGTCATTACTAGCAACATAATGAGTAAGTACTTACACATTCCATGAGGTAAAGAGCCTCCTCTGGAAACAAGCACTGCTTTCCTTGATCAGAAAATCCCATTGTCTGCCAAAATTTTCCCTGCAACAGAATTTTATAGTTTACAGATAGTATCATTACCATGCAGAAAAATACCACGTCCATAGTTTAGAAAAGTGAGTTACAAGATGTTGTCTCAATTAACAGAACCAAAGCATGAATTAACAGTAAATTAATTACTTTATAAAAGTATTTATTGTATAGAGAAACTCACAGCTGGAGACTTTAGCTTCACCAGCTTTTCCTCAGGAATCCACTCTGCATTCACAAGGTTCCCGCTACACATGACAGAAAAGAATAAATGAGACAAAAAAAAATCCCCACAATTTATATATTTAGCTCTTCATCCATGGAATAACACCATTGGGTATCAGTAACACAGCTGGTCTATTGGTTTCTTTCACCATGATCAAGTGAAGTCAAGTGGTTCTTATTGTCACTTCTCAATATAACCTGTATATGCTGGAACCAAAGATCACTTCCCCAGGATCATGTAGCAACATATAATACATTGTTGGTAGTGTGTTGAGAATTCTGACAGCGTCAGGCATGAAACTGTTGTAGTCTGGTGAAGGCAGCATGAATGCTCCACAAAGTTGGGAGCATGAAAATGTCCAAAATTTCTTGGCATGCTTAAGTGTTAAGAGTTCCTTTCACTGGAACTAAGGGGCCAAGCCCAACCCCTGAATTCAGTGATTTGGAGGGGTGTCCCAAAACATTTGGCAATATAGTGTAAGCCTGGAGTCACCCTACTAGAAATGTCAAATGACATGGATTACTACAAACTGAAATTTAGAACATATGCTAAAAGATGCCTGTTTGCCGGTGTTCTTGTGTTGAACAAACTACGAGTTCTCTGCCACTCACACTCGCTCCACTCGTTCCTCTGTCACAAGCATCCAGTGTTCATCAAGTGTCTTCTGCAGACATGTCTTTTGCTGCTCAGAGTTGTTTGGTAAAAACTCTTTTTGACCCCTCACAGGAATCTTATGATTTCGGCTCCGACTTTCAAATAGTTCTGATGAGCTGTAAGAGAAAACATGGGACAGTAAAAAATAAATAAACAAAATGCTACAAGACTTTGGGTATACGAACAAACTAGGAACTTACACAAATGTAACCCACAAAAGTAAATAAAAACCTACAGACCTCATATGTTTCAGTAACAGTTTGCAGAATTTGATTATACTAGATTGAAACAATTAAAACTCTTATTTCTGGTGAATGTTGTATTTCTAGCACTGACTGCATGCTCAGGGCCTCTTTGTCTGGCCTCTTACTCTGGCTTACTTTACAATTTAAGTTCAATTCAATTTTGTGTATAGCACTGTAGTGGAAAATAAAATAAAAAGTCACACAGTTGACTCCTGGGTTTATTCTCCTCACAACCAGGCAAAAGAAGTCCAATGACTCCAATCCAGTGTTACATGGCAATTATATAGTTCACTGCACAGGGCTAGAATTTTGTGTTTTGTTACTGGTAAGCAAAAAACATTGGTCAAATAAAAATCAAATTAACATAAATTACCAAGAATGATTACGTCAAAATACAATAAAGAGAATTTATTGTTTTTTGTCAAGAGATGATGGCTCAGTGCATAATCATGATTGAAGTCCTAATAAAAATAGGAAGATCCTAATCATTCCAACAGTGATACAAACAAAATTCTCAATAATATTCTAGCACCTTCAGTGCTTACACCCTTATTAACAGAGAGCATTTCACATAAGAGTCAAACAGAAACAAGTGAATAATTGTATTGCTGAAAAAATAGCTTTATTCTGAAGGTCAGAAGTGAAAATCTTACAACTCAGATAGCTTTAACAAAAATAATTTTACTTCAACTATCCAAAATAGTCCATGTTCATCTTTAAAGTCAAAGAAGGTATAGGTTTGGCTTCATATTTTTTGGATGAAAACACATCAACCACATATAGCTAGTGTCGTACACAGTGAAATGAAACATTACTCCGGGACCATAGTGCTACATAAAATAACAATAACTAAAAGTCTATGTAAAATCACACAGTTCCACATATAGTGGAATGCATTGTGCAAAACAGACTGTACAATATACTACAACACAGTAGTGCACAGAGAGCAGACCTGTACAGTATTTATTTTATCTGTACAGTACAACAGAGTTTTAATGAAGATGATTTGGGGAATGTGTTACTGGCACACTTTGGACCAATTAATACTCATCATCGCTTGAATGCAATATTGGTCATGGTCACAATTTACCCATGTTTATGGGTAAACATGGGTAAATTCCAGCATAATAAAACACCATGTCACAAAGCAAGCATCTTAAACTGGTCTCATCATCATGGTGAGGAGTTCAGTGTTCTTCTGTGGCCTTCCCAATCACCGGCTCGGAATCCAATCGAACACCTTTGGGATGTGGTAGAATAGGAGATTTGCAGAATGAAAGTACACCTGAGAAATCTGCAGGAATTGTTTGATATGAACATGGGCCAGAATCTCAAGAGAGACTCTCCAACAAAGAATACAGACTGCTGAAATATAAGGGAGGCAAGCAAAAGCAATGTGGGATGCTAAAGAAATGTTTTTAAAATCTGTTAATCTGAAGTGGAGTTAATTTGATCTTGCAACTTCAAGTATACATGGGCAATGTACACTAACTGAACACCTTAAGTCATAACGTTTAAACTATTCACACAGGATGCATAAAAAAAATTTCGAAGAATGTTGTCACATAGAAGATGTCTATGGCCCTCTATCTCCACACTGCCAGTGGAACTGTCACTGTTGTTTATTAATGTGACTGCTGAAATGTGATGAAATGTGAAGTGTAAAGAGGTACACTTTGTGCTCAGATTCAGTCATATGCCATAAACTATTGCACTTCACAGTACAGACAATGATCTTAAACACCTCAAACCAACTGAGCATGCTTTTAATTTACTGAAGACAAAGCTGAAGGAAGAAAGACTATAAGCAGCTGCAGGAAAGGCCTGGCAAAGCATGGGTTCCAGAGGGCAAAATACTGTAACTAAAACTAAAAATAGTAATGGACTAGAATACTAGAATATAATCGTCACCCCAGTTCTGTCACCTCAGCTTGATCGTTTATGTAGACATTTGTAATATCAAATACCAATATCATGCCTAAACGTTTACATTGCAGTCAAACCTTAAAATCTTTGATAAGGTGTCTGAGGTACAATACCCAATTAAAACAGACCCTCTTACTTTGAAATAAAAAAGCGAGTGGTATGAACATGAGAGTTATTTAGCATACAGTGTATAAAGGAGTAGAAACCTTAAAATGTGCTATAAGAAGTATTGTGAAATAGGTGATAAATATTGATTTTTCAAATGCCTTATAAACCGACCGTGAACGCCAAAGAAGCCTGTCTCGCTCACTAAACGCACACAGAGCCCACTTACTAAGACCACGTGCTGTGCATATTTGTTTGAAATATTTATAAGAAAAGGTTCACATGTGAATAAACAACAAAGCAGTAATTTATCTCTCTTACCTCAGTAATTCATTACTAAAATCTAGCTGAAGAGGTGTCGACTGAGTGCCACTTGCAGCCATCTTCACGGCTTATTAAACTGAGCCCTTGTTCCAGTTCCGGTTGAATATCTGTCTCAGCCGTTTTCAAAAACTCTTTCTCAAACCCTGGGTCCTAGTGTGTCCCAATTTCCGTTACAATTGTGTAGCTTTCCCACAAGAGGGCAGCACTGTACCATCATTTGTTGATATCTGAACATCAGTTTCCCACCCTGGCCCGAAGTACCCCCTGTTTGGCACATTTTTGTGTTTTCCCCGCTCACACAAACCAACCTCAGCCCATGAATGGCTGTTTAGCTTAGTGATATAACAATGTGAATTGAAAAGCAAGAAAAAGTATTTGTAGTGGGCAGTGTATTGCCTCAGCATTAGTGCTATTAGAACGTGATCACATGAAACAAAGCTTTGTTTCCGAACTTAAACATCACTCATAACTCAAATACGATACACGTTGCTTGTGCTTTGTCCATTTAATTTACCAATCATACACTTGCTATATTTTGCTATAAAAATCAATACATTGTTAATGCACCTTTATATTCCAAATAGTCTACAATAAAGTGCAATTTATGATATGTGACCAATATCTGTCATGTTCTAACTACATCTTCAATACATGAAGTTCCAAAAATCCCCATATCTTAACCAACAATGATGCAAGCACAGAGACTAGTACACCTTGAGAACATATTATTTAAAAAATCAAATTAACATATAACAACCTGGAATTAAATTTAAGGCATACCTTAAATTAAGGTTAACTCATTAACCTTAACTAATTAACTCATTCTTAATTGTCTACTTTAGTTTAAACCCATTGTTCATTGATTATAAACTGCATAAACTAATATGCAATCAAAACCTTTAAAAATTATATAGTGTCATGAAAATATGTCAATACTACTGTCTTATTTTAATCAAACATGAATACTGTGTATGCCTATTGGAATTCAAGGCCAGTTCTCTACTGTCTATGATGTATCTATGAATAAGTATGTGATATAAGTTATGCCAGATAAAAAACTTATAATTATAATATCATGTAGCAAGTGTGTCCTGACCTTTGTCTTTTATATGTTTCTAAAAACTACAAGCTTCCCTGAACTGAAAACTCTGAAACCAAAAAACAACTTTAGTCTGGTTGCTCAACAGTAGTGAAAGGGGAAAAGGTCACATTTAAATAATCACATTCACACTGACAGATGGAATTCCAGGTTTCAATGTTCTGGTGTATATACATAAAGCTATTAAGTGTATTCAGTCCACAACACCAGTAAAATCTCACTTGGTAATAATTGGTCAGGAAATGTTGATAACATTTCTGTTGCCATTTTGAAGATGAGAAAAGAGAGGAAATTAACAACCCTCAAAAGGTTTGCAAGGCTTGCATGGCATGGGCTCATTAATCTTTATTGATAATGCATCCCAGAATTAATTCAGACATTTACAGTAACATTCTGTCCTTTACAAAATATATGGACAAATAAAAAAATATATAGGGGAAAAAAGCAAATCTATACCCATGGTCTCACCTGTTTTCAGTGTGCTTATTAATTTATACCATAACCAGTTAAGTTTCAGTTTAGTTTGTGCCAACGCTGAGTTTTAGGCACAATTACACTGGCTCAGCTTTTTACCAGTGTTCATCACCATAATAACTTTTGCTCCAGGACAGATTATGTTCTGAGTATGACATCTTAAACCAAAACTACTAAAAATACCAGCTGTGAGCCAAGTGACAGACATGATGCAACTAATTTAACTTAGTGTCTGTTGCAATTGCTACAACATTTCTTAGTAATCCTGTGGATATCTGTGTGCAAATTGTAAGAGTATTTGATAGAGAAAGAGTTTAAGGGGTTAACAAAATTCCCACAACTTTTCCTGGTACTTACTTGCAAAAAGATGCTCCTAGCTTTGTCACCTTCTTGAGACACACATTAAATATTCATATTAAGGTTAAAATGACACTGTCCTACTGTATATGTGACTTGTGTGACATTGTCCTTCTGTATAGGTGACTTGTGTGACATTGTCCTTCTGTATAGGTGACTTGTGTTCATGAATGTATGATCACAAGCTCGAATGTCAAACAGCCTGACTGTATGTATGAATGTAAAGTAAATTGGGACCAGTACAGAACACTTTAAAGGTATGGATTGTGACAACAAAATGTATACAATTTTCTACTATGAAGGGGCTACAAGATGGCCTGTAGTTTCTGAGACAGGGGCTAAGAATGCCCAGAGGTTTTTGTTAACCTCTTATCCTGACCTTCAGACAAGACCACAGAGCTGCTTCAATGTGGTCTTTAGTCAAACCTGTGTCAGGATCAACATGACCTTTGGCATTTTCAAGGCATACTTCAACTGTCTTTGATGCTTATGTGTATCACCAGAATGGGCTTCACAAATACTGGCTGCATGTGTCATCCTGCCCAATGTAGCCACAATCAGAAAAGAGAAAAGTGCCACAGCATAACCAAATTCCCCCCTTTGAAACTGATTTCACTTAACACTTTAAAAAAAAGCACACAGGGATTTGAAATAGATCTCAAACGTTTTATGTGTTTTCATGTGGCTTTAGAGCAAAAATGGCTGCATTAATAAATATTTCATGCTCTTTATAGTAAAATGTTGCATCATTGAATAAGTTCACATACTGAGATCTGTTCAATCCATCCAGTGGCAACCTGTGAAGCTCTGGTGAACTCCATGCCCAAGAGGGTTAAGGCAGTGCTGGAAAATAATGGTGGCCACACAAAATATTGACACTTTGGGCCCAATTTGGACATTTCCACTTAGGGGTGTACTCACTGTTGTTGCCAACGGTTTAGACATTAATGGCTTTTCCCTAAAATAGGCCTTTGTTCATTGTGTTGTTTTTGTTAGTCTTGGGTATTTATATTGCTAGCCTGAACCAAGACTGTATGACAATCAAGAATTTGTTTTAAAGACAATAAAATTAAAACATACTAGAATGACCTCTTTTCCTTAGGATCAAGTATAGTAAAAGCTAAACATTTATAGTATTAATATTAATATTAACAAGTATAGTAAAAACTAAACATTTAGTGGGAAAAGTAGAGCGAACGATTTGATAGGTACGACAGAACAAATAAATATGCTAAGCTATTTATTGCGCAAAGCTATTATAGCATGAAAGGTTCCAATAGAACGCGGCACAAAGGGCTTATGCGCATCTCCAACGCAGAATGATGCGCTATAAAGCAACCTCGCTACTCACAAGTTAAGAAGAGTTGGAGCACAAAGGGAAGAGATGTTGTGCACCTAAAAGTGTATTGTATATATCCATCGTATCATTTAATTATCATCTTTCAGCTTCAGTGTAAAAAGCGGCTCTATTAGTCGCTGGATATATTTTACTATATTTTTACGCCTCTCTAGGGCTACTTATATCTCGTTTGCATGTGCATGATCATCCATTATCCAGTTTTTTTTTTTAAAAAAAGTTCCACTTGAACTTGTGTTCATGGAAAACGCTGAGCCTAGATTGACCTTTCACTCCAAATCAGGGATGTCCAATCTTATCCACCCACAATGGCCTGGAGTGGGTACGTAAGATCAACTGATTCATTATGTGGCGTGGTTTGCACTGCACTGCAACCGTGCAGTGTTGCCAGATTGGATTGAAGATTTCCATCCCAACTACAGCTTAAAACCCGCCCCTTTCAAAAAATATAATATGATATGATGTATGATAACTTATACAATAACAAACAGAAAACCCAAAACAATTGGGTTAGTAAGGGCACTATTTAGACACACACACACACACTACGTTAGCTACCTGTATACGTTTTATTTAATTATCAAACATGACATCAGAATTTTATAGCATATAAACAATAATAAGAAGAATAGCGTATAAACACGCTTACCTTTTTATAGGGACTAAGGTCACTCTCCCATTCTTTTCGGTAGGACTTTTAAAATTTCCCCACTTTGTCATGATGATAAAAACACTTACAGCTTTGTTAATAACTTTGTGATATTGGCTTAACGAGTACAACGATTACAACAACCCGCCAAACAAGATTGAAGTCTGATTGGACAGGACTCTCCTGAACTTTATTGGCTAAACTGAACCATATTATTAAATCGTCAACATTACCTATTATACTTTATTGTAAAGCTATAGTCAAAAATAAAAACCCGCCAGTTGCATCAAATTTTATGAACTCGCCCAATGCATTTTTTCCTGGTTAGACGTGACCAAAAGACCAAACGTTTCCAATCTGGCAACACTGATACCATGTGGACACGATTGGACACCCCAGCACTAAGGGAAACCCTTAGTGGACAAATTAGGGGACAAATATTTTTTTCTGGGGAGACGTAAATAGTATGAAATCTGATATAGTCCGACTGTATATGCTATTTATAATCAGTTCTTCTGCACAAGAGCACACAAAGCTGTTTATGCAAACAAACCTGAACAGAGAGCACTTAGTGTCCAAGATCGATTCAATTTGCCAGAAAAAAATTAGTGTACTTCAGTTCATATGTTAAACGCTACTTCTGAGGGGTATCCTATCTATGAATTAGATTCATATAGCAAACTATATGCATCTAATTTCTATTCCTGTCCCGCTTTTTTAACCTTCAATAAAAGAAAAAAAGACTCCACAGTAGTGCATCATGTAATGATACTGATAGTCACCAATGGCGGCGCGCTTCTTCATATATTTGTATGTATGCGTGTTTGTGTGCGCGCAATTAGTATAGAGTGCTTAAAAACAACAATTTAAGCTTAGATCTGATAATACACAGTGAATAAACTGAAAAATGCAAAGTTGACTAAGGCAACACACTACTCAGTGTGACGTCAAATATTCCACCCTTAATAGCTTTGCCTTTTTCTAGAATGTTCCAGCATATTCACTGAATGAGTTATTTTGTTGTTTGTAGTCGAGGTTGTAACTGACGGATATATCCCTCCTTTTTTCTGTCTTTCTACTGTGTCTAGCCTTTAAGGTCTGGCTTGTTTGCATTCCTCTCAGTTAATAAGTGTTTGATCCCTTGAAGGGGCTAAAGATCACCCCACAGAAACAGACTGGGAACTTCTATTTCTTTCTGTACAACAATGACCAAGAGTGCTGATAAATAAATTATGCTGATAAATAAATTTCAAGGATCTTCAGTTAACATATAATAATAATAAAAAAAAGTTGCCAACACATCACATACTCCATAGTGGCTGTCAGATGCCCCTAATGCACATGAACACATGCATATAAACTCCCAGGATTTCATTATATGAGCAGTGTATGAGTAACATTACAATCCCTCCTAGGATGCATTACATATTCAATTGTCTTTGAATCAGACACATTTACATTGTGATCATGTCATCATTATATAGTTAACCTATAGTAAAATGTGTCCTGGACATTGAAAACAATTTCTACACTCTTGCTGTGATTTCTGCTGCTCTGATTCTGTGCTCTGGTATCTCTGGTATCCTGAGACTCTATGGCTACCACTGTGTTAGAATTAGGAAGAGAAAGCTCTATGAGGGGGTCCCACTTTAGATGTACTAGATGGCTTTTTGTCACCCCAGCTGCTCACCTATTGAAAAGAGAGCCTAAGATATGTAAAGTAGCATCATTTTGCAGTATTCACTCTGCAATAAACAAAGAAGTAAAGAAATGAAATTAAACTTTTAAAGTAAATAGAAGTTTAAATGCTTTAAATAAAGTAAAAAGGGCATGGGGAGCTTGTAAATATATATTGTATGTATTGTATATATATATATATATATATGTGTATGTGTGTGTGTGTGTGTGTGTGTGTGTATATTTATTTATTGAGGCCTAGTGACATACTGCAAGGGGTTTGGCTTGCCTCCCTCCCGGCATTGCTAAGCATGTCTGGACTTGCCTATTCAATGTAGAGACATGGACAGAAGGATTACACACGGCAAAGCTTGAACCTGGCTGCTATGTGCTTTGTTGTGTTTCTTTTTCTTTATCTCCATGTAATTCTTTCTACTTTCAGGAGCAGTCTAATGTCACCCTCTCTTTCAAATGCAGAGACTGGGTATTAGTTGAATGCTCCTCTTCTAATGATACCCCCTGCATTTCTTGCACTCCAAAACATTGCCATTATATGATCATCCAGGCCTGTTGTACCTGTTCACAGAGACCTTATAATTTTATAATTATAATTAAATTTCCTTGATTAAGAAAAATACGATTGTATGTTCACATTTATATTGTAATTTTTTTCTAACTTGTCTTTGTACAGTTTAGCTGCTAAAGTTGAGGTGATAGTTTTATCATGAAAATGAGGTGCCTTCAAGTGGTATATGTTCACAGGTGGTACTACCTGCTACTCTATAATATTTTTAATTCACATTTTTAAGAAGCTGGTAAAAGTAGCCCTGTTCCTTCTGAAACCTTTACAGAAACATTTACTACCATAAAGGAAATAATACAAATAATAGAATGACAGCTCATCACTCCAAGACATGATGATCCCTCTTAACTGGCTAAGGTGGTAAACAGTTTTGTCATGGCAATCTTTTGCCATCTCATCCCCCTCTGCTTCCCAAACACCTACAAAAGAGAGTCACAGCTTTGTGTAATGAATAAGAGGCCTCCCACAGTTTCACTAGGCATTGTTCTCTCTGCACTTGCTCACTGTGTGTATTGCCCACTAAGTTGGTGATGGATGTCAGATTACCCTGATACTAGTGTCTCACTCACAAAGAGGTACTGGCTCAGAGAACACACACACCATAAACCCACCACCAGAAACTCTGCATACAATGACTATCTGCACTTGTGTGACATCCACATTTCAGTTGCATCTGTGTCTGTAAGGTGAAGTTACATTATTTTTACTTAAACAATTTTACTGGCAACAATTTGAAGAAAACACTATTTGAATTTGAAGAATTTGTTTCCTCATCTTTACAACATAGCATTTTGTTACAGTTTACTACATTTGTGTTGTAGTAAATTCTTACAGAATGCAAAACCTGACAAAGAAGAGCCTAGTTATGTTAATCATGGCATTAAACATCACCTGTAGTTTAAGGATTCTGGAGAACAGACCTTCACTCAAAAGACTGCAGATATTCAAATAATTCTTCTTTTAGTACCATCATACATCATATGAATTCACTCATGTACACTGTACATGTTTTAGCAGATCACTAGATACATGTCATTTAAAAACCCTACACAATCACTGTGATAAATCCTGGGTAACACCAGACTCTTTTTCTTTCTGTGTTTTGCAGAAACTGTTATGGGCCCTCTCCCATTTTGCATCCAGTCTTCATGACAATGGCACCCACAGTTACCCAGGAGACAGGCCTTTATGAGAGGGGCATGTGCTGAAAAAACGATGTTTTCTACCTCTCTCTTGTCAAGTCTAGCCCACCCCCCACCCCCTTTCTGCCTTTTTCTGGAAAAAAAGGGGTAAATTGAGCTTAGAGATGATTCTGAACCAGTGCGCGCTCTGTGCTCTTCACATTTTGGTACATAGCTCAAGGAATAGCATTTAAGGAATAGCATTTAATTGTGGTGGCAACATTTATCCTAAAAACACAGCTTGATAGTAGCTAGGACACCAAAGTTATGACCCTAATAACAAATGTCTGGCTACCTGACAATTTAATCTTACCTGTCAATATATGTGATGTTCCTGAATGACATTCCCAGCACAAAAGATCTAAATGTTTTCTGCCCTAAAAACAGATGTTTTTAAATAGTATAAAATGTACTATGCAGTTTTGGTTCCAAATATTGCTGGAGTGGCTGAAAAAGTGCTACGTTTAACATTTCATCAGGGAGCTCCCCTTACGCGCTGCCTTCAGCAGTGATGGACAATAACGTTTGCATCAGGTTACTCTGGCCTCTCATTTAACCAAGCCTCAATAACCAAGATTATAATTACCACCCATGCACTATACCTGGAAGGACACTTCATTCTAGAGAGACCTGTCCTTCACAGCATTATGTAACAGCAAAAACATTAGTGTTTAATTAATATTTAAAGTGTTAATATAATCTTTAATAGAGACTTACACTAAACATAGCAAGTGTTAATTCAGCAGGGAAAAAATCGTAATAATAATCGCAATTAGTAATAATCCACACGCTATCTGCCTTACACTATGGCATTCAATTATGACAAAATGCCATTTAATTGTGTTCCAAATGGTATTAAATACATAAGTATATCCATTTAACTAATCATGCTCACTCACTAATCAAGTGGTGGTGGTAGTTGTTGTAGTAGCCAATGCACAGTTCAGCCAATGATATGAGGGACTGGAACACTCATCCCCATAAGTCTCGCGATGGATCCACTAATGGGATGGAGGCCTGGAACTATAGAGGATGTAAGAATTTGGGTGATCACAAAACACCAAAACACCCACACATCGTACTCTAAGCCAGCAGAAAGTCTCCCTTTCAAAATGAGACTGACTGGAACAACTCTTACCTAGCACAAGAGTGTCAAGCTGTATTGACATTTAATTATAATAGAGATGGAGAATAACATTATTTCATTTTAACCCAGTATGTATATATATATATATATATATATATATATATATATATATATATATATATATATATATATATATATATATATATATATATATATATATATATATATATATATATATATATACTGGGTTAAAATGAAATAATGTTAAATATATATATATATATATATATATATATATATATATATATATATATATATATATATATATATATATATATGCTAATATATATATTTTTAAATTTAATTAAAAAATATACAGCAAGATGATCATTAGTGATTTTTAATTATTTTTTTTAAGATATTAAAAGAATAAAGTTGACAACCAGCAGAATGTGGCACTTTCATATTAAACATTATAAAGTAATAATTCTATGCTATCTTCTATCACATTTCAGGATGTCATTCTAATACATATCTTTGTTTATGTACAATCTTTCATGTTAGTACATGAGCTGAACAGGCTACATCCACATTTTCTGTTGTAGTGTGAATGAAAAGAGTTTATTGATATGAAATCTCATATAGCTAGGAGTCCAGTATTATCATTGTGGTATATGTTTATTTGCATATTTTGTTCCTTATAAGCAGGTACCTCAATTGGAAAAAATGATTACATTTACATGTTCTTGTAATTTGTAGATGCTACAAATACGGATTTCTTACTCGACTTCAATTGCAGTTAGTTGAAAATGAACATTTAGACTGTAAACAATGGGCAAAAAAATTATGATATAATTTTTGTCACTAATTAATGCACTGTTTCTTTCTGTAATTTCATTGTTGTTCAATTGTGGTTTCACAGTCCAGTCATAAAGTATTTGATTTTGCTAGAACCCACTATTGTGGCAGTTTTGATCAGTGGCTTTTAAGTAGATCACTTGCCAAATATAAAAAATAAAAATGGAAATGCTATAGAACCAAAGTTTGTACTCTTTGGGATATAACAGCCTTAAACTTCTCACCTCCTCATAATATTTCAATGGTATTGGTTACATATTATTTGTCTTAAGAGATACTGTCAAACTCTTCAGAGAAGAGATTCAATTCTACTGTCAATGTCATCACTGAGTGAGTCTCCCAGATCAAAGAGTTGATTGATGTTAGAAGTACAAAGAAAATCAGGATGGTTCTTCTCTTCTTCCTCTGTCCAAGGACTCTGTAAAAATTCTGTTGCTAAAAATGTCTCCTCATCAAAGTCTACATTACTGTCCTTTTGTGTTTCTATTAGCATGCTACTCTCTGCAGTACTGACAGAGGCCTCCAGGGAGTTAACATGAATGTCATGTACTATGAGGTCCTGATCTTGTGGCACTGGGCTTAGAGGACCACCCTCATTCAGGTTTAAATCCCCGTTCAGGGCCGAATTTAGCAAAGCATCCCAGTCAAAATTACCCTTAAGAGATCCAAGAACCTTTGGTTCCTCTGTGGCCAGCAGTGGGGAGCTAGAGCGGCAAAGAGCTTTGATACCTCCAGCCCGGTGGCCATATGGCTGTTTTCTTCTGCAGGCTTTTACTGAACTGCAGCAATCAAATGAAATGGTTTCTTCTAGGTGAGGATCCCAGTTCTGGTCAAGTCCAGTGACTTCCTCAAATTCTTGTAAAAGCTGCTGTGACTCAGGACTAACATGGAGAACACTTGTGACATTTCTTGGCACAGTCAAGACTGGCTGTGAAATTTTGAGTTGATTTTTAAGAGCTGGGTTAATCTGTACTGGAGGCATCCTTCGCTTCTTATAAGCTCCAGTCAGGAGACGTTCAGCATATTCTGGATCAATTTTCCAGAAACCACCTTTTCCTGGCTCATCCTTCTGCCTTGGAACTTTTACGAAGCATTTGTTCAGTGAGAGATTGTGCCGGATGGAATTCTGAATTTATTTGGAGAGAAGACAAGACCACAAGACTGTAATAACTTTCATTAATCACTTTGTCAAATTCAGGCTTTTCCTTATTATTTTTCCCTTCAGTCAAGCAGAAACTACACTATTGGTAATACATGCACAACAGAAGTTCATTCTTTATGCTCATTCTCTATTTTAATCAACATAATCATACGGGTTAAAAACATACCACTAAGAACTAATATTTAAATGAAGGACTGACCCTTTGCGCTTAGTTAAACATTATATCTTAATGTTTTGGGTTAGAATGGCTAAAAACTCAGGAAATGTCTGGCTTATCCTCAGTGAGCTAGGGGGTTAATTAATCATTCACCAACAAGTGCTTTTTTTATTTCACAAATTTAATTAGTACATTGGATGACTAAACTAACTGCATTTATTTCCTTTTACATAGAATCAGTCTAGACAGCACATATGCTTTGATTCAATGCCACTCTATTTGTATGGGTCCTTGGTTCATATGACAGACAATCATTGTGCTCAGCAGTGGTTTGTTTTTACCTAAAAATCGAAGGATCCGATATAGTTGCTATTATAAGATCTCTTTCTCTCTGACTGTAGTATACTATAGCAGTGTATGCAAAATTAAGTTTTGTCAAGTTTTGTTAATAACTGTGACCCAGTTATCTTTTTGAGGAGGCAACTGGAATTGGAAACAAAGTGATCACTGTTATCAAATTTAGGTGACCAGCATAACTTACCTGCCAGGTGGGGTCAGCATGGCGGAAGTAGCAGAAGTTGTCAGTGATCCATTTATAGATACAAGAGAGTGTGATTTTGCTTTTCTTGCTTGCCTGCATAGCCATGCAAATAAGGGTGGCATATGAGTATGGTGGCTTGACATGAGGGTTTGTCTTGTAGTCAACGTCATCTGGGCAGTGTCCATGTGCAACCAAGCTGGGTAGAGTGCACAGGGCAGGAACTGCTGTAGCTGTAGGCTTACCAGGGGTCAGTGGCATCCCTATGGTGGCAAGGTCGCCTGCTAGAGGAGATGCAGGGGCTTCTCCACCTAGCTGCTGCTCAAAGAGGTTGCTCTGATGTTGGCTAGTAGAAATCACTTGTTGCCTTCCACTGGCACTAAGGATAGAGAACTCTTGCAACCACTGCAGACTGGTAAGGCTGTCATCCAGGTTGTCAGAACTGCTGTTGTTGAAACTGCTGCTTTTGGTTAGGTCCTTCACCTTTGAAGCAGGACTGACTACTTCTTCCTCCATCCCCACTGAATCCTTGGGGCAAGAATCTATACAGCTCAATGACAGCATGTCCCTCTGTCACCTTTCAATGCACTTCACAAATGGTGACCTGCACAGAAAACACTCACATGCACATCTAGTTCACAGCCAGTTTTAATTATGGATGAGGCACACATTAACTGAAACATACCAATGGAGCTCAGTTAAAATTATGAAGCCTGAAGTTGTACCCATCATTCTCTAAAATTTGAAATAAGAATGATAAAGAGTCTGTAGTGATCAAGCCACTCAAAGTGCAGATAAATTACATGGCTGACTGAAGGTCATAGAATTTTCCTGAACAGTCTCAGCCTAGCTATAAAGGCTGACTGAAAACGTCTTACAAAATGAAAATCTTCTTACAAAACAAGTACTTCCATAAAACACACTGACCGTGCACTTACACATAGTTAAACAAGTATAAAAAGTTTGAAGAAATTAAGTCAGCCCACCCACTGTTCTGGATGAACAACACACAACACTGGCCACATATATATATATATATATATATATATATATATATATATATATATATATATATATATATATATAAAGAGAGAGAGAGAGAGATGGTCAAACTCACCTGTTTTTATGAAGTTAAAATAAATAAGGGACGCATCCAGAAAGGCACGATATGTCGTTTATATCCTTATTAGAAGTGGCTTGAAGTAACGTTAACTAGTGATTGCGGGGGCGACACTGGAAGATTGGGTGGTTAACGTAGATACTCGCGGCTCGCTCCCTTGTCTCCGGTACGATGGGGGTAAATGTGTGAGCGGTTCTGGCAAAACCTGCGCACTCACGGGGGGGTCTCCATTTAATACCTGCTGCAGGAGGTTTGTCCAGCAACTATAGCAACGCTACACCCCCTTGTAAACAGCTTCCCGTGTTTCTATTGGCTCATAAGTTGCTATAGCGCTTAGTTTTATCACTCCCTCACACACAAGTTCACTTGTCACGCAAGTGAATTCGGTCTGACGGACAAAATAGTGGGCGGGACGGAAGCAGAGAGGGTGAAATGTTTGTTCTTTTTCCCTCGTCTGTTTAGAAAAGCTCGGTTCAACTTTCCAGAACTGTATAGTTCTCATCTCTGAATTGTCATTTTTCATTTAAACTGAATTGCTACTGAAGTTGTGAACCCAGACATGGGAATGAAAAGGATGACTTAGAGTCCCTTGACCTTTTGCGTCAACAATTATATCACCAACATTACATTTATTGTCACCAGCCCACTGGGAATTCTCCTAGCCGCATCTGCATTGGTCTGATCCATCTGGCTCATATGTATATCTCATACTGTAGATGACATTTCTTAAATAGGATATGTAGTTAATTCATTCATTATTTTTAGCCGGTTTAGGCTTTCATTAATAGCTAGCTTTTGTTATGTTTTTGATTAATTCATTATCAGTCGACATAGCATTAGTCATGCACATGACCAGCAAACATAAAGAGATTCAGTAACTGTGAGTGGTTGTTTTCCAGCAAAGTTGCCGTTACCTTGAAGTGAAAATCTTCTAATATGAGTTTTATAATATGAGTTTTATTTTTAAATATAAGCAATACATTATTTTCCACCTTTCCACCACATTTTTTTTTAATCATTTGATTTAAAAATAGCAAACCTTTCACTTCAACTTTTGTACACTTTGCTTGAATTTTTCCAAAGTTGAGTAAGATTAAATTATGAATGTATTATTTTGTTGTTTACACAATAAATAATTGTAATGTCTGGGTTTATATTCAAGCACAACATATATTGCACTAATATTTAGTGCAAAGGGCAAAGGGGGCTGGGCTTTCAGTGAGTGTCAGTTAATACTGAAGTATTCAAAACACCTAAGTAATTCCCTGTCATTCTGAATAAATATGTTGATTGCCCCCTAATTCTACATCTGGCAAATACCTACCCACTAATTTTGGTCTTCTGTACCATACAACAGTTATCAACTAGAGAGAATGAAGTTTATCACATACTTTCTCCAAGACACTTGAAGCAAACTAAACATCCAATTCATTTCCACTTTGATTTGAATAGCACTTTTAACAATGGATATTGTCAAAAAGCAGCTTTACAGGAAAATTAAAATGATTAAAAATTCAGATAAATTAAAATTTTAAATTTGTATTGATCCTTAATGAGCAACCAGAGGCAACAGTGGTAAGGAAAACAATATGAAAAAGAAACCTTGAGTGGAACTATAAAAGAAGCTTATCGTCATCTGGGTGACAGTGGAGAGTGTGATTATAAATAATGTCCTTTCTACAACTGCATATAGTTGTGCAACTTATAAGTATAAGTATAAAGTATGCTTGTGATCATGTAATGGTTAAGGACAGTGTATATTGTATGCAAAATTGTTACTGGTTTTGTACCAATTGGAGCATGTGGTTCAGTAGGAATTGAGGGAACTCTTTTGTGAACAATATGATCAAACTTTGACTTGTCGGTCAAACTAAATGAATGAACCATGTCATTTATTCAGTTCTGAGTCTTACTGGTTCAACAATAGGATAATAAAAGGGCATATCAGCAAAATAAACAAAATGGTAATTGTTTTTTGGGAACAAACTAGATGAACAAACAAACATCTGGTTTACTCATGGATATTGGCATGTCACTCATTCAGTTCGCAGCCCTTTCCACATTAAAAAAGAGGGTGAAATAGTACATTTGAAAACTGTATTGTTCATAGCATAATCAACTATACATGAATGTTTAATAATGACTTACTGTCATTCTTGAACACTCTATCAAGACCTTCTCTTTGTGGATTAGACATGGTACTTTTAATAAATCATTATATAAATTTAGATTGTTTTATGTTCTTTTTAAAATAAATTTACTGTCAAAAAATATTGTCTCTTAAAAATGTTTTTAAATGACTATAATGAATAAAACATCGACTTCTAATACTACAAAGTCACTCACTGGCACCACCTACGGCTGGAATTATGTAACTTATGAAATGGGTCAGTAAACGAATGTTTTTTGTAAACGGAATCAAAAGACTATAGCCACTAGGATAATTCGAAATATTTCATTACAAATGTTTGTCAGTATCATAACATAATGAAATTCAACATAAGCCACGTTCAATAGCTGAGCAGACGTTTGTGAGTATACTTCTTCTGGTTAGAGAACTCAATTCAATTTAAATTTCAATTCAGTTTATTTTTGTCTAGCGCTTTTAACAACGGACATTGTCTCAAAGCAGCTTCACAGAACAGAAGAAACAAAAAACATCCAAAAAAGTCCTAGATGTCCTAAATTATTATAAACACAGAAGAGTGTGATTATGAGCAATGTCCTTTCTGCAATCATGTACAGTCAGTTGTGTGATGCAGATACAGCATATGTAGAATTTTACTGTGTGTATTACTGGAAGATCAGGGGTTCAAACCCCAGAACTGCCAAGTTGCCACTGTTGGGCCCTTGAGCAAGGCCCTCTCTGCTCCAGGGGTGCTGTATCATGGCTGACCCTGTGCTCTGACCGCAACCTCCAAGGATGGTACATGTGAAGAAAACAGTTCACTGTGCTGTAATGTATATGTGACAAATAAAGGCTATTTCTATTTCTAATTAGGAGGTTGTTGTCGTCCTCAAAGTCCACACTGGTTTGTGGTCGTTGCTTAGAATACTCAAATCCTCACAGAGCAGGAGCCAGCTGGAGCTGGTCCATCTCTGGATGGGATAGCCTCTTCTCACTGAATGTCTACTGGAGCTGGCATAATCTCTAGATGCCTCGGGATGGGTAGAAAAAGGGAAACAAGTGGAAAGGAATTGGCATAGCTGCTGTTCATAATATTAGCAAGCACAAGATGATAATGTGCATTTAATCAGATGTACTGGATCACAAAGTTATGGGATGTTTTATGTGTATACCAGGCTAAAGAGATGTGTCTTTAATCTATGTTTAAACTGGGATACTGTGTCTGAGCCCCGAACACTCTCAGGAAGACTATTCCAAAGATTAGGAGCTAAATATGAAAACGCTCTACACCCTTTAGTGGACTTTGATATTCTGGAAACTACCAAAAGTCTGGAGTTTTGTGATTTTAAGGACTGTGATGAATTTTAACGTGTTAGAAGACTGGTTATATATGTGGGAGCTAAACCATTTAGAGCCTTGTATGTAAGTAGTGCTAGTTTGTATTCAATTCGAAACTTAACAGGTAGCCAGTGCAGGGATGATAATACCGGGGTCATATTTTCCTGACCTGGTAAGAACTCTGGCGGCTGCATTCTGGACTAACTGTGGCTTGTTTATTGAAGATGCAGGACAGCCACCTAGTAATGCATTACAATAGTCCAGTCTGGAGGTCATGAATGCATGAACTAGCTTTTCTGCATCAGTTACTCAAGGGAATCATGTATATTGAGAACAGCAGAGGTCCTAAAATTGATCATTGAGGGACTCCATATTTCACTGGCATTACACTGGACTGTTTTCCATTTAAATCTACAAAATGGTATCAGACAGGGAGGATCTAAACCATTTTAATGCATCACCCTGAATACCTATGTGGTGGGCACTGGTGGCTCAGTGGTAGGTTTCTCGCCTGCCATGCGGAAGACCTGGGTTCAATTCCCAGTCAGTGCCCCCACCCTAGTTACTGGATGCAGTGCTGGTCCCAAGCCTGGATAAAAAATAGGAGGGTTGAGCCAGGAAGGGCATCTGGTGTAAAACCTGTGCCAAGTTGTTGGGCAGACCAGTTGGTCTGCTGTGGTGACCCCTTATGTGATTTTGTAAGTGATCTACAAGAATTTCATGATCTATAGTGTCGAATACAGCACTAAGATCAAGTAAGACTAATACTCAGATGCAGCCTTGGTCTGAAGCTAAAAACAAGCCATTTGTGATTTTAACTAGTGTAGTTTCTGGCCTGAAACCTGACTGAAATTCTTCAAGGATATTGTTTTCCTGTAAGAAGGAGCATAATTGAGCAGGCACCACCTTTTCTAACAATGTAACTCTGTCCTCTTGGTAGTGAAGCAAACAGGTCCTAATAGGATAGTGTCCAATTTGTAGGTCAGGGTTTACAGTCACTTTAAAGTCACCACAGATGCGCACTGATCCATTTTTCTTCACAACTCATAGCCCATTCACAGTATTGTAGCAGTGAAAATACAATTTCAGTGAGATAGTTACTGAAAGTAACTGTGAGAAAGCGCACAGAACAGCCCTGAGCTAATAAAAGAAATCCTGGCTCTAATGCAACTTCTGGGTTTTATTAAACACAACAATTTATTTAATCAGTGCCAGCTTCAGGCACACTGAGGGAACAACAGTATTAACCCATGCAGTATTAACAACAATCTGCTACTGTAAATGTCAGTAATATCAGAAACAATTACTAGAATCACACACACACAAAAGTGAACTTCACTTTCCCACATGCATATGCTGTGTGAGTGGTACTGTTCATATCATATGCACATCTACAGAATATCTTAAACTTCTCTTTAATAGCCATTAAAAGCTCTGGGTGTCAACCTGTGTGTTTATAATGTGGCCAAACTGGAGTCAAACAGCTATGTGATAATTAATGACTTCACGTGACCACTATCCTTAAAAAAATCTTTTGCATTATCAATCATATTTTCCAAATAAATGGTAATGCTTACCAACTATATATACATCTACAAGTACCTGTACCATCTGGCATCATTGCACTGGTTTAGGTCCCTAAACCATTGAAGGAAAATTTTGGTCTTAAGTCAATCTGACATATGTATCTGTCTAATGTCCGACATACAATAATAGCTAGATAAATTATGTCAGACCTTAAAAAACGTGTCCAGACCACTATAATTCATCGATGTCAGGGGTATCCAATCTTATCTACAAAGGCTCATGCTTGATTGGAATGAATACCTGCACTCACACCGGCCCTTTGTGGATAATCCATTAAGACAGAGACTGAAAAAAGGTCTTTTTTGAGTCATATTGATTAAGTGGTAAAGAATCCAATACAAAGTACTGATCCATAAGAAGCAACAACAATAAGATCAAATATTAGGTAGTAATGTAAATGATTCTCCTAATCAGAATTTTTTTCTGCATGATTGTTAGATTATAACAACCCATGGAAAGGAGACAAATTGCATATTTTTCAGCAATAAAATACACAGATCAGGTATAAGATTATGACCACCTTATTATGTTTACCTTTTTGCTGCTACAACAGCCCTGACCCGTCATGCACTGTGTATTCTAACACCTTTCTATCAGAACCAGCATTAACTTCTTCAGCAATTTGAGCAACAGTAGATCGTCTGTTGGATCGGAACACACGGGCAAGCCTTCACTCCCCACATGCATTAATGAGCCTTGGCTGCCCTTGACACTGTCGCCAGTTCACCACTGTTCCTTCCTTTGACAACTTTTGATAGACACTGACCACTGCAGACCGGGAACAGTTTTGGTAATGCTCTGATCCAGTCGTCTAGCCATCACATTCACTTTCTGTTTAATATAACACACCCTATAACAGGTGCCATGATGAGGAGATAATCAGTGTTATTCACTTCAGCTGTCAGTGGTCATAATGTTATGCCTGATCAGTGAACACTGCTAAATCCTTATGCACAGGAACCACTTTGATTTTTCCAATTGTCAACTGAAAAGTCCCTTCTCATCACTGATCACAAAGAACATGGTTTTTAAACTGTCAGAGTGTTTCCAGCCTCCACTGCCAGAGTAGTGGCTAGGCAGGACCCAGCAAGCTTTACAGGGTACAACAGGTCCAGGAAACATCATCCTTACTGTCTTCAGATGGTGCTGGAAAGAAGTGAGAAGCATGTGTCAATTAATATTACCAACAGAACTTACTTATCTTAGAGTATTTACTAAACCTCTGCTTCTCATTGAGCATGAGGAGTCTTTGCCGCTGCTCTGATTGGCTGTCAGTCACCTCGTCTTGCAGCCATGTGCTCTCCTGCTTTCCACAACAGGGGTGCTGAAGTGGCACTGTCCTTTCAGCACCCAAGCGGTAGTCGTGCAAGGAGTGTGTTTAGGCTGTGTGTGCATATGGGCTCTGCTGTCACAAGGGAAAATGCCAATTGCCATATTTCATTGTCGCCTGTATTTCTTATTTTGTCTCTAAAGAAGACAGGTAACATTATGAGCAAACACCAATTTTACACAGCATACCCTCCATGTTTTCCACCCTCTGGATTAACCTCACAAGTTTTGTCATTAGCATCCTTACGGAGATACTCTTTTTTCCCAGATTTAGTACAAGTAAATTGAACTGTTTATTCATCTTAACAAGATGGCTAATGTACAGTGCCAGATCAGATGAAACAATACCTTCAAAAAGATCATGATCAATACATGGAGGTGACCCTGGCTGACATACATACAGAAGTATGTAATTATATTAAATAAAGTCAAATTTAACACCTCCACTAATGTAGACAAAACTGTCCTTTACTGCCTAGACATGCATACACATCACTGTATGAATGCATTGTGCATTTTTGTTGCTTTGGAAAAGTGGATATGCACTGAATTCTCCTTTGTTGATATCATAATATCTGCAGAAGTGTAATCTCTTGCTGAAATTCTCAACAAAGTATGATCTGAGGCTGCCCCCTGCAATGGCACACAAATTCCCTTTGTAGACATTTCCATCAGACATGGTAACACCATTGAGCTCAAGATGTTTAAGTTCTTTGACCAGAGAGCCCATAACCAAGTCTCAACCAAAATATTTTAAGTTCTATTCTCTACAAAGAATCACAAGTTGACAAGTGTTTTTCTGCCCTCTTCAAATGAATCCTGATATAGGAACAAGCTCAGTGATGAGCTTTATGTCTGGAAGAACACAGTCTGTGCAATATTTCTGCCATTCCACACATCCCAAAGAATATCCTTAGAATCAGTACTGGAGTGCACTTGCTTATATTGGTCTTTGAGTTTCAATTGTTTGTTTAAGGAAGCTACTAAGCAAAACATTTTTGCCTGCCTTTTTCTGAGAAAGACACATCTGAAATGGCTACATTATTGAAGCTCTTCTTGAAAACAGTTCTTCTTTTGAGGTCAGTTTTCAATGAGAGTTGCAGGTCCTAAAGACATCCTCTGTTTTCAAGATAATGGTCACATTGCTTGTGCCAGTTTCCAAAATCCCAAGCCGAAACAACTTATATAATGTATTTTCTGAAAATCTTCAATAATCTATTGGATGTCTTGCTTAGGCTGGGTTTAGACTACCGTTGTAGTCCATCAGAAATTATGTAAAATTCTCACTTAAGTCTCATCTCTATAGGTTTTTGGAAATTACTATATTTTTGTTCAAATATTTTACTTATTCTAAACAACTAATTTGAATATAAAGACATCTACTAGACCTTACTTTATCCAACCACCTAAGCACACTATTTTTTACTTAACCTCTTTCATAGCTTACAAAATAATAAACTGTGATAATTGGTGAAACATAAACCGTTCTGTATTTTGACTAGTAACCTATAGTGTTTAATTGTTTTGTTTTTTCTTTTGCACAAACCTTGGAATCAAACACTTAAGGTTTTTGACTAGTTAGTCTGATGTATCATGTATTGTTTATGTGTTTTATCCAATCAAGTTTCAAGGCTTTTATTCCTAAAAACATAATACCTACTGTACAAACTATTTTAATAATTGCACACCACAGCTAATTATGATTAATTATTGGAATTGTGGCAGCAAAAGTGGAGCCTGTTAAAAAAATCCAGTGCTGTATCTGCGATGACCTAGCAGCTCCTCTATACCAGCTCCAGAAGTTATAATCTTGAGAAAATAACCTATAGAGACACTAGATTATTGCTCATGTGATCCCATGATCTCAAAGGGTAGAAAAAAAAGCCTCTAGTGGAGGTTATGGTCAAAATGACAATAAAACCTCTTGAATTGACTTGAATAATAGCTCTGCAGGAACACAGGGTCCATTTCACAATTTTACGTTTTGTACAGTGCCACATTTAAAATGAAGCAAAAAGATGTGATTGATATTTACAATTTCAGGTTTAATGTAAGGGATTTAACAAAATTCTTGTAATATTTCTTTGCCTAAAGAAACTCTTGTTTTGCTTTTGTAGTAAAAGTAAAAAATCAGTATCCATCTGAATTGTTTGCCAGTGGACTGCATCTCAAGTTAAACTCATTATATTTACATTCATAAAGGTGTCTCTTGGTTGTAGACCTTGACACTGATCTCTACAACTGTGCTACTAACTGGAAGTAATATACCTGGAATCAACAGAACTTTTATTTCCTAAATTTGTCATGAAAATAATGACACAAGTCACCCCTGGTCATGGAACTGTCATGAAAATTGTCCAATTACTTTTGAGCTTATAAAATAGTGGAAACTGTTACAACAAAAAACAAAACAAAAAAAAACCCCTCCGTTAATGGTTGATGAAACCACTTGAATTAAAGCTGAAACTCAACCACATCATGATTATTTCATTTTGAATCCACTGTGGTGGATGGAGGCAAAAATTATGAAAAATTATGAAAATATCTGTCACTATCCAGTGGGCCGACTGTATGACTTTTAGTTTTATTTATAAGTTTGTTTTGTATGCTTATGATTGTGCAGAACAAAGTAACAATTATGTAGCAAAACCAATCAAGTTAAATCAACTTACAAAAGGTGAATTACAAATTACTCATATTTTCATGTAATTCATCAATTCATAATCATGACCCTGTTGCTGGTTCACTGGTTGCCCTAACTTAAACCACTTTTTATCCACTGGTGACTCCCCTAACCATATTTACAGCATTTGGCAGACACACTTATCTGGATGGACGTATGCTCTGAAGTCTCCATCAAGTAATACATCAAGATTCCTCCTGTATGGAGAAGCTAGTTGCATGCATTGCTCAGGTGTGATTTTGGCCGATTCTTCCACACAAACAGTCTTCAAATCTTGAAGGTTCTGTGGGCTTCTTCTATGAACTGATCTTTAGTTCTTTTCATAGATTTTCAATTGGATTCAAGTTAGGTGATTGGCTGGGCCATTCTAGCAGCTTTATTTTCTTCCTCTGAAACCAATTGAGAGTTTCCTTGGCTGTGTGTTTGGGATCATTGTCTTGCTGAAATGTCCACCCTCGTTTCATCTTCATCATTCTGGTAGATGGCAGCACATTTTTATCAAGAATGTCTCAGTACATTTTTCCATTCATCCTTCCTTTAATTATATGAATTTTGCCAGTACTATATGCTGAAAAACAGCCCCACACCATGATGTTCCCATCACCAAACTTCACTGTTAGAATGGTGTTTTTGGGGTGATGTGCAGTGCCACCTCCAAACAAGTTGTGAATTACTGCATCCAAAAAATTCAGTTTTGGTCTCATATGACCAGAATATATTCTCCCAGTATTTTACAGGCTTGTCCAAATGTTGTGCAGCAAACTTTAGCGAGCTTCAACATGCTTTTCCTTCAGCAATGGAATCTTCAGTGGTGAGCATGTATACAGGCCATGGGGTTGAGTGCATACTTATTGTTTTCTTTGAAACAATTTTACTTGCTAATTCCAGCTGTTTTTGAAGCTCTCCACAAGTGGACCACTTGGCACTTGGACAACTCTTCTGGTAATTCTTTTCACTCCTCTATCAGAAATCTTGCAAGGAGCATGATGTTCTTTCCACTTCCAGCACAATGGGGTACTTTTGGAGAACTTAGGCAGGTTGAAAGTCACACAGATGCACTTTGGATCATTTGCAGTTCTTAAGATCAAGGAGTTGTTCAGGGATATCACAAGATCATGACCTGGGGATGAATGACCTGGATTGAGTTTCAGCTGATGCATGGAGCTGTCATCCATGATGATATGTCCGCCAGACATGCTTAGATCCTAGCAGAAGCCATGGTATCTGAGGGTGGAAAGGAGAAGATGCTTTTCGAGATGCTCTGAATCAGTCACCTGATTTGGATTATGTTGCCTAACCAACGACTACTGGACTCCCAAGTGTTTCCGGTTGGTGCTGATAAGATTAAGATGTTAGTCATTTTAATTAGCATTTCGGTACTTCGTTCCCTTTGAGAGGTCTACTGTTCTTATGGAGAAGCCAAGCATCCAGGTGTGACAGAGTGCATTATCCAATATGTATTTTTTCCTGTCTAAATTTACAATGTTTAACAACCCAATATGTCTGTATTGAGTGATCTAAAGCAAATTATAAAATATACAGCATATATTTAAAAGCAAAACAGGTCTACTTTCTTTACAGTTGATACTTTGTGCAGCCATGCTGATTTGACATAATGTGCTGAACTCAAGACAGGAAGGCAGGAAAGTGTGTCCATTCACTTGAAGGCTGGTTAAGGCACAGCACCACAGATAACCACAAGGTGCTACATGCTTTTTGAATGACTGCACAGAGTCAACTATCTGTGCACTGTACTTTTTTGCTTATCCATAACCACCTTGTCCCTGTTTGTTGCGTACATTTGATTTTAATTGCAACACAAATGTACTTCAACACAGAGATATAAACCGTCTCCGAGTTGTTGCATATGCAGTTTTACATCCAGTATACCATTGAGTTTAGTGAGCATGCCATGGTACCAGGTCTGTTTACTGTAGTAAAAATTTTAATGGAGTTGTACTGAATGTTATTTGAAATATATCAGCACACCACAACACTGCAATCTGTATCAAAATATCACCAGACACAGCTTTGAATCCCCCCCTCACTGAACTACATACAGAATATAAATATTTGAATAGTGAAGTCAATATTCAAATACTGGCACTTCAAATAATTATCCAGGTATTAAAACACCCATGCACATCCCTCATTTTAAACTCAGGATATTCACCCATGCTGTGCATGCTTCACTGAACTCCAATGAGTATTGGTTCGTGTACTGCTTGACTTGTGGGTCACATTGGAAGAAGTATATCTACTAACTGAATAAATAGCTCTTCCTCATGTTGAGTTGGGGGTTGAAGGCCATGTAGAGCACAAATGGTGTTTAATACTTAAATGGTACTTTCTCTAATTCTCAAATCTGCATCTACTGCATCTGTAGCATGCATACAGTTATCACTGAATGTGAAGTTTCTTTGAAATTTGCTAATAATTAAGCATTTGTGCAGTTTTTAAATTTGTCTATGCTGCAAATTCAAAACTACAACCACTATTATTAACTTTCTAACAGTGGATCATCATAAAACCTCAATCTGTTCAAATATTTCTCCAGGAATTTGTATGCATTTCAAATACTTAAAAGTTAATTTTTATTAGGATGGAGCGTTCTGCTCTCGTTACAGAAATGCATTATAATTGTGCACATATACACTACAGATGCAGTACATAGATTAAAATACTACTATTCTTTTAAAAAGTGAACTTCAGAAATGCATTAAATATAAAATTAAACAAATTCTGCATTCATAAAACCCCTGCAGCAATGCAGCCATATAGGCTGGTAAATGTCCTCAAGCATGTTTACATAGATATTTTAGTTTTAACTAAACAGGTCTGCAAATGTGAAGCATGGGCATAACAGTGTAGTACAACAGTAATAAATCAGTGGGGAGGGACAGCCAATGAAGGCTAAATTTCACATAAATGAGCTTTCTCCAGTAATTCGAGTGAAATAGCATGTGGCGGATGTACAAATCATTGCCAACAATCAACCCATTATAAAAGTCCATCAATAGTGAAAGAAAAAGAATGTACTGTACAGCTTGCACTTGCAAAAACCACAGACACAATCCATATCACAGTATTTCATGTTCACCATCAAACACATACCACACACATGTGGACATTACTTTCTTCTTTCCCTGTTAGTCATTCATAATTTATTTGGGCAGCAAACTAGAGTGATAGAAAGTGAAGGAGATTTCCCCCTGGTGGAGTTAGCAGAGGGAGAAGGTCATCGTGAAGAGCTACGCTCTTTGCTCACACAGTCATCTTGGCTTGTGCTGTCGCCATTTTCCATCATAACACAGGTTCTTCGCTTTTTCCTGCGGTGGGTCATGGCATCACCCTCAGAGCCTGATTCAGCCTTCAGAGTAGAGTAAAGAAAGAATAAGCATGTACAATTCACATAAATTCACAGTAATACAGAACACTATCAGCAGAATGGTACAGAGATAAGCTAGATAGCACAACTAAAGACTTTTGGTGCCGCAACAAAACATTTAAATTCAGTGTCAGATCTAATATCAGACAAATCTAGGTGTTCCCAGTTTTATAAAGTCAAACAATTCCATGTGAATATACTTGATCAGAACTATTGATTAAAATAAATTTGCAAAGTCCCATATTTAATCAGAGGTGCAAGCTTTAAAATGCATGAAGTGTTTTCAGTATCCCACCCCTCTGGTATAATAGTGCCATCTACCTTGGCTATGCTGAAGAAACTGCAGTATAAATTGAATAGGTCAGCCTTTGACACCATTTATTGAATCCTTTAGCTTTCAAACAAGACCCCACTTGCCCATTCAAAGCCAATCCACTAGAGGTGTTTTAGTCTCTGCAGCATTTGCTCTCCGATAGCTCTTGGTCTTTGCTCAGCACGTCTTAACAATTGTGTGTCCCCCAAATTGAGTTGAGATGTTCCAAAAAAGTCAGGGTGGATTTCTTTTTATTTAAAGTCAGTTTTAGCTTGTAGAGTGGAAATTTCTTTTTTTAAAAGGTAGCATATAAATTCATTTCCACACATGGCAAAGGACTGCCTGCCTACCACCCCAACACAAGGCATGGCACTACATTTCTGTGCACAGGTGGCAAGGAAACATTTCAAATGAAACGCTCTGGCAAATATAAATATTACATAAATACAATATCCAATTTAGCATTTACTAATTGTGATTTTGGTATTTATTGTACTCCACATTGATCATATATTTTTGCAAAAAAGAAGAAAATGTTCCTGATCCTCCTCACACTGCTTCTGAGACCTCCTTCCCCAACATCTATATGGAGCTTTACTTAAAGTTAAAGCTCCAACTACCCCTCCCCCAGAGAAGGAGCAGCACCAATTTGAATTATTAGGAAAGCCAGCTCTTCTTTGCCTACAACACAACCTGAACAAGATAGGTGGCATAATCTTATTGATGTGCCTCATGTACATCTCCACTTTTCTCCTGCACACACTCCTTGTGTATAGCCTCATAGCAGCACACTTCCCTCTAGCGGTCCTAGTTATTTTTCCTCCAGGAATATAACACACACACCTGTATATAGAGTACATGCAGAAGGTCACAAACACAGAGGCCTAATAAAAGTCTGTTTATTGTGGGGATGTGTGCAGTAATTTTCTATTTACAACCTTATGGCTGGCTACAGACATGTGCCACCATCAGTTGCAGTCAGAACAACCTGGAGCTTAATACTGTGAAAACAGTGGAGATGGCTGCAGACTTTAAGAACCCAGCCCCACCTGCACCCATCATCCTGTGTGACTCCCCAGTCAAATGGGCTTCTTCCATTTTCTGAAAACCTTTATTACCCAGAACCTCAAGTGGGTGCTGCACATTAAGTCTTTAACCAGTACAAGTGGTTGTACTTCCTGCAGCAGCTAAAGAACTTCAACTTACGAAAGAATGACAGTGCACTTCTCCACCTCCATTATCAAGTCCATACTCAGCTCCTCCATCACCACTTGGTATGCTGCTGCCACTACCAGGAACAAAAACTGACTGCAGAGTAGTGTGGCACGATATACCGGTCTTTTAAAAACAATATCGTATTGTTTTTAAAAGACCGGTATATCGTGCCACACTCCTCATTTTATTAGTACCGATACTTCAAGAGTGACATCTGTAGTTCTAAGTGTTCAACATCAGGGGGCAGTGTGTGGGCAGCACGCTGCTTCTACATCACATACAACTGAATCCAGTCTTTGTGATCAGGATGTTCAGCTTTATATTCAGATCATGCAGCAGACCGGTCAAAAATGGCTGCCATAATCATTGACGGTTCCTCCAACAACAAAAAAGGCATTTGAGAATTACACTTGGATACCATGTTTTGGTCACAATCTTCATCTGGATGTAGGCAAGGCATTAGGCCTGACCCGTGTCTCAAGTGTCTTGTCCAGGCTCCGGGCAACTGTGTCTACCTTTTCCAGGTCAAACAATTTGAAAGAGAATTTGAAAGAGAAACAAACGCCCTTAAACCTACCTATGCAAGAGCTTGCTCATGATGAGCCTACAAGTTAGAACGCCACCTTTGAGATGGTGGACAGGTTTTGTATTCAGCAACAAGCTGTCTGTGCTATTTTGGCTGAAAACTGAAAGTAGTGGGATCTGATGCCTAGAGACTGATGTGGCAACATTAGAAATCAGAGATGTCCTAGGCCCAACTAAGCAGCTTTACAGATACATTAAGTGGAGAGAAGGACCCCACATTGTCTTGTGTTGCCCCTCAAATGGAATCTACTTTCCTTTGTGACAGTGAAGGATGAAGAAAGCCCACTATGTGAAATGAAAAAAAATAAAAACTGATTTCACAGCAAACCTCTCGACACCATCCTTAACACTGCAACATTCCTCAATCCAAGATTTAAGGACAGTTTTGTTGCAATGGAGGATGAAGAGAAAGCAGTATTTCTACAAAAATCTGCTGAAGATTCACAACAGCAAATGACTCCAGTCCAACCAACAGACTTGAAAAGCCTGCTGTCCACCATCAAGTTTGAAAAGCCAGTAGTGGAAGCAAAAGGGCCTGAGGGAGGCCATTCTACATCCCCTGCTGACAGGCTTACAAGTGAACTCTTGTTGTACAAACAAATGACAGAAATAAGTGCTTCTAAATTCACTCACCTGGTGGATGGACAATGAAACCACCATGCCAACTATTGCACATTTAGCGAGGCGGTACCTGTGCATTCCAGCATAGAGCGTGTTTAGCACATCAGGCTTCATCTACAGTCCTAGACGTATTAGACTAACAGACTTTTTCCTTGTTAAGAACCTGTAAATGTACTTTCTAGAAAACAAGTGCAAGTAAAAATGAGAGGAAGTTATAGGAACAGGTTCTGGTTTTCATGTGAATGTTCAGTTTAAAAAAAAAAAGAAAGAAAAAAAGTAGCTTTACAGCTGACAAAATATATATTTTTTTAATTTTATTTTTAGTTTAAACAGTTCTAATCTGTTTCATCAGACAGCAAACACTGGATGTTTAATAAATAAAAATAAAGTTGCCATAGTATCAATTTAGTATTGGTATCGTGATATTTAATTAAGGTATTTAACGATGTTGGTATCGTGACAACACTTCTGCAGAGAGTCATTTGCTCTGCTGACAAGGTGACTGGCTACAACTTGCCACCTCTTCAAGGCCTGTACACTTCCAGCAGCCTGAATTGGGCAGTTAAGATTGTGGCTGACCCCTCTCACGCTGGATGCAAACTTTGAGGATCTCCCCTCCGGCAGAAGGCTGCTGTCAATCAAGACTAAAACCTCATGCCACAAAAATAGCTTCCATCCACAACTGAGCTTGTCAACAATAGCTCAGTTTTCATAGAGTCTTTAATTTATGCACCCTTGCTTCATATTACTATGCATTAGCACACCAAGACAAACTTTGTACATTATTCTTTATTAACACTTGCGTACATTATTTCAGGTGCAATGTTTAAAAGACTGTTAGCCTGGATACAGCAAATGTATGGTTTAGGTAGGTACCACTACAGACTTAATTTAGACAGTGGTATAAATTACTAATTTTCCAGTAAACATAGTAACTGTCTACAAATTATTTGGAAAAAGTTATTTGGAAACACCCATAAGTAGTGTTTGTATACGCAAAATATGTATTATTCCTTTAAATGGAATGAAAACTGACTTATTCCAATAAACTCAGTCACCGAGGCTTTTTAACTTTAGCCAAAAGATTTAACAGAGTAAGATGCTATGTAAATGATTTTGGCAGAATAGAGCCCAACATACCTCTGAATCAGAATCGGAGGAACTAGAAGAGGAGGATGACGAGTCGCTAGAGCTGTCTGAAGCAATGCCTGTAGACTCCTGCAGGTCCACTTTGTCTGCCAGAGCAGCTATATCTGGCCGCTCCTGTTTTAGAATTCTGGAAAAGATTAACTTATAAATGACAAACAGCATAAAATATAATCTATGCCTTTTAGACTCTTGAAATAAACATTTAAATTTATTCACACCTGTACCACTTTCGGGAGAGTTTAGGCCGCCCTCGAACAGTCTTGTGCCAAACAATGGGAAAGTTTGTGGTACTTGCAAAGTTCTGAGTGACAGCAATGGTAGTCTCCAAGTTGAGGACAACATGCCACCAGCCACCTAAGGGACATGATATTGATTCCCTTAGTTTTTCCATACCAAACTTGTACAGCTAATGGATTTGCATTTATCCCAATAATTATATGCTTTAAAGCAGGGGTGTCCAATCCTATGCAGAAGGGGCCGGTGTGGTTGCAGGTGTTCATTCAGACCAAGCAGAAGCCACATGTGAGTCCATGAAAATCCAAGACCAACTGATTAAACAGGTGAAATTAGGTGTAGCGTCTGCTTGGTGTGAAGGAAAACCTGCACCAACACCAGCACTTAGTGGACAAGATTGGACACCCCTGCTTTCAAGGCAAGGTAATGGATGTAGAATTTTGAAACAAACAGCAAGTAAGCATAACTCCTCCCTTGAATAATTCCTGCAAAGCCGGAGCTTAGGCTAGAATGCGCAAAAATCAATTGAAAGGACTGGAAACATCAAAGACAAGTAGCAATGCTGCTTTGTCCTGATGGGTTGAATGTTTGTAAAACAAAGGAGGGGAGAGGGAAAACAAAGACAAAACTATGATGACCTGAAATCCACAATGCCATGCATTTTTCTTCTATGTAACCAGCTCACTGAGATGTACAGTAAGTAACTGCCAGAGATGCTAAATATTTAAAACACATCATGAGTACACTAAGCATAGTATATGTAAAAACCTTTTCAGGCATAATTAATAATCATTAACTCACCGGGAACAAAGACAGTTTCTCCAGGACGCTGCAGAATCTCCAGTGGCCTGAATTCAGCAGGCCATGAAGGTAGCTGTGTGCGTGGGTATATCACACGGAACCAGGTGATTGCCTCATCCTGCTGGTTGCCGCCCACTTCTCGTGTTACCTTGATAAGCTCACGAGGTGTGTGAGTGGGGAAAAGGCACCAGCGCTTATGACCCTGCACCAGGGCATTCCATGCACTTGTGCCCAGCGGGTCGATGTGAATGCCTGTGCCAGAGCGTGCAGGGCCCATCACAAACCACCTAGGACAAAGGAATTGAACAGTTATTTTTTTACCTAAAAGTAATAAATAATGCACTCTTTCTCTCACTCTAAAGCTTCAGTTGTTTGTAGACTTGAGGGATACTGATTATGATTAACTTATTCCAGGAAACAAACATGTTTAAGATGTACATTTTTTGACAGATCACAGTTCACAGGTGTGTATGTTTTGGGAGGGGATAATATATAAAACTGTGTTACCTGTAAGGTGGCCGGCGCTTCTCTCCAGCAAACTGAAAAAGATCATCTCTAAAGAAGAGGGGCACCTGATAGTCATCAAGCAGTTTGCGGCGTTTGGCGTGCTCACCGAAACTGCTGTCGAAGATATAGAGTGGACTGTCATCACGAGTGGACTCCATATATTCAACATAATACTTCATCTTCATCTTCACAGAGTAGCCATCATTGTCCTCCCCACACTTGAATTTCTGGTTGCGGTACTTGCGCTTCAGGCGTTCCAGGGTCCATTTCTCCCTGCCAGGCCACAACTCCTGGCAATTAAGAAGGACTACAGGCTTGTAGGGCTTCTCAAAGCGCTGAATGAACTCTTCTGGGCTTAGGTGAAGGGCATCCACCCTCTCCACATTGTCCTGGGAAAGAAGGGAAAATGTCTGTTGTGTATGTTCCTGGAAATTTGCTATTGCTGATGTCACTCAGGATGGTAGCAGCAGAATGCATTTAAAGCCTACAGAAACATTGTCTGCAATTTACAGGGCTAGTTTAATATTACAGCAGCTAATCTAATTGGGAGGATCCCAAAACACTGATCTATCGTCTCATTCATCTTTTGATCTCAAACCAATATGACTTCAATTCATACAAAATAATTAACTGGCCTTGCCATTCCAATACTTTTGGAGATTACTTAAGATCTTTGACAGCATGGATAACTGGCAGCAATATTCTTACACTTGCAAGTACACCTTGCATGCAATCTAGGTACTTCTCATACACAAAATATGTTAAATTCAATGCCATTAAGGATCCTCTTATAAAATGTGGGGGCAGTGGTAGCTCAAGTGGTTAAGGCTCTTGGTCAGTGACCAGAAGATAGGGCCCTTGAGGAAGGCTCCCAGCCCACCTTGCTCCAGGGGCGCTGCATTACAGCCAACACTGCGCTCTGACCCCAACCCCCAAGGATAGGATATGTGAACGAATTTCACCGTGCAGTAATGAAAACTATAAACAAATAAAGAAAACTTAAACATCTACATGAACAACTGGAATTTGATTACTTGCTTTAAAGAATTTCTATCCAAAGGGAATTAATCAAGTCAGGATAGAATTCAAACAGAGTTGAGCAGGTGAAGGTGTTCACTGTTAACTGAAACACAATGATCTGTTATGGTGAGCTGGTTACTTGTTTAAACCGGTTCATTGTTGGCTAGATTTTATTGACAACTTAATTTGAAATGTACAGCAAACAAGAAATGATACTGCAATTACTTTAATTCGACGATTACTCAGTTTTCCACATTAATTTCACACTCTGTCTAAGCGATAGAGGCGCGCTGTACAGACGCCACCATAGTCTACGTGCACTAACTAGCGTAGTTCAACCACACTGGCGCTCACGCCAAATGATAACTTCAACACAACTCTGTTCGAGTAATAACGCCGCGTGAGCGGATATTTACGCTGCACTGAAACTGATCAGGATTTCTGGCCAATATTGTGTACACATGCAACAGGTTAACACGGGGGAAAGTGTTCGCAGCTCAAGCTAATTTAAAACGCAGCGTAGCCAGTTAACGTTATCTGCGTTGCGCCTCAGCTCTAGCTAGCATTCAGTTACCTTCACTGTCCGGTGCGAAAGATCAAAAGTCTCGAAGTAGTTATGTTTTGTCCAGTCAAGTGAATCCTTTAGTTCAGGTCTAGCACTCCGTTTCGCTTCTTTGATTCGTTTCTTACTTTTGTGGTTCATTCCTGCTGGAGGTGTTTGAAGCGGAGTCCGCAGAAAAAGTGGTTAGCCGGCAAGGCTAGCTCTCCACAAGGTACCAGTGAACGGAGAGATCAAACTGACTAGCAAACAAGCAGTAAAACATCGGAATTCTGATACGACGTTTGTTCAGATTTCTTTTGGAAACCAGCTTTGGATTAACAAAGGAAAAAAGCTAAACATTTATTTCTGTAAGGAATCGTGGAGGCAGGAAACTTCTAGGAGAGAAACTTGCCCAGATAACAGCGACATGAGTTACGAAAGTCAACCTTGTTTAGCACAACCTACTTTTAAATGATAAAGCCCACCTTCTAGCAAGCCTATTTGCTATATTCCGGGACGTATTGCGACTGTTAAACGTAATTGGTTGCTACAAATATTATTTCCGTCAGTCAACGTATAAACCAATCGGATGGCAACAATGAAACATACCGCTTAAAATAGTACCCGTGATTGGCTAACACCTAGCCTTTTTAAGGTGTAAGGTAAACGCTAAAATTGTAGGGTAGGGCCATGAATACTATTAAGGCACTAAGCAGAGCAGGTGAAAGTGCTTGTCGCATTTAGATGTGTAAACTACTGCAGGCGTCAAAACTGGATGAAAAAAATAACGAAGAGTTTAGGGTTTTTTTTTTCTTCGAGTGTGAAAACGCATTGAGTGTGAATGATGACAACTGTGTGCCAGTATATTTTTATTTGGGAAATTATCTGCTAATAATTACATTACTTTGTTAAAAAATGATGGTGTCACAATTGAATCACTGAGATCAGGCACAGGTCCAGTGATCAGCAAACAACAGCCTGGGCAAAGCAAGAACACAGGTAACATGGTACAGAAACTAGGTCAAACCAGTTGAGCATGAACACTGAAAAGCTTGGTATTTGTGAATGGCTTGTGTGTAAGTCTCTATAAAAGAGTGTTGACTGGGTGCATGTCTGGAAGACAAATGGAAGAAGTGGGAAAGTACTCACTGAGAACTGAGAAAACCACTGAAAGCCCAAACCCTCTGAATATTTTTCTTCATGGAAATTCAATTCAAATGTGAAGAATCAACTTCAGGAAGGCCAAAATAAAACTGAATTGTTCTGCTAGAGCAGTAAAACTGTGCAAATAATAATTAAAAAAAACAAACAAACAAAATAACAAACTTTTAATAACTCCCTAAATGTCCAAAAACCAGAAAACACAGTAATGTACAACGTGCATTACCTTCACCTAAAGGAGTGTGGAGCATCAATGCTTCAGGAAAAACAACAATCATAATAATCATAATGATAACGCTTAAAATAATCTACAATTATATTCTTGCATAATTTCCTATTATTTTAAGAATCTTCTTACACAGCAGATGCATATTAAGTCATATTCTTTGAAGGTTTTTCCTGTTATTTTGTTTCCGGTGATTGACATTCACTGTTCTATGCTCTGCAATGCAGTAAAACATGTTCAACAGTTTCCTTTATTGCACAATGCTGTATGTCTGATTCTTATCAGTGATTATTCGTCTTCTAAATCCAGTCTCATTATTTCATAATCCCACTACCCTTTGGGTTCTGTAGTTAATCTCCTCCTTATCCCACAGGTATTGCCATGATTCTGTTAGAGCTTTTCTAATTATTGCTTTTGCCTTGCTGATTTTTATGTCCATTTCTTATTCAGGTTTAATGATTCTTAGCATGTTTATCTTCTATTCAAACATGTGCCGAGACCCAGATAAATGTAATAGCAGTACCCTGATTACTGTACATCCACTGCATTATTTTGAGAATAAGATCTTGTCCATTGGCCAGACTGAAAGCTGTTTAATGCTGCCAATGAAACTGAGCATATTACTGCTTTCTTTATCCATTCTTCCTCTACCCACTGGAGTGCCATGATAATTCATTACCAATTCTGCTGTAAATACAGATAACTCTGGAGTTATTTTTTAAAATAACTATTTTGTGTTGTGGTATAAATATTTCTATTCCTGTTTTCTTCTGTTTCTGGATCTTTTGAACCATCTGTATATATGTGTGTCCTACCACCGTATTTCTGTTCAATATATATATATCATATATTAACTCATACTTTTACTGGGTCACAGTTTCTTCACTTCTTCTATCAAATGACATTTTATTATAGGCATTATAAACATCCAACGTGGGATTGCCGATATTGAAACTGTATGAATATAGTTTATTTGGCTTAATTTCATAGATTCCGCATTTTCTTCTAAAACCCATCCAATACTGTTTATATTACTGTCCCATATCCCCAGCATTCTGTAAATACTGCTTTAGTTAGATGTTCACCCAATATACCATTTTTAAGTTCTTATGTCTTTCTTCTAACAGCATTTCTCCCATTTCTGCAGCTGTAGGGGAAGTTCTCCACCATCTCTATTCTATTATACCTCATACTTCCATAATCTATTGCTGATCTTTTTTTTTATTCTAGCATTAGTCCCGTGCAATGGCAGGGCCCGCTGTTTGTAGCTGATCATTCGATCCACATGATTTGGCTGGATGCCCTTCCTGTCTCAACCCTCCCATTTTTATCTGGGCTTGGGACTGGCACTGAGAGTTAACTCGGTGACTGGGGTGGCACCCTGCCCGGGAATCAAACCCGGGCCGCAGCAATGAGAGTGCAGGATCCTGCCAGGAGGAGGCCAATCTATTGCTGATCTAATAAGAGCAACTTGCACCCCATTCACACCCTCCTAAACATCTCATGACATTCAGCACTTTCTAACACTTAGTCAGCAGTTTTTTTTACATGTGTATAAAATGTCAGTCTTGCATCTAACCAGATTTCAAGGAAATTTGAGCACTGACAACTGTTCCACAAGCTGTCCATATAGTGATAAATTAATACAAACATTTTTCTTTTTTGTGAAACAAATTACCTGTGTTTTCACAACTGATATACGGAAACCCCATTGCTGAGCCCACTCTTCAACTTCATGTATTGCTCCCTAAAAAGTCTTAACTGTATGTGGTACATTTCTACCTATGGTACGAGATGTTCTCACTCTAACCTGAATTGTTCGCTCAAATAAAAAATCCAACACCTAATTGTACATTTTTCCACTGATTCCCATATTCCTGAGTTTTATTATTAATCACTTTTTTTTAGACTAATGAAAACTGCTATTGTTGTAAATCGTAAATATACTTTTTAACTTATTGTCCATTTGCTAAGCAACTCCTGCATTCCACTGTACTACATTCCAATCTCAAAACACATTATATACCTTCCCAAAGAATATCTGTGCTCCTTGGAGACTTTAACTCCTCATTAAAGTGCCTGCTTAACTGATTTTTGATTATTTTATGTCCATGTGTTTCTCTGTTAGTCTGATTATTATTTTAATCCCTTATTTTCTATTTGATAAAATGAATAATATAATCATATAATAAATAATGAATGAATCCTAGTTGATTCTGCACTGATACTTTTGAGTTTGACCTGTCATGGTTGTGAATTCAGTGATTTTTGTCATTTCATTTTCTCTTTTTATAGCTTCAACATATATGATCCCTTCCTTAATCCTGATGTTCTCTACTTTTAATGTTCTTCACCCGATTTCACAGCCTCCATAAGCTGTGCAATATTCTCCCCCACAGTTGCAACATTTCGGTTGAACATTTTCTCCATATTCCCTATCTCGTGTTCCACTCCACATTTTACCACATCCTTGTCCATTTATGTATATCGCAGCCACATGCCCAAATATTTAGCACTTATATTGACAGACTGATTGCATAGAATCTGATGCAAAGTTTTACATTGCTTAAATAATCAAATTAGGTTAACATTTAATGAAATGGAAAATAATATAAAAGCCAGGAAAGTATAGTTGTCTATTTTGGATAGCGTCATACAATAAAAACACAGATGTTTAGACAGAATGCCTATTTTAGGCTCCATATAAACCAGTGATGTTAAACTCAATTGCTGTCCTGCTAATAACAAACATGTCCATAGACTCCTATCTCTTTTTTTGTTCCTGGTGCTATATGTCTTCCCCAAATCTATTAATTATAAAATTAACTTGACATCAAATTTTCGGTTTAGATTAAGAAAAAGCAGAACATCACATATCAAATGGTTGAGGAGGAGAACTTTATTAGGAATGTCTGCACACCTACTCATTTATGTAATTATTTAATCAGCCAATTGTATGGCAGCAGATACAGGCCAGCAGCATTGGTTTATATATACCATCAGAATGGGGAAATATTTGCTCTCATTGATTCTGACGGTAACATTTCTATAACTACTTCTCCTGGGATTTTCATGCACAGTAGTCTCTAGAGTATATTGAAAAACAAAAACATTGAGTGACAGTTTTTTGGTGCCTTGCTATTAGCTACAACTGTAGAAGAATACTAGTATTAGTAATAAAGTGGTTCTAATTTTGAGGTACAGACATATTTTATATATTAGTGACTATAAATAATTTGATTTCACCACTATTAATATGGACAACAAAGCACAACATACATTCATTTGTTTCTAATTATGTAGAGAGTGCTCGTGTTGGATGTTGTATCACAAGTATGTAGTCTGATCAAATTCAGGAGGAGGGGCTGTGTGGGGGTGAGGCAGGAGGACTTACAGCAGCTAACTCTTAAATAACAAGCAGTTACAGTAAAGATACTGGTGTATAGACATCTAGTATTGATCAGTTTTATAAGTGTTGTTGATCTGCTTGCACGTTGCTTTTAATTTTTAGGGAAAAATGATATTATGGATTATGGTCCCTTTATCCAGTCTAATGTTTTTCTATTTAATAGCTGCTATAATATTTCTACGGTTTCATTTCGCTAAGTTGTAATAATGAAAAAGAAAAGAAACTCGCCGGCCTCTTATTTCCATCACTGAACCAGATACTCCACTCCCCGTGCCAAAAGTCGCTCTAGGCTTGCTATTATATATATTTAGTGCGCACGCGCACACGTGTCTCTCGCCTCCCGTCCAGAATTTTACCCCTTAAAAAGTGGTAAGACAGAACAAACAACTACAAAACAACCACGTAAAGACAATGCGTCGACACAACTATGTTGAATACGTTAAATATCTGCGTTTTATATTAATAGAAATAACACATTTCACCTTGTTTCGAAGGACAGTTCTCCTTAAAAAAAACTCAATTACCCATAAGCGGGTTGCTTGGCCATTGTCAGCTGATTCCTCACATGACAGAGTCCTTTTACGAGTTCAGCATTAGAGCAGTTCTTATTAGTTAGCAGCGTGAAAACTGTCCGAAATTGTAAGGTTTGTTTGGTGTCTTCAAATCATTTAAATATACGTAAAGTTTTTACATGGACGTCTGCTGGGCATGGTTCTGAGATCCTGAAAACTGTGAGAAATAACGATAGGATCTTACCACCGGTAAGTGCTTGGAGGCTAACACTGGGGAATAGTATACTGCACATTATTTCGTCATTGTAGCTTTTCATATTAGACACCCGAAAACACGATTTTAATGCGTTACAGCATTTCATGCTGTAATGATGATAAGTTGTGAAATACTGAACAGGTTTTCTAGGCACTTCGCACCTCTTATTCTTCCTGAATTTTAATGATTTATAAAAAAGAAATACACATTCTCGGAGTGGTTTATTGCGTTAAAACAATACAATATTTTCAGTCTTATCAGCACTGTAAAATAAATTGCGAATTGAAGCACCACCGGACTACCATGGCCCTTGGTCCGACCACAGGCCCTTAACCTGGTGAAACCGGTAAAAGTCAGTTGTCAAAGTGATGTATCTCACTGGTTAAGCCTTTGAGCTGCAGGTCAGAGGGTATGAATTTATTTACCAGCACAACCAAGTTGTCATGGTCCATGAGCAAGTCCCTCGACCTTTATAGCTGCTTAGTTGTAATCTTGTAGTCTTCGTTGTAAGTAGTTGGATTAAAGTTTTCACAGTTTACATGTAGACCTTTACCCGGTTCAAAATTGATTTTAGTCCTTTTTTTAATACAGCTTTTAACAGTAGGCATTGACACAAAGCTGCTTTTTGAGAAGTCCAAATGTATCTCTGTAAATCTTCAACATTAATGAACAAGCCACAGGTGTCACTGGCAATTAAAATGGCCCGAGATAGTCTTTCAGTGAAATGACAGAAATACCAATTATCCATACTCTTTCTCAAGTGTCTTTTTGACTTTCACAGAAAAATGTCTGCAACCTGATGAAACATCATCATTCGTTTTTATTTAATAGCTGTGCACACATCATATACACATCACTGGATAATAGTTAAAACCTCAAAAGTTCATTACTGTACTTGGCACAAGTTGACATCTTGAAAAGGTAATGGCTATTTGCTTTAGGATCAAAACCAGTGGTCTTGACAGGTCTTAACATTATATAATGTTGCAGCCAGAGACTTTTTTTCCACCGCTATCTCCCAGAATGCCCTATTGCAGAGTCTCTTCCAGACACATGGGCTTCACGACATGTGGGCAGTTACTTGGAGGCCTATCAGACAAACAAACGCTTTGTTCTGATGTTGTCTTCTAATATTGTCATCTGGTAAAATGACAGTAAACTGGCTAATTAATTGTCTCAGTAATACTAGATTTGAGGACATGTGGGATGCAACCAATAATGTGATATAACCAAAATGATGTTTGGTAACAGCTCAAGGGCAAATTTATTTTGCCCTAATGCTGACAGTGTTTTTTTTTTTTTTAAGGATGACATCATTGTACACACTATTTTACTGGTAAAAGGCCATTTGGGAGAAAGCAACTTTCATCACACATAAAAGGTGGATGGCATGCTTGGCTAACTGATATATATATGGAGTATGTGAAAGAATATTGTTTTAATGATATTGACCTGGGATGAACAGCAATTCAGTTTTTCTGGAATTAAATTTCAGCTGATGATTTTACATACTGAGGTCTGAGCAGAAACAGTAGTGTCTGAGGTATGGATCGAGAGAATGAGAGTTGAGGGTCATCTCCACAGCAGTTTTTGAAAACCCATGTGAAGATATCACTATCAAGAGACTCAAAATAGAGGGAGAACAAAAGAGGACTGAGTACTGGGCTTGTTGGACATTTAGACATTTAGACATTCATTGGTCAGAGAAACAAAAGGATATATTCAGACCTGTGTTCTGTAGCATGATGGACAATTATCCATAAATAAGTCTCTTAAACAGCAAGCATATGACAAAAAGAGCTGCTATGAAGTAAGAAGTCTTTTTGTTGAGACATGCTTTAGCTAAAATTTTTTAAAGTTGGATGCTAGTGCCCTTAGTGTAGGGCTGATAGCTGATAATTCAGTATGTTATTACTCCTCCAAGTTTTATAAAGATCAGGGAAGGGCCTCTAGCACTGTAATTATTTTTTATCCCTATTTATGTTGGTTCTGGTCTCCTCCCTGTTGTATATACTGAAGAAAAACCTCTAGTGTGTGTAGCTCATATAAATAAACAGAACCAGAGACTTTTGCGATGGTCACTCATTGCACAAAACTATAATTTATAAAATCATTAAAAGAAGGCCTAAAAATGTGGTAGCTGACAGTTTCACAAGCCTGATACTTAAGGTGTACCTAGGTATTCACAAACCTGTTTGCTCTATTCAGATGGGTGTGTTACGTTCATAAGCATTAGTGTGCACGCGTCTTTTTGTCTGCTTTTTGCCTTCTTTTGCTCGCTTGCTTGCTCCTTTTCTCTCTCTTTACCTCTTCCTTTACCTGCAGCTCTCTGCCTGATTGGTGGATTGGAGTGTCAGTCATCTTTATCGCGTTGATCATGGGGATGCACCCAAAATGGGAGGAGTCCTATCTTTAAAGTGAGCATGGCAGTGATGTTAAGCTAGCCCTGTGCTACTCTCTCTCACACACACACACACACAGTTTATTACCTTGTTGCTCTCCTTTTATTTTCTCAGTGCTTTAATTTGTATGCTTTGCTATGCTTCTGTGCCAAGTGTCTGTGCTTAGCTTTGCACTAACTCTGCTAACTCTTTCTGCTATTTGTTTTGTTTGCCTATGTCATGTGAATGTCTGCTGTGTAAGTGTTTTATTGTTTAACCATTACACATTGCTGTCACATCACAGTGCAACCCTAGGGAGGACGAACAGGTCAGCAAGTGAGGGCACATACATAACCCTCACAAAGGAATTTCTCTGTCAAGACTAACTAGGTAAGTGTGTGGGTACCTTGCCGTGCATTTTGTAGAAGACAGTGGCGTTTTAATATTTGCATTTGGGTGGGTTGAATACAGAGTATGTGGTGTAGAAGCATATCTTATTTTCTTTCCTTTTGGTACAGTCTAGTTCGCTCCTGAGGGGACCTCCTGCTACGTTTGTTATACTTCAGACTTCCATGTGTCTTACAAAGTGTACACCAGTGTTAAAGTACCTTTATACCCCACAAACCCAGCTTTTCATCATCTGTCTCCAGCTCAGGTTACTAAACCTGCACTATTCTTTAACGCAAGAGCCCTTAGCAGGGCCATAACACAGTTTGTAGACCAGATTGTCATACTGTATTGTGTAGGATTTGAGGAACTGTTAACATGGTTGTCTTACAGCAGTTATCTGCTATCTTTCTGTGCTTTTCAGGGTGTTGTCGAGTGAGGACATAACACCAAGATGAGGCCAGAAACCAAATCACTGTTAAACATCATCGTATTGGGTCTTGGCTTTATGTTAATGTTCACTGCCTTCCAGACCTGTGGAAACATTGAGGTATGAGGGAAAAAAAAATGTTTAAATGTTTTAAACTTAATTTCGGTGTAAATGAAATTCACTTTGCCGTTCCATTTTTTTTCACATTTTTTGAATACATTTTGTTATTTTGCAAAGGCATATACATAAATTATACAAAAATGTTTAGTTAAATGTGTTTGGTCTTTTTACAGCAAACTGTTATCAAGAGTTTTAATAGCACAGAATTCCATGGAAGTGGGTACACAAGGTATTATCTTTTGCAAGTATTTTTTGAGCTTGTTTGTATTGCTGTGAGTGCATTTTCCTTTGTAGTAAAAGTCATGCGACTCTTTATTACTCTTTAGGGAATCTCAGGATTTATTTACCAGAATTTATGTCCTGTCAATTCACTGGCTAATGTTGTCTAGCAGGTCACATTATTAGCAGCAGGAGGAAAAGTTGTTATAAGACATTACACTGTCTTTTCCTAACATTAACTTAATTCCTATTTGATAGCATGGCTATTATCTATGGAGTCTTCTCTGCATCAAACTTAATTGCCCCTTCAGTGGTAGCTGTCATTGGACCTCAGTTGTCACTCTTTTTCAGTGGACTAATTTACAGGTAAGGTCAGGGCAATGAAAATGTATGTTTTTCTAATTGAATTAAGCACATAGTGTTATATTCATTCATTGGAAATGGTTTCTTTTTAGTGGATACATTGCTATGTTTATTCACCCCTTTACCTGGAGTTTTTACACTGCTTCAGTCTTGGTTGGAATTGCAGCTGCAGGTACAGTGTGATGCTTATTAAACACTTTTACAAACTTTTGTGGCATCCTCTTCTTTTTTCACTTTTTAAATGATATTATTAACTATTATTTCACAGTTCTGTGGACAGCTCAAGGGAACCTTCTCACCATTAATTCCAGTGACTCCTCAATTGGACGAAACAGTGGGATATTCTGGGCTTTGCTGCAGTTTAGGTGTCTCTGCTTTTATTTCAATGTTTCTTGCTATATAATAATTGCGATTAATTTATCTCAAGCAAGAATAAACTGATGGTTACTTTTGTTTGTATGTTTTTTCCTGCAGCTTATTCTTTGGCAATCTTTATATTTATGTTGCCTGGCATGGGAAGGTTCACATATCAGGTGAGGGTTATGATGTTTTCCCAGTGGTATGAGTGCATACTGTATGTACAGTTGTGTGTAGTTGGAAATAATGCTCATAAGTTAATGGCTATTTCCCTGTGTGTCTCAGATAAAGACCGTCAGACAGTGTTCATTTCACTCACAATCATCAGTCTGGTTGGAAACTTCCTGTTCTTCCTCATTCAGCGGACTGAGACAGAAATTGTCCCATCTGACAGATCTGAATCACCGCTGCCTGCAGAAGCTTCTGAAAGTGACTCAGTTGTGATGTTAGTATGGAAATCATGAGCCTATAGTTTGGCAAGAAATGCTTTAAATAGATAATGCTTAATATATCTCAATACTGTTTGTGTTTTTATGCAGAGGACCCCAGGGTCTAGGTGCTCAGGCTTTGGTGGCATTCAGTAAGTTTCTGTGCTGTTGTAAAATGCTTCAAAACATTCATGTAAATTCAGCTACCTAGTTTACTAAGTAATGTATGATGTATTAACAGAGAAATCCATTCAGCTGGCCATGACCAAAGAAATGCTGCTGCTAAGCATATCCATTGCTTACACAGGTAAATCCAATACTTGTTCTTAGCCACTTAATTAGCTATAAAATTACAGCCCAATCCAAAACTATTTACATTCTTACATTTTACAATAAAAATCCCTTTCCAGAAGGGAGCTTTTTTTTGTCATAAAAACCCATAGCAAGATTTGGAATCTTAAAGAACGCTTGAAACAAATGCAAATTAATAATTCAAGAAGAAATTATTATTATTTTCCACTAAAATTGCACACTGTTTCCAAGGACACTAAGGTTTCTTTTGACTTTTTTTAATTTCACTGACAACTGAGCTGACACCCACTGTCAAATGTGATAGTTCATTTAGGTTTAGTAATGTTTTGCAGCTAGTGATTAAGGGTTCATGATAAAGACTGAAAACATAAATGCAATTTACCACAGAAACAGTTATAGGAAAACAGGATGTAGTCCACCTTCACAAACTGAGAATGTAAAAGATGGTTTTTCTTTTACAGGGCTGGAACTGACATTTTACAGTGGTGTTTATGGGACATCCATAGGAGCCATGACTCGCTTTGGTGATGATGCAAAAAGTCTCATTGGCCTTGCTGGGATTTTTATTGGTGTTGGCGAAATACTTGGTAAGATTCTGTGATTGTGTTATGATAGAGTTTTGTGAGACACGCAAAGATATAATGATATTTCTTTGATTAGGTGGGTCTGTGTTTGGAATGCTGAACCAGTGTAATCAGTATGGAAGGAACCCTGTGGTGCTTTTGGGATTGATCACCCATATTTTGGCCTTCTACCTAATATTCCTGAACATAGCTAGTGATGCTCCCTTAGCCCCAGAGGAGGGTACACAGCTGCAAGGCTTCATCAGTCCCAGGTAATGCAGAATAATAGGCCTATTGAGTTAAAAAGCTCTGAAAAAGTTTTGCCAAATAATTGCAGCAACATGTCTATGAGTAGTGGTGCTAGCAACTGTGAAATTCTTCATAAGGTATATTAGCTGTTGGTTTATCCACTTATCTTGGCTTGTATTTGATTCTGTTTTCACCATGACACGTTTACCCTGGAATCAGCAAGGAGTTGGCATTGTTCTCCAGTTTTCTGCTTGGGCTAGGTGATAGCTGTTTCAACACACAACTGCTGAGCATTGTGGGATTTATATTTCGTGATGACAGTGCACCAGCATTTGCTGTTTTCAAGTTTGTACAGGTAAAACACAGCATTTCATTGTTTGTATGTTGTATGGCAGTATGCCTGTTAAAGAAATTGTTATTGTATTTTGTACACAAGAGTGCTATGAAGTAATGGGTACTGGGCATTTAACTATAATCAGATATTTATTAGTTTTTTAATATAAGTTTCATGATGAAATTCATCCAGCAATATATTATCACTTCAAAGTAACCATGAAATAGGTTATGTGTGTACTAGGTTTTGTTCTATTTATTACTGGATCTAAAATTAATTAACTACCTGGTTAAGACTTTTGCTTTTGCTTGGTGCACTGTCTACCTAGCATTTACACTAAAGTTTCTGAAAATCCCAATATTAGTTACGTGACTTATGGCTCATCACCCAACAAAAAAAAATCTTTTGGTAATGCCCTATGCTGGTCTGTGTCCACTTATGGATCAGTGGGGCTGGCAAATTATTTATAGCAACAGATGGACAACAGTAAGTAACTGTCTGCCTACTAAGTGCAGCTCTTCAGTTGGTGTACCTGATGAAATACTTATTGAATGTATGGAAACACGAATCAGTGTAACTGCATTTGGAACTTGACTCCTTTAAAGTGATTTATGCAGTGTGAACACACTTGTTTCGTTAATTCACATAAATTTGAAATTTTCATGTTTCTATTATTAATATTTTTAGCCAAAGCAAATTAACATACATCAAACTGTTTACTTGTAAATAATGACTAACCATTATAAACGTACCTTTCACAGTCAGGTCCATATTTACAAATTATAGTAGACAGTATTACAAGTAGGGCTGCACGATTCTTGCTAAAATGTGAATCACGAGTTTTCTCCATGGGAAATAAGATCACGATTCTCTCACACAATTCTCATTTTATCAACCAAAACATTTATTGCACTCAAGTGAAAAAAGTGCTTCACAAGACTTTCAGTTATAATAAAATGCTGGACTTAAAAGTAACAAAAAATTTAGTTTCTTTTCCTTATTTTAGACCCCTTAAGGTGAGTAACTTAAAAGCTGTAAGCTGTTGAACATAAACAATAGAAGGTTAACGATAATGATTAAAATAATTAAAATAATTAGCCCGTGTGATTTTAGTGCACTCCAACTGTCCAAACTTAAAGAACTTTCTTGGCCAAGAACACTAACCGATCAACATTTTGAGTGTTTATTGGAGCCATGTCTTTAGCGATGTGATAAGCGATGGCGTTAGTTATGTCTTTGTGCCGCTGGGAACTTGAGGGGTATGGGGAAGCACCATGTAATGTCTGAGTTATGGAAGTTTGTGTGGTCTGGCGGCTGGTATTTTTTGGCGTGGCTCCCTTGTCCTTCATGGCTAACTTGTACTGTATTTTGTGGTGACGGCAATGTGCTCCTTTTTTCGGTACCAATATAGTTGCATTATCACTCTCACCGTCGCCACAAGGATTTTCCTCACTGGTGCTCATTTTTTCCCTTTTGCGTGAATTGCCGCTCGAAATCCAAGACGTGCTCTGACACCGCGGTGAAGTTAGCTTGATATTCAGACATTAGACAGACATTCGGAAGCGGTAGTTTAGTGACCGTCGACAAATTTCTGTACGACTGGAAAAAAATAACTATTCCTTCAATAGCTTCTAGGTCATGTGACCCTGTGACCCAAATTTAGTATTAAAATAATCTACTTGTACACCCCCACAAGGTACACCTCTTCTTATCCCAAAAAATGTCTTCATTGATTTTTCTTCATTTGTTTAACTCCTCTCTTCTTTAAATAAACAAGTCATTTTTTAATCACAATTAAATTCAAATTCAAATTTTATTTTATTTGTCACATACGAAATCATACACAGTACGACATGTAGTGAAATGCTTTTTACGACTGTCTTACATGAAAGAGGAAAGAGTAAAAAGAAAATGTGTGGACATGAAAAGATAGGGGATATAGTTAAGAAGTATAGGGAAAAATAGGAAGGAAAAAAAAATTAAAAAGGTAAACTTGAAAATCAACTGTCAGATATGCATATGCAAATATGTCTATGTATGTGTATATATAACAAATATAAAAGTGTAAAAATATAAAAGCAAAAATAAATATATATATATTAGTACAATATAGTATATGTATAGTATATGTGAAAAATAAAACAATATAAATAAATGTGTAGACTCTAATGTACAGAAGATACAGTATATGAATATATGTAGATAAAAGGTCAACATTGAAATGGTGTTGCAAAAGAGTATAGTATGTACAGTGTGCATATGTAAGAAATATATAAATATATTGTAGAAGTGTATATGAGGCAAAATATAATGTCCAGTTTAACAGGGAGTAAAGTGACAGTGCAGTGCACACACAAAGATGTACAGAGAAGATGTACAGTGAGTGTTATTGTGTGTACAGAGTAGTGCAATATTAGCATGTGCAACAATCAGCTGAGGTAGAATGTTATGTTGTGTGGGGGTAAGACCAGAGAGTCCAGATCCTAGGTGTACTGGTTGAGGGCCCGAATGGCCTGCGGGAAGAAGCTCCTCCTCATTCTCTCTGTGTTCGCCTTCAAGGAACTGAAACATTTCCCTGACCTCAACAGAGAGAAGAGTCTATTATTGGGATTGCATTATTGCTGACGTTCAGGAGGAGATTGTTGACCTGGCACCATGTCTCCAGGTTTTTAATCTGCTCTAGGTAGGCCGTCTCGTCGTTATTGGAGATCAGACCCACCACCACAGTATCGTCCCCATCTTCATGATGTTGGTGGAGCTGGAAGTGGCCACACAGTCAAAGGTGTACAGAGAGTACAATTACACACCGTTTTTATTGTTATTACACAATAGTCTTCTTAAACACACAAGCAGCATTTCCATATTTTTTTTCTGGCTGTTTGAAGCTGCAGATTGTCCATTCCCACACACTGTGCATGCATCCATCTATCACATGCATCACAATGGACCTGTTGAGATAATTTGATTATTTATATATATATATATATATATATATATATATATATATATATATATATATATATATATATATATATATATATATATATATATAATGTGTATGTATGTATGTGTGTGTGTGTGTGTGTGTGTGTATATATATATATATATATATATATATATATATATATATATATATATATATATATATATATATATATATATATATACACACACACACACACACACAGAGGGGTTGGACAATGAAACTGAAACATCTGGTTTTAGACCACAATAATTCATTAGTATGGTGTAGGGCCTCCTTTTGCGGCCAATACAGCATCAATTCGTCTTGGGAATGACAGATATAAGTCCTGCACAGTGGCCAGAGGGATTTTGAGCCATTCTTCTTGCAGAATAGTGGCCAGGTCACTACGTGATGCTGGTGGAGGAAAACGTTTCCTGACTCGCTCCTCCAAAACACCCCAAAGTAGCTCAATAATATTTAGATCGGGTGACTGTGCAGGCCATGGGAGATGTTCAACTTCACTTTCATGTTCATCAAACCACTCTGTCACCAGTCTTGCTGTGTGTATTGGTGCATTATCATCCTGATACACAGCACCGCCTTCGGGATACAATGTTTGAACCACTGGGTGCACATGGTCCTCCAGAATGGTTCGGTAGTCCTTGGCAGTGACGCGCCCATCTAGCACAAGTATTGGCCCTACGGAATGCCATGATATTGCAGCCCAAACCATCACTGATCCAACCCCATTCTTCACTCTGGGCATGCAACAGTCTGGGTGGTACGCTTCTTTGGGGCTTCTCCACACCCTCACTCTCCCGGATGTGGGAAAGACAGTGAAGGTGGACTCATCAGAGAACAATACATGTTTCACATTGTCCACAGCCCAAGATTTTCGCTGCTGGCACCATTGAAACCGACGTTTGGCATTGGCACGAGTGACCAAAGGTTTGGCTATAGCAGCCCGGCCATGTACATTGACCCATGTACATTGGCCATGTACATTGATAATTTGAGATATATATAGATATAGATATAGATATATATCTCAAATTATCTCAACAGGTCCATTGTGATGCATGTGATCGATGGATGCATGCACAGTGTGTGGGAATGGACACTGCAGCTTCAAACAGCCAGAAAAAAAATATGGAAATGCTGCTTGTGTGTTTAAGAAGACTATTGTGTAATAACAATAAAAACGGTGTGTAATCATGATAAAAAATGACTTGTTTATTTAAAGAAGGGAGGAGTTAAATGAAGAAAAATCAATGAAGACATTTTTTGGGATAAGAAGAGGTGTACCTTGTGGGGGTGTACAAGTAGATTATTTTAGTACTAGATTTGGGTCACAGGGTCACATGACATTGAAGCTATTGAAGGAATAGTTATTTTTTTTCAGTCGTACAGAAATTTGTCGACGGTCCCTAAACTACTGCTTCCGAATGTCTGAATATCAAGCTAACATCACTGCGGTTGCACAGACCATCTTTTTGGTCTGCCACCTTGTTGCACATCACTTGAGTGACAGTGGAACTCCGCAAATGAGGAAGAGAGAGGAGAGAAGTGGTCGGTCTGATTGGTGAATTAATAGGGTTTGGTTTTACACTGTGTTTGACTGATATATCATGTTGGATTGTTGTAAAGTAATTACGTGAATGCCGCATCTGAATACAGGGAAATATTGTACATGCAAGTGAATTGCCGTCATTAAGAAAGATGATTGCGTTTCTGTGTGAATCGGGATCATGATTCTTTTTTCGATTAATCGTGCAGCCCTAATTACAAGTCAGTAATATATAAACAAATCAGTATGTACGAGTTGAATTAAATTGCTTTATGTATTAGATAATAAATATGAACTTCAGAAAGGTATACAAAAACAAACCAGGAGAAAACCCTACACCCTATTTCTATGCAAGTACCCTCAAATTAAGGTCTAATTAAGGTTAATTTAATTAAACTGAAGGTCTGCACTTAAATAATTTATTTTTATATTTTACTTGTATACACCAATCAGCCATAACATTAAAATCATTGGCAGGTGAAGTAAACAACATTGAGTATCTTGTTATAATGGCATCTATCATGGTGTGGGATATATGAACAGCAAGTGAACAGTCAGTTCTCCAAGTTGCTTCGGAAGCAGGATAAATGGCCAAGCATAAGGATCTGAGCAAGGGCCAATTTAGGATGGCTAGCTGACTGGGTCAGAGCATTTCCAAAAGAGCAGGCCTTGTGGGATGTTCTTTGTGTGAAGTGGTTAGCACCTATCAAATGACGTGGTCAGCTAAGGACAAAAAATTCTTCACTTCTAGCTTGACCATATGTTTATGATATTCTTTAATGAAGAACAATAGAAATGCAATGTTGAATTATAATTCATTTCACTCACAGCAAACAAAAGATAGATTCAACTAGATTCTACTGCTAATAATACCATGGAATGAAGGCAAGCTGGTGGAGGAAGTGCAACGCTCTAGGAAACCTTGGGTCCAAGCAGTCATGTGGCTGCTACTTTAACATTGTAGCACATACCAAAACAGTGTTGCAAAATGTTGCACTTTGACATGTACCACCTACCTAAATGTAAAGTATACCACTTCATGGCAATGGTATTCCCTACTGTCAGGGACCTTTTTCAAGAGGATAAAATGACTTGCACACAGCAAAATTGTTCCATCATTGGTTTGTGGAACATGGCAATGTGTTGACTTGGCCTCTAAAACAGCATTGTGTCACCAGTCCAGGCTAGTAGAGGTGAATATGTGTGGGTTTTCCTGGGACATTTGTGACCTCTTAATGCTAACAACAGACTTGAATCCTGAAAAATACCTTTCAGATTTAGTAGAATGGGAAATTCACAGCATGCAAGTGCACCTGAAAATCTGCAGGAACAGTGTGATGCAATCTTGTCAACATGGATCAGAATCTCAAAGGAATATTTGTTGTAACATCTTGTGGAATCTGTCACAAAGAACTGAAGTTGTTTTGAGTGCAAAGGGGGGCCATATTTTTAAATTCCCTAGATCTGAGCATCTGCAGGATGTGCTGGACAAACAAGTCCAGTCACTAGCAGCCCTACCTTACAACTTGCAGGACTTAAAGGAGCTGGTGCCAGGTACAACAGCACACATTCAGAGGTCTTGTGGAGTCCATAACTCAAAGGGTTAGAGCTGTTTTAAAGGCATAATGCAGACCAACACAATATTGAGCAGTTGGTTTTAATATGGCTGATTTGGTGTATAATCTCAACAATGAACCTGATGCTACTTGTTTGATTACTTATTCTTGGTCTGCAATCAATCAAAATTCAAATTCACTTCCTATTTGGGTAGAAGGAAAGCTTGTAGCCACACAGGCCCTTTGCAGCTAACATTAAAGAATTCTACTATAAGAAAATCTATTCTAATATAATTACAAGTATACAATAATATAAGTGTATTATAATATATTTTAAAAGGTTAGTCATTTATTGCAGTATGGAAATTTGAAGAGGCATAATGTGTGTGTACTTTTGACTGTTTTGACAATTGTCTTCTTTATTGGACTGGAAAAATCATGTGTTCTTATTCCCATGCTCTCTGCAGTCCATTGCTGCAGCTCTGGCCTTCTTCTACAGTAATTATCTACAGCTATACTGGCAACTGCTCATTATGGTACTGGTGGGCTTTACTGGCACCCTCTCTTTCTTTATGGCTGAATGGATGGTGGTCAGCTGCAGACAAAACTCAGATTACAACAGCATCTAATGCCAGTAAAATTTGGCCCCAGAAGACTTCATTTTTGTCTTTTCTACAGTTTGCTGGATCCCCAGGATTGGTGTGGAATGTGTAGTTCTACAGAATTTTGTATACTACTTTTTTTGGCTCACTCATCTCTGCTATAAAACATGTCTTTTGTCTCTTTTTTTAAAATATACAATATATAAGCCATTAAAGTCACTGTTTTGTGCTTTTGTGGTAATTCAATTCTAAATTTTACAGTTGGTTTAGTGCACCACTCAAAACTGTGATACTACATAAGCTGAAAAATGTACAATTTAAATTCACATAATTTCAAGCATAATTCTAGACAATCAACAGAATTGGATACAATGGTCTCAACACAAGCAAAGTGCAGCATAGCAATTCCTTATAAATAGAGGAATTTCAAGAGTAAATTTGAATTATATATTTAAATACTGTCTCAGAATCAATATACTTCCATTGCAAAACTGCAGACAGGCATTGCCTAGAATTAAACATTAAAAAAAGTAAAAGTTTAACCTTAAACTTTTGTATTTTTTCTTTTCTTAATATTTATTAGCCACTGTGCCCATTATAGTCATCTGTTTATGCAAAACACATACCTTCACTGTTCTTCATAGTTACAACCAAAACGTTTAATGATGATTTTGAAGTGAAGGATCAATGATGCCTTGTGTCACCAGTCCAGGTTGGTAAAGGTGAATATGTGTGGGTTTTCTTGGGACACTTTTGACCCCTTAATGCCAACACCAGACCTGAATCCCGAATAATACCTTCCGGATTTAGTAGATTGGGAAATTCACAGCATGCAAGTGCACCTGAAAATCTGCAGGAATAGTGTGATGCAATCTTGTCAACATGGCTCAGAATCTCAAAGGAAAATTTGTTGTAACATCTTGTGGAATCTATGCCACAAAGAACTGAGGCTGTTTTGAGTGCAAAGGGGGGCCATACACAGTAATTGTATAGTGTTCCTAATACAGTACTCAGTGAGTGTATATGTCCTAATGTCTTGATTCATTGACTCTAATGAGAATCTCTTTTGCAGAGGCAAAATGCACTAATAAAATCTGAGACATCAGAACCATATTATTATTTTGTAAATTGTCGGTTATCCAAATGTGTGTGTATGTGAGAGGGAGAGAGAGAGATAGTATAGATATTATATGATATTATTTCATCCAACATTATGGTTACAAATAAAAACAATTATGTCATAGTCTGTGCTTTTACAATCATCATTTGTATTGAATGATTTCCAGGCAGAGTCGATCCAGCTAGATGTTTTTTGTTTGCATGAAATATATCCAATGGGACATCAGTGCACTGCAGGTTCCATTTGTTCAGCAAGGTTTCTATAGTCCAGTCTGAACTGAAACAAAATTTTTTTTTTTTAATTAATCATCGACAGTCACCTCCCCAACACCAGTGTTCTCTAATAATAATTCAGTAACAACCTGACTGACTTCTTAACTGAACATTTGTATTATGAATAAACAGGACATTCTTTACTCAAAAGCTTTTTTCATTAATTGCAATAGGTTTAAAATAAATGGGGACTGATACCTTCTTTCTTGAAATGTGGTCCAGAACTGACCAGAAGGGTTTCGCCTTAGAAGAAATGAGATTGTTACAAGCACATCTTCAAAATCTGATAAAAGGAAAAATTAGATGTGGTTGGTGAGGCAAGACTTACAAGAAAGAAAACAACATGAAACCAGAGTCAGGTTCACCTTCAGGTTCATAGAAAACATCTGATCCCAGTATAATATCTACAGGTGGCAGAGACCTCAGCTCTGGTGATATCTCTCCCCAGGTGAGACCAACCACAGGCACTCCAGGCAGCTCGTTAAGCTCAGAGCAGCGCCTGCTGTGTTCTAGACACAGAGGAATTTCAGCACTGTCTGATAGAGTCACATAAGCTCCACATTTCGCAGCCACAATTCCTGGCAAGCTCACCCCAGCACCTAGCTATGTAGAAATATAAGTTATACAAAATCTGAAATGTTAACTACTCTCTACAACATTTAAGGCCATTCTGATACACAAACAGTTTTGTGAAAAAATTAGGACAACCCATGAAAGCCTGTGTGTGTGTGTTTTTTTAACATAGCTAAACAATGATCTTCATTTTAATAATGTTGGAATATTCGAGTAATATAACTAAACAAATAAAACCAAAGAAAAGTCTTTTTTTAAATGATCTATAACATGTAATTTTTAAAAAATCCAAATTCTTGTGAGGAAAAAGTAAGGACAAATTACCTACAGGTGTATCACATCAGGTGCAAATTATTAGAACTTTGTTACAGGGCATTTTGAAGGAAGCTTGCCTTATTTAAACCTCAGACATTTAGCTTGGTTTGCTCTTAATTGTTGAAGTGAGAGGCATCACCATGGTGAGATCCAAAGAGCTCTCTAAGGCCTTTAGAAAGATGATTATCACTGCTTATGAGTCTGGTAAGGGATATAAAAAGATCTCAAGAGAATTTGCAATCAGCCATTCCATTGTCCAGAAAATCAATTACAAGTGAAGAACATTTAAAACAACTGCCAACATGGCCAGGTCAGGCTGTCCAAGCAAACTGTCCAGAGCAGACTGCAAGATGCTTAAAGACGTCTCCAAAAACCCTAAAATATCATCACAGGACCTACAGCAAGCTTTTGCTACAGTTTATGTCAAAGTGCATGAATCTACAATCAGAAAGAGACTACACAACTTTAATTATTATGAGAGGTATGCAAGAAGGAAACCTTTGCTGTCTAAAAAACATGAAGGCAAGACTGAAGGTTCCCAAGGAAAACAGAGACAAAGGCCAAGATGTCTGGAATAATGTGCTTCATACAGATGAGTCTAAAATTGAATTATTTGGACGCCATAACAGGGCATGTTTGGCATAAACCAATTACAGCATTTCAGCAAATGAACATCATACCAACTATGAAACATGGAGGTGGAAGTGTTTGGAGATGCTTTGCTGCAGCAGGACCTGGCCAGGTCACCATCACAGAATTCTTATGAATTCTACATTGTATCAGAAGGTGCTTGAGGAACATGTAAGACCATCTGTCAAAAAAAAAAAATGAAGCTAAAGTGGAACTGAACCTTGCAACATGACAATGACCCAAAGCATACCAGTAAATCCACCAAGAACTGGCTGAAAAGTAAAAAATGGAGAATTCTGGAATGGCCAGGTCAAAGCCCAGATCTAAATCCTATTGAGATCCTGTGGGGTCATTTGAAACAGACTGTGCATGAAATAAATCCCCCAAACATCACACAGCTGAAAGAATTCTGCATTGAGGAGTGGGGGAAACTTTCGTCCAGTTGATGTCAGAAACTGGTAGATGGCTACAAGAAACGTCACATTGAGGTTATTTCAGCCAATAGGGGAAACACTAGCTATTAGGACATAGGGTGTCCTAACTTTTTCCTCACTTTTGATTATTTCTTTTGTTTAATAAGTAAAAACAAAGTGATATTTTGTTTACATGCAATTACATCACTTTCAACTACAGGTACAAATTAAAACAAGATCAGACATTGACATGTTGACATTTCTTAAAAAAGAACTGAATATTCAGTGGGATTTCCTAATTTTTGACTGTAGGTGGTGAATCATGTGAATCTCAACAGTGTAGATTTCTGTGTTAATTTTAAATACACAGTAAATCTAAATGTTAAAAGTAAATTTAAAGTACTACATAGCACTTTTGTTTTAGGTTACTATCTAATGAATTTTGTGACAAACCCTGTAACAATTAAAAAGTCGACAACATATAGTCATGAAGCATACAGACTGGCAGTTTGTTTTCAGAAGATTTAGACATACCTTTGTTCAACCATGTTCAAGGTAATGTAACTAAGAACAGGTTAATGACTGGTGTTAGCAAAATCACACAAAACACCTAAAATCTCTCCCAAAATTAGCTTTTTGTAAAATGGACATAGTTTTCTATTTTAAGCATTTGATTGTGTGTGCAGTTGTGAAAACTACAGGCAAGGGTTGCCAGTTTTACACCAGAGAGGTAAAAAAAAAAGTGTGCAGGTGCATTTTTTATTTTATTTTTTTTTAATTTAAAGTCTATATCTTTTTTTCATTCTACTTTTTATGATGTGGACAAAAAGCATTTCATGATTTTACTTTATTTAGTAATTAAATTTAAATTGTCTGAAAGTGATTGGAGACCACTGATTTTCATTAAGAGCTGGTGACAGACCACATGAGTGACAGCAACTATTGCAAACAAGATGCGTGTGTCCAAAAAATGTACGCAATTATTAGTAAATTGAGTAAATTGGTGCAGCAACTATAAATACGAGCCACTTTATTTTGTATGATGTAATCTAATTTTAACACCAAGAAAATAGTTTGGGAGGCTAGTTGTGTCGTCCACTGCTAAACGTCATTACTACCAGTCATAGGAATGCCTACTTGAAAGCGCTACGGGTGAACAAAGCTCAAAACGGGCAACCCTGTGCTTTCGCATTTGCATTTAATATATATTTAACATTACTTATTACCCAATAACTACCTGTAATTTTTAGATTTATATTTTACATTTTACACTAAAACGGATTAATAAATAGTAGAGATCTTCAAAAAGGTTTAACCTCGAGTACGGTTTTCCTCTGTACTTTCTCTCTCATGGTCCACACATACTGGGCCAAAACCACCGCACAGGGCCAGACGTACATCCCATACTGCGAACCAAGGACCTGGATTTAAACATGTAACCAATACAGTATTAGGTAATGCGTACAAAATTATTACTACAATGAATAATATATCATTCGCACTTTCACTACCTCTGGGACAGACACCGTTAATGCATGCTTGTCTTTATGGTTCTCAAATGTGAACGTTTTATGAATAAAATGCAGACTGACAGATTCATCCACATTACACATTATATTCTCGTAAGTAAACTCATATTTCAACCCAAAAGGAGATCAGGAAGATGATGGAGGTTGTAAATACGGATCTATTGGCTGAAACTACCCACGTGGTTTAACTACGTCCGTTATGAGTATCACGTGGTAATGTCACGTGGCACTTCAAGGGTTGCAATGGGGAATAAGGGGTCAAACTGAAATTCTGCTTGGCCATGCGTTTTTAAGGCTTTGAAGCCTTCCAAGAGCTAAGATAATTGTTATTATTATTATTATTATTATTATTATTATTATTATTATTATTATTATTATATTGTAAAATATGTCTAATTTTTCTTTTTCTGTGTACTGGGTTTATGGCTCAATGGAGTACCCTATACCTCCAGCCATGGTTAAACTAAATTAGTAAATTAGTTCTTATGCCAATTCTAATGATAAAATTTGTATTAATCTAGCAGTAAAATTGTATAAATCAAATAATACTAGGCTTAGTTTTGAAGGCACAATAACAAACCTGATGGAACAGAACACTTAAACACAACACAACAACCATCATTTAGTATTTTCCACATACACTTGTATGACAAGAATCCCTGTATTTTCTGGTTGCCAGCACTGTGTGTAAACAGAAGGCCATTTTAGCATAGTGTAAATAACATTTTACACACACATTAATTTTCAGCTTTGTATTTAGTGTTAATTTAAAATGAGGCGAATTTAGTAACCTCTTTCGGTTACTCCCATCATCAACAAGTTTTCACAGAAGATCAGGCGGTACTTACGCTCATAATATTTAGCTAGCATCTGTAGTGACTGATGGCTTGTGTTCAAAGGAGGTAGGTAATACAGAGGGATGATTATGTATTCCTATAACTAATTCATAGATAGCATACACAGACAGATAATAATAAATAAGATAATAAGTAAATTAATTAATTAACATTGCTTCATCTGCATATTTCTAAGCCATTTTTTAAATATCATTTATTTATAAGATAATAAATGTTTTTACTGACATATCATAATTTTTTTTTTTATTATTATTATTAAATCAGATTAAACTGTAAGGGGAGATTTTAATCTGTTATGTGGTTATGTTACAACATACCCTTCATATGTTACATGTTTTAATGTTTCACTTCACTTCTTTCCAGGTAAATAATGAAAAAAGTATTAGGTATCTTCATAAAACAAGACCACATATTTGTACCAGACCTATGCAAATTAAGGTGAAAGAAGAAAAATGCTTTAAACCCTAAGAAATTAGGGAATACACCCCCCTGTTATTTTTAACAAGACAAGAAACACATTTTTAACTAAACCTATTATTAAAAACAATACAGATATATAGATAAATGTAAAACTCATATAATTTACATCCTGAATTGATATATTTCTGCAAAGTTGCTTTGCGACACTGTTCATTGTTAAAGGTGCTCTACAAATAAGATTAAATTGAATTGAGATGCAAGCAGACTAGAACAAAACATGAAACTCTCCAATACAACCAATACAAGAAACAATTGAGTGCTCAGTGCACACATTCTTCTAACTGTTGGTACCTAGTATGAAAAGTTACTTTTATTTTGACCTTTTCAATAAAAGCTACCACTTATATTTGTCCATAAATAGTCCAAGCATGTCTATGTATCAGGATGACTGGAGCTAAGTGGCTGAGCCTAAATCTATTCCAGTTTGACAATGCTACTGTTTACAAAATGAGGTCCAAATAGACATAGTTGGAGGCCAGGTTGGAGTGGAAAAACCTGAGTGGCCTGAGTCAAATATAGGGTATGTGCCATTGGACTTGTAAGTAACTGATGAATAACAGAATCCATGTGAATGAAGGAAATCTGACAATTATAACTGATAAGTCAACAAACCTGATGTCAGTTACTTTGACTCAATAATGACCATGTTGCTTATATTAATATAAATTATTTATTGCAAAACGACTGTTCAATATTGACAATTTATTTAAGTTCACACCGAGGACGAAACTTTCTGTTGTTACTGGTTGCCAGACCAATACTGTGTTTGTAAAAAATCACACAAAACTTTAAACAACTTTGGAAGATATTGAGGGAAGATCATTTTACCATAGTGTAAGTAAAAATTCACACAAATATTAATTTTCAGCTCTGTGTATAGTATTAATTTAAAATGAGGTAAATTTAGAATCATTTTAATCAGTTATGTCTTACTTATAATTCTACATACTCTCTAAAAGCTTGTATAACCTGCAGATGTACATAGTGAGGTCTGAATCTTGTTAGAAAGAAACTCTGCTATATAATGCAGTTTGCTATGTAAATTCCCTTGTATGCTTTTATTTACTGCGGCATGAGTAACAGGCCAAAAAAACAGAGAGGTGTAACCTGCAGCTGTTTTATTAATGACAGGACATGAAGCAATGAGAGATAAGTCAACAAGATAGATGTCATGTGCCGGTCCATAAATTCATCACACTGAAAAAAAATGAAGAGAAGGATTAATGGAGAACCCCTCTGTTCGTTACACCCATTTTAAGAAAGCTAGTTATCCTAAAAGAATTTCATAGAACCCAGAGGAAACCTCCAAAACACGATGAGAATGTGCCAACTCAGCACTCGAAGGGAGAAGGCATGAATCGAGTCCCTAACCTGGAGGTGCGAGGCAATCACACTAATAACTAAGCCCCCATTATAAACAATTAAATTGCCATTTTTAATACTTGTTTGCAAATCCACTTTATTCAAGGAATCTTTCAAGCTTTCTGAGCTTTCAAGTTTTCATGCTCAGTGGATTCCAGTTCTTTTGAAATCTCCTCTTCTCCCATCCTGTTTTTATTCTCTAGCCATGACTATATATTATTCTGTAAGTTAGTAAGCATTTCTGGTCAGAGAGATCAAGAATCATCTTGAATTTTAGCTGAGTGCATTAATCCAGTCTGCTGCCAAAATCAGATGAAATGAGATATTGCAATGTGTTTCTCACTGAGAAATCGGTAGACATCTGTCCAGCCAGACTGAGGAACAGTAATAGACTATTTAAATTAAAATCCATGTAAACAAAAGCATTGTTGTTTTTCAGGAAATGACAAATGACTGCATTTTTTTCTCAGGTAATACAGGTAATCTCAGGTAATACTAGGACAATTTAAAATTGTCCTAGTTAATAAATGTACATTTACAGGTTTCTCTTTAAATTCTTTAATCAAACTCTTTTAATTAAAATGAAAATGATCCAGACCACTTCATAATATCTACAACGATCAGTACAATGTTTATTTATTCATTGTCTTCTTCTTATTCTTGCAGCTGTCATTGAAGAAATTGTTGTTAACTGTAAGAGAAATGCGGAGTGGTTATAGTCTACACAACATGCCTGAGTCTTGCACAGCTACATAGAGATGATAACTGTGATGTGATGAAACAATTCCTTCTGAATTTGAATTTGAAGGCAAAATATTGCTGTGTGTCAAATAAGTGATTATAAGCACATGGCCAGTTTTCATTTTTCAACAACCTTCAGGAGAGTCTTAAAGTCAAAATCATGTCAGCACAGATAATTCATGCTAGTTATTCATGCTAGAATTTTATTTGTGCATTGTCATGAAAAATGTCTTAGTAGTTAATTTACTTAATCTCACATAAAAGAAAATAAAAAACTAATAAATAAATAATAAGTGCATTTCATTCGGGGCACATACTATAACTTGAGATAGAAATAGTGTAAGAAACAGCGTTCTCTTTTGTTCCGTATGGTGCGTATTACTGCTGGCTCAATGCCTGAAGTTCACAAAAGCATAGCCGAGCGAGGAGCCAGTCTTCTTGTCCCTGCAGAGACAGATGGAGTGAATGTGTCCTGAAGAGCTGAATTTCTTCATAATCATGGGCTCCGTCACATTAGGGTGCAGCTCACCCATGTACAGTGCAGTCATCATAGAACTGGAGTTCATTTTGCATAAATAAAAAAATGAAATGTTTTAGTTATGGTTTTATTTGCGGTTTTATCACTTCTTATTATTATTTTTGTACATCTAGTTAATACTATGAATGACGCTCCACTAAGAATGAATAGTGAAAACTTTTAACAGCTTTTTACTTGTATTCATTGATTTAGTTTTTGTTCAGAAGGTTTAAAATAAAAAGATTTTTTAATAAAACGTCTTGTGAGCTGTAAGAAAAACAAAATGATAAGGGCGTTGAAGATCTTAATAAGAAGAGGTTTATTGCACCATAGCAGTGGCAAGTACTTTGGGTTCATCAAAGTCAAAAAGAATGCAGGACAAATCCTGCTCAAACATTTTATACTGTGTTTCCTGCTTGTAATTTAAAGGAGTTTCACTTTAAATGTAAATTGAGTGTTAGAACTGAGTATCACCGAAATGGCCAGTCGTCTAGTCTGATGTCTTTAAATGGTAATCACAGTCACGTACACCCTTTGTTTAATGATGTCTTTAGTCTTTGATGTCTTGCTGCCGCTACCATACTAATAATTAATTGGATAAATGTTTGGTAAGGCTGCTTTAACCAATGTAAAAATACTTTACAGATAAACTGAATTTAATTAAACAGATTTCTATTTGATATTAAGCCTTTTTGGGAAAGAGCTCCTTCTGATGTGTACTGTGGAGTGGAATCTGGGTTGAGGCAGTCTGTAATTTCTTACATCTTATGTAATTTCTTTCTAAAATGTACCCATTAAGCACAGCCATACTTTTTGAATTTAATGAATTCTAGCTTAATTTACATACTTTAATTATTTGAAATAAAGTTACATATTATTGTATAATATTTTTTGTAATATAACTATTCCTACTGAAATCAATGTCTTGTGCTCTAATAAATGTCTTAATGTAGATTTGGTGAGCTTAATGGTTATGTCTATCCTAATTGTTTGCAATTTAATTTAATTCTTCCATTTGTGTTGTCTACAGATAAATAAAGACTTCAAGAGAATAAACATTGTATGCCTTGAATCTATCTTTATTGCCAAACTTGACCATTCTTACTTGACCACCCCAAAACTAATGGATGTTGTCTCATAAAGGCTCGGAGCTACAGCAGTAAGAATCAGGCAGATCAAGGACATGCTTGAGGTATTTTAATTATTTACACTGTAAAAAAAAATCTCGTAAAAAAAAAAACAGTCAAATCACTGGCAGCAGTGGATGCCAAACAAAAACCATAGAAAAACCATTTCATTGAAATAAAGTGCAAAAACAATCATTTTACATACATTTTTATTAAATATTTTACAGAAAAACCCTGTAATTTTATGGATTTTTCCTTTACTATTATGAACCACTACCTTCAATAAAGTGACAGCATTAAATATTTTACAGAAAAACACTGTAATTTTACAGATGTTTCCTTTATTATTATGAACCACTACCTTCAATAAAGTGACAGCATTAAATATTTTGCAGAGAAACACTGTAATTTTAATAATTTCTTCTTTTATTATTAAGAATCAACATCTTCAATAAAATGTCGACATGCTCAAAATTGTGAATTAAACAGTTTTATTTTTAAAGACAAATAAATTCATTTTAAAAATTACAGTACCAATGAACATGAAATTTATTTAACATTTATTATTCACTGTACTGATTAAAAAAAATTATCATAAAATATAAGCTTTAGGATATCTGTGAAACATTTTCAGCTAAAACATACTGAAGAAATACAAAACTGATGCATGTACAAGATACAAGAAATCTCGATACAAGATCTTCAAGAATTTTTCACAAACAGTTCTTCAAAGCCCCCAGGATGAATTGAAAATCTAATAATGGCAATTCTCCAAGTCTCATGAAATCATGATTTCACCTTTGAAACGAGTGGAGAAAGGAACAATTGGTGCTGTTTGCTGTTTTTTAGCTTGTTTTTTCAATTAATTTTGTATTGTTTTCCACAGTATTCTACTGACTTCTGGGGACTGTGTAGCTCTGATAAAATGTGTGGATAAATATTACATTGTCTCTTAAAGGGTTAATTCACCCAAAAATGAAGAATCATCAAGAGTCATTTACTCACCCTTTTGTTAATTTTCATAACACAAATGAAAATATTCTGTTCCTCCTACAACTTTCATAATGAGATTGTAAAACTAATCCATATTAATCAAGTGGTTTAGTCCAAATTTCCTGAGGAAATTCAATCACTTTATATGATGAACAGATTTGATTTAGATTTGATTTGATTCTAACATGCTGTGTAACACACGAGAATGAACAGCATTGGTTCCCACAATTCAAGCAAGCATGCTTGAGCTTCCATTTGCCATAGCTGATGTGTGCTCTGATCAATGCAAATACGTGAATAAAAGCTTAAATTCAATCTGTTCATCATATAAAGCAATTGATTCTCTTCAGAAAATTTGGATGGATTTGTTTTACAATGTCTTTATGAACTTTTTGAAGTGACAAAATGGTGGTTGCCTAGACTGTCAATGAAGGCACAGAAATCTCTCAGATTTAATTAATAATACCTTCAGTTTTTTCTGAAGATGAACAAAAGTCTCACAATTCTGAAACGAAATGAGGGTGAGTAAATGAAGACAGAATCTTGATTTTTGCTGAATTATCCCTTTAAATATATTATAACTATAACTATATAACTAAGTGCATTAATAAGTAAAATCATAACATACAACAAAAGGTCAATGACTGCTCCAGAAGTGACAGATACAGCAGATAAAGAACAATCCTCTTCTAAATTTCCTATCAGTTGGATCTTTGGTGCATCTGGAGGGAGAAGAGCACATACTGTGATTCACTGAGAAGTCCTTCAAATTCTTTCATTTACTTTGTCTTTAACAACATTTGACATTAGATATTATGCTATGTGAAGAAAGAGCACTCAAGTTTTGAGAGCGCTAGTTAATAAATGTTGTTAGATCCTTCTGACATGTCATGTAAGCCAAGGATTTTGGATCCAGATTGTCAGAACACATCTGATGTCATACTTAGTCATAAAATTAAAATTCACATAAAAATGAAAATTCTTTTTCTCTGTGAAAGAAAAGATATTCTAAACAAAAACACTTACTTTTGTACAGATATTCTGTACAAAAACACTTACACATTTATCAAAACCTACTATTAGCTCCACAGAAGAGGGTCATACAGGTTTGTAATGACAAAGTAAATTTTCAGGTAAATTATGACAGAGTTTTTATTGTTGTGTAAACTATTCCTATAGTTCATTCATTCATTCATTGTCTATACCTGCTTATTCCTAGGACTCCTAGGGTCACAGGGGTCTGCTGGAGCCTTTCCCAGCGCACATAGGGTGAAAGGGAGGGGTACACCCTGGACAGGTTGCCAGTCCATCGCAGGGCCTATTCCTATAGTTCACATCTGTAAAACATGCTTGTATTTTCTGGACTATAAGTTGTGATTATTATTGTTTTTTTTATAATCTCAAACATGGTGCAACTTATATAATGCTATTAGTGGCAAGCAGGCAAAATAGTTTATGCATATGTGCACCCATATAGGTGAAAAACAAAGTAGTTGTATCATTGTTACTCTGACATTGCAGCTTCCTCATCACAACACTAATATACAGTTTAGAGCAAGCACAATTCCAAAATACCAGAATCATTATCAATGATGACAACAAAATGAAAGACTCAGTAGATGAGGACACACAGGATAACAAGTGAAGGTAATCATTTATTTTGACAAATTTGTTTAGGCTTGCCATATAGTGAGTAGACAATATGCTGAAGGTCAAAAGGTACAACCATCATGAGTTTAATCCAAGGGTATTGTGAAGCTCAATTCTTTGTGACCATCATAGCAGGCTTTACAAGAGATCTTATGTCAAGATAGACCCAAATATCTTGTGAACATGACAGTTAGCCAGAAGCATGGGTTGATAGTTTTTAAAAAGCTAAAATATTATAAAAAATATTAGTGTAACCAGAGTTTTTTCTTGAGACTTTTTTGACATTTGTCCAGGTTGCCTGATGATTCAGTATGGGGTCTTCCATGAACTTAAACAGAGAATGGAACATGTTGGTAACCAAACAGTTTTGCACTGCTTCAGTTTCTATTTTACTTAATCTATCTCTCATTAATTTGCTATTATTATATTGAATAGCATTATATCCAGGAGGTTTTCTTTTTAATCCTTTTGGAATTTTGAGGAACTTGAGGAAAACTTTGATGCGAGTTTGCCTGTCCTGCTTGCACTTGCTTGTCTGCTCACCCTTTAACTGCCTGCCCACCTCTTTCACATCACATTGGACACCATTATGACTTATAACCAATATAGTATCTGTTACAAGAAGCAAGTTACAACTACACACACTGTAAAAAATTTACTGTAAAATTTACAGCAACCTACTGGCAACTTTGGTTGCCAGCAAGATTGTTAACTTACAAGAGCACTGTAAATCAATAATTATGAGTGCGCTGTAAAAATACAGCACACTACTGTATATATGCTGTAAAATCATTAGTTTTTTTAACAGCCATCTCTGTAAATTTACAAGAGCACTGTAACTCAATAATTACAAGTTTGCTGTAAAAATATAGCACACTGCATATATATCCTGTAAAATCACTTTACACGCTTACAGCCATCTCTGTAAATTTACAATAACAATGTTTAGGTATGTGAGTGACATTACAAGAGCAACTGCTAACTTGTACTGCTATACATACATGTGACAGTAAATGAAGCATTAGCTGTTAAATTCAATTCACTAAATTAACTACAGTTGAGATTTTTCACTGCTGTGATGGTATGTATACCTACTTTTGCTGTAATTTTCAGTAGACTGTTTTTTTTTTTCAATATAATGTGTAACATGAACAATAACGAATGAATCAAAATAACAGAATTTCATAAATTTAGCAATTTATTGTTCAATAATTTATGATTTAACATAAGCATCAGTTTCCAAAACATATCTGGAGAAGCAAAAATGGACATTGCACATTAAATGAAAAGCTTTGGCCTTGGGGAAAATAAAAAACCCTACAGTGTGAATGAACTTCATTCATAAACTCAAAGTTATACACATACATGCACACATAAAGTTAAGGAAATCCATCATTATCAATGATGAACACGGAACACGGCTTTCGGGTGAAATTTTAGGATGCACCTAAAATGCACTATAACCTTTACAGGTGAACTTAATTTGACCTTCTCTACACTTTTGAATGCTCATGTCCAACTGTTCAGTGTTTCAGTACTTTTTGCATAACTTGCTGTTCTCTAACAAGGTGCTTAACGGCAAAATTCACAACTGGTGTTTGATCCATAAATCGACCAATGAATTTTCTGGTTTAATTAGAATTGGTATTTAAACAGTCCTCTTCATCATGCTGTTCACATTTTGACATCATGAGACCAAGACCACACCTAACAATTGATCAACAGTACCTCGCCATTGTGAGGCTTCAAACAGGATGTTCTCAGAGGGAAGTGGCCACTGAGCTTAGAGTGTCACAGAGTGTCAGGTTGCAGGTTGCGACAGAGATACAGAGAGACTGGAAGAGTCACAGAAAGGCATAGAAGTGGACGTCCTTTGGCCACATCCCACATTGATGACCGCTTAATTGTGAACAGTGCCCTGCGGAACGGGATGATGAATGCCACTCAACTCCAGGCACATTTAAGGGAGGTGAGAGGCACCCAAGTGTCACATCAGACCATTCGAAACCATTTACATCAGAGTGGTCTGTGTGCTAGACGAACTGCAAGGGTACCTGACCACACCACTGGGCACAGGCGTCGGGCCAGGGAGCATTTCCGCTGGACGAGGGACCAGTGGGCCTCAGTGCTGTTCTCTGATGAAAGTCAATTCACATTGAGCAGAAATGATGGCCACCAACGATGTTGGAGACGTCAAGGAGAGAATCCAGTCATTGTGCCCCTGCATGAACAACACAGGCCTAATTTCATCTTCATGGACGCAATGCTCCAGCTCATCGAGGTCGCATCATTAGGGAACAGCTGCTGGAGGCTGGGGTACCTCAAATGGAGTGGCCTGCACTTTCTCCAGACCTGAATCTCATAGAAAACCTATGGGATCAGCTGAGTCGCCGTGTAGAGGCTCGTAACCCTGCACCCCAGAACCTCAATGACCTGAGGACCGCCCTTCAAGAAGAGTGGAATGCCATGCCTCAGCAGAGAATGAGTCGACTTGTGAACAGCATGAGACGTCGTTGTCAAGCTGTAATTGATGGTCAAATTATTGAGACATTGACATTTTTTGTTGTGGTATACCCACCACTGTTGGCTTTTGTTTCAATAAATTGTTTGAGATGAAGAAATCACCATTGCATGCTTCTACTTAAATGCCCTATTTCATGATATAATATCACTGTAGCGTGAACTTTTTACATTTTCCATAAATTTCACCAAAAGGCCAAATATCCTTAACTTTTTGTGAGTATATATATATATATATATATATATATATATACACTATATTGCCAAAAGTATTCGCTCACCCATCCAAATAATCAGAATCAGGTGTTCCAATCACTTCCATGGCCACAGGTGTATAAAATCATGCAGACTGTTTTTACAAACATTTGTGAAAGAATGGGTCGCTCTCAGGAGCTCAGTGAATTCCAGCGTGGAACTGTGATAGGATGCCACCTGTGCAACAAATCCAGTCGTGAAATTTCCTCGCTCCTAAATATTCCACAGTCAACTGTCAGCTGTATTATAAGAACGTGGAAGTGTTTGGGAACGACAGCAACTCAGCCACGAAGTGGTAGGCCACGTAAACTGACGGAGCGGGGTCAGCGGATGCTGAGGCGCATAGTGGGAAGAGGTCGCCAACTTTCTGCAGAATCGCTACAGACCTCCAAACTTCATGTGGCCTTCAGATTAGCTCAAGAACAGTGCGCAGAGAGCTTCATGGAATGGGTTTCCATGGCCGAGCAGCTGCATCCAAGCCATACATCACCAAGTGCAATGCAAAGCGTCGGATGCAGTGGTGTAAAGCACGCCGCCACTGGACTCTAGAGCAGTGGAGACGCGTTCTCTGGAGTGACGAATCGCGCTTCTCCATCTGGCAATCTGATGGACGAGTCTGGGTTTGGCGGTTGCCAGGAGAACGGTACTTGTCTGACTGCATTGTGCCAAGTGTAAAGTTTGGTGGAGGGGGGATTATGGTGTGGGGTTGTTTTTCAGGAGCTGGGTTTGGCCCCTTAGTTCCAGTGAAAGGAACTCTGAATGCTTCAGCATACCAAGACATTTTGGACAATTCCATGCTCCCAACTTTGTGGGAACAGTTTGGAGCTGGCCCCTTCCTCTTCCAACATGACTGTGCACCAGTGCACAAAGCAAGGTCCATAAAGACATGGATGACAGAGTCTGGTGTGGATGAACTTGACTGGCCTGCACAGAGTCCTGACCTCAACCCGACAGAACACCTTTGGGATGAATTAGAGCGGAGACTGAGAGCCAGGCCTTCTCGTCCAGCATCAGTGTGTGACCTCACAAATGCGCTTTGGAAGAATGGTCAAAAATTCCCATAAACACACTCCTAAACCTTGTGGACAGCCTTCCCAGAAGAGTTGAAGCTGTTATAGCTGCAAAGGGTGGACCGACGTCATATTGAACCCTATAGATTAGGAATGGGATGTCACTTAAGTTCATATGCGAGTCAAGGCAGGTGAGCGAATACTTTTGGCAATATAGTGTATATATACATATATACATATATAAAACACAGAATACAGTCAAAGAATAAAATAAACTTAAGTGTCATTAAATCACATTTTCTTAACATTTTAATCCTTTTTTTATTTAATTCTTTTTACATGGTTCTACATTGTTTGTAGTACTTAACTTTTTGCATATTTGTACCAGATTTTTTTTTTTATTAAAAAATTGCTACTTTTGTTTGTATGCGCTCAATTCAGTGTGCAATTACCATTTTTTGTTTGAACACTTTTCCAAAACAAATAAATAAAAATCTATTCCTTTTAAGCTATCCAAACCTATAAACGTAAAACAACTGAGGGAAATTTGTATTGCTACAATAAATATTCAGTAAGAGTTTATGCTCTGACATACCTCTGAATAAATTTATGCTCTGACATACCTCTGAATAAATTCTTCGTCCTGATAAGCAAGGTTGAAATTGTAAAATGTCGCAAATAATGCTGCCAAGCCCTCAACAAATGCCTCTGAACATGGTCCCAAGACAACTTCCCTTTCAGCTGACATCATCCACTTGCTTGTGGTCATGGATTCACCTGTTAAAGAAATATGGAAGGACATAGATTATTGTTGCAAAAGTATGGTTAATGGGTAGCTCACATTATCTTTTAGTTAATAGTATCAGTGTCTTTATTAGTTAATTTATTAGGAATATAAGAGTGAGAGTAGAACTGTGAAATAGAATACAGGAACAGAGGTGGCAAAAACTGAAATAGAATAGAAATAGAAAGCAAAGAACAGTGTATATAATGGAGACACAAAGGCACATTACCTTGGATGATCAGTGTGGGTGAACCCGGTAATCCATCTCTTTCCATGTCGGCTGCAGTTGCTGTTACCTAAAATAAATAAATAAATAATCATTACAGTTAAACTTTTAAGACATTAAAAATCAAAATATTACTTACATCAGCTTTGATTAGAAGGGATTCTTTTCTCTCTTTAAAATGGGCCATTAAGAGTTGTAGGATGCACAGGACCAGAGAATTTCCCTCTTGATACTTTGACAGAACAGCATGCACCTCATTGTTTGTTGGCTTCAATGCTCTCCATGACTCTTTGGAGCAATGAGATGTCAGTAAGCAAATGGAAATGTAAAAAAATACCCTTGAGGCAAAACAGGTAAGGCCATGAGTTCTTTAGTTCAGACTGACGGAGGTGGATTGGCGTTTATATCATGGCGTTGACGGTAATATGTGACCTCCATCAATTTGTGAAGTTCTCTTCTAGTGGCACCAGACAGTCCTTCAGTAGAATGAAGCAGTACCATTTGCTTGCGCTTCTCTTCTAGAGTGTCATCATTTTCTCCTGCAGGAAGCTCCTCTGACTGACAACTGACACAACCATACTGATCAGTCAGCCTTCTTGAGCTCTGACTAATGGTTCTGCATGATGATTGTAGTCGCGCAAATTATCCTAAAACGGCAGGTTTCTGGACAACCTATAAAGAAAAGCAATTATTGGATCTTTTTTGACAGCTGTTCTCTGCATACATTCAAATAGTAACCGTCACAGCAACCACGGCTTCAACCACGGCTTCAACCACAGCCTCTTTTAATTCTTTTAATTGTTAGTTTTTGTTGGCGATCGTCTGTGCGGTGTGAAGATAACTCATTAAAAGCTCCTTTACTTTTTATGAGTTCGTTTCATCTAAAACATAGCTGACAATATTAACCCATACTAGCAAACCACAGTAACATTAGCTGGTATATGTGCCCTCTTTAACACATTTTATCTTGGTGTAGCAGTAAGTGTAGCAGATCCGCTGATAGAGTATCTGTCCATATTCCTTTTTTCTTTCTCCATTGACATCCCAAAAGCCACGAGTCGCTCAAAATGCAAATGCAGCAGACTCTGACTCCAACAGTCGTATTTTAAAAATTCTCCAGGAAAAGGCACGCTCGAATGTCATTGGCCAGATTCCTGTATGACAATGAGATAAACCAATCATGTTCAAAGTAAGGTGTAGAGACAGCTAATAGCATGGTGATGTTACAACTATAGAACAAATGACTTGTTTTGAAAGAATGAATGTTTAGTTCTTTTAGTTTAACAAATCCTTCATTTTTTCTTTACTACAGTGGTTAGTAATCCTGGTCCAGGGAAGCCACTCAGTTCAGTTATTGGGTTTGTTAAATAAGTGCACAAAACTGTGGTGTTTTCATCTTTACTGTGTTGTGTGTTATCTGTTGTCTGTCCCCATAATTCCATATGAGTACCACATGAGTACTCTAAGGCAATGGTTCTCAGTTCCAGTTCTGGGGACCACCTGCTCTGCACATTTGGCATGTCTCCTTTATTTAACACACCTGATTGACAGTGGGTAGGCAAGCCTGCCAAAAAGCATAACTAATGCTACTTGTTTTACAGTAAACAGTAGTTTTGGATTGAACTATTTTTAGAAAAAAAAGCTCTTTTATAAGAGAAGGCACAGATTTTTTCCAACAGGTGGGATTCAGTTTATGGCACTTCTCATTCATATGGTATCCATAAACAGTGACTGACCGTCGCACAACTGGATTTTGAAATTCAATTATGTCAAGGTTGTAATGTAATTGGTTATCAAGGCACACAATCCAAGTTGACGTTATGCTTTCGCCAATGTTTAGTACAGAACCTTGTATCTCCCAATAACAAGAGGAATAGTTGTAATATTTTCTGAATGAACTGAACTGAATGTGTCAGATAAGAGAGACATACAACATGTGCAGAACATGGGTCCCCAGGACTGAAATTGAGAACGACTGGTCTTGAAGGTGTTGATTTCACTGGTTAGCCCATTAGTAGCCAATGGGAATTTGTAAACTGAAATGAAACTTTTCACTGTATAAAGTAACTGTAGATACACTGTAATGTGGATTAGTTATTGATTTAAGCAAAGACACTGTATGTTTCTCTTTCATGCAATTTCTCAAGCATTTGAATGACCATATTATTTATAAATACTTAACAAATTCACATTGTTATCAGAGATCAGATACCAGATACCGTACTTTAAGATGGTCATATCTTAATGTTAACACTAGTGTGTTTGTAAAAATGTGTAGGTGCTTTTCTTGGGGAGTGTGTAAAGATGTGTGCTTTTCGCATGTCTATTCACAATTTTCTCTGTAAAAAGTAAATTTGGATCCACTGTTGTTTAAAGTGTTAGATCAAATCAATTCACCACGTCAGATAAATCAGATGAACAACACAAGAACAACTAGAGTTGTCTAATACAAAACACACAATCATATGATTATACCAAAAAAAGGAAAATAATAAAACAGAAATAAATATAAAAACAATGCAAATGACAAATAATTAAATAATATATAATTAAATGATAAATTACATAAATGCCTAATGATTATGACTGATTATATGATTAAATAATAATAATAATAATAATAATAATAATAATAATAATAATTAATAATAATAAGTGAATGAAAAATAAATGCATATAAAACAACACAAATGGCTGCTTTCTCAAAGCAACACACACCAGGTAACAAAATATCCTCAGGTGCCTCAAAGAGCTATATAAATACACTTTCAAAGACATACTTCAGCATTGTAATTTATTAATGTTAAAACACTGTCAACATTTTATTTTCAGCATTATTCGAAGTCAGTAAACATTGACTCCCCCTTCCCCGTTCCCTCCCCCACGTTTTCAGGCAAAAACATGCACACGGCGCATGATCAAGAGCACAGTTTTATCTTTGACAAACTAGGTGTTTCAACTCGTTCCACATTATTCGGGATTTTCACAAGTGGAGACGAAGGTAAGAAATATATCGTTTTACTATACATTTAATACTGGAACTTATTGGCCGTGGCGTCGTACATTTAATGTCAGCGCGCTAAGTAACCAGCATATTTTGGCCATGTGTGTCAGGTGAGTAGTTGAGAGTAAAGTGTTTTTTCCCTATAGGTGAGGATATTAAACTCTTCTTCGGACCATTTCTTCAGAACGCGTCTTGCATTCGACGCCGCCGACAGTCGGAGCCTTTTGGTGTTACATTCAAATTCTGTTGGAGCTAACGTTAATGAGTGAGCTGTAGATCTAACGCTAGCTGGCTAAATAATCAGCACGTTTTGGCCGTGAGAGTAGCTGTGAATAAACGTATTACTTCATGGTTTATGAACCTTTTTACGTAATAATTAGTTATTTCTTGTCGTGCCTCATATTTAATTTATTATTTTAACTGAGGACAATTACATATGCTGTTTTTTCTCTCTTTTTTCCCCTGCAGGTGAGGATATTAAACTCCTCCATTTTTCCAACAGCTGAGGAAGCTATTTCCACACTTTTTCTTGTCTTTGACGACGACAGCTACAGACGTTGGTATGTTACATCTCACGCATGCAAACTTAGACTGAACATGTGAGCGGGCTATAATGGCATATGTTATGCAAAAGTTTACATGCCGCTCATGTGGTATGTCCCTGAAAAGTATAAAAAGCTATGTTAATCATCAGATTCTGCATAGACATGAGACACAGTTTATTTCCATGTTGCTTTTCAGAGTGCAAACAAAAATTCACAAAGTACAGTGCTTTAAAAACTCATGTCTATCGTTCCCACAACAGCCCTGTTTCACAGTTGGATGACACACAAAGGTCATTTGTATGTAATGATGTTAATTATAAGAAGCAATGCATAATTCTGAGTGAGCTTCTTGCACACCTCAAGGTACATTTGAGTAAGCATGAGTTAGTTTATTGCCCATTCAGCAATTGTAGCAAGGTGTTTAATGTCAAGTCATCATTTACATCCCATGTTTCAAGAAGACATAGACACCAAACTGATGTAAATCTTGCAGTCACATTCTCTGAGCCATCTGTGTCTTCTCAAATTGAAACCAATGAAACTGAAATGCACGAAAGTGAAAATCAGCCTCAGGTTACAGAAGACATTGATATTAGGTCTTTGTACATGAGAAATCTGTGCATGTTTTACATGCAACTCCAGGCAAGATATCTTGTTCCATCATCGACTATTCAAATGATTGCTGAAGAGATAAATGGCTTGAATGACATTTGTCATAAGTATACAAAAGAGACACTTACAGTGAATGCTTACAGAGATTGATTCAGTTTTTCAGAGTCTTCAGGAAAGTGATTTGCATGCTGCATGTAGCTCTCATCTGTCCACTGATTATAAGAGAAGGCTGTATTTTCAGAAGAACTTTGCATATGTGCATCCACAAAATGTCTACCTGGGCACCCATGAACATAGAAGGGACTGTTATGCACAATACATACCTTTTCCTGACACCTTAAGAGCTATTCTAAAAGATCCTGTGGTGTGGCAAGGGTGTGTTAAGCCTCAAAATCGTCTAGTTTCTGATGGCATCTTAAGTGATATTTGCGACGGCTCAATCTTCAAATCCAGTGAGCTATTTTTGCAAACTGGTGATGTAATTGTAAAACTGATCATGTGTCAGGATGCTTTTGAAGTTGTCAACCCACTTGGGTCAGCAAGGAAGAAACATAAGATTATTGGAGTATACTTTACACTTGCTGACTTTGAGCCATTTCATCGTTCCAGTATTGACAATATGCAGTTAGTACTGTTGTGCAAAGAGAAAGACTTTAAATCCTTTGGTCAGGACAAAGTGTTTTCTAGAATGTTTTCAGACCTGAGACAGCTTGAAGAACATGGTATTGTGAACACTTCTGGTCATGTGGTTCGAGCAACAATAATATCTATTGTAGGTGACAACTTGGGGTCACACTGCATTGGTGGCTACACACAGAATTTCAGCACCTCAAAGTACTTCTGTAGGTATTGTGAGGTACAAAGAGACCAAACAGACAATGTGAGTCAGAGCTTTACTATGAAGCAGTGCAGTTATTGAAGCAAAGTGATGTGGATGATATCAAAGGAATATATTGTGATTCAGTCTTCAACTCTCTGAATTATTTCCATGTATGTCAGCCAGGTCTTCCTCCATGCATAGGTCATGACTTGTTTGAGGGAGTTGTAGCTTATGACTTAGCGATTTACCTGCGCTATTTTATAAAGATCAAGCATTGGTTCACATACACTCAGCTGAATAGGTGAATAACACAGTTAGCCTACAAGGACTCAGATTCTAATGAATCTGAGAAGAACTAGTGAAGATTCATTTATTAGTGACATAGATGATTCCAGCACCAGCGATCCTTCCACTCTGACAATCACTGCCACAAGAAGCTCAGCTTTGAGAAGTCTAGCCTCACCCATTGTTCTAGGTTCATCCTCATTCTCTACTTCAGAAAGTGGGTCCTCAGCTGTAGGCAGTGGAAATAATAGCTGGCATTACATATTTGACATACCCTGGAGTAAGATGCCCTCAAGTACAAGAAAGTTATTAGATACTAAGCAGAGGCCATCTGCAGCAGAGAGAAGGGAGGTTATAAGGATTGTACTTGCTGAAATACTCTCTGTGTGCAAGAAACCAGGAAAGAGGCACATTGCTGAAATAGCAAGAAAGATGGTAATTCAATATCCAAAATCCTTCAGAGATGAGATTGAAGGCCAAGTTGTCGGTACTGGGTATGACGCTCTTATCAAACAATTAATGTCTCGGATAGATAACTACAGAAGTCTTCTTTCTTGTACTCCTTATAGATACCTGTTGTTTGAAAGATTTCTGAAGAGAGTATCCCTTGAGCCTTCTCAAGTCCCTGTGTGGCATGTATTGTACATGTTATGGACAATGAGAGCTGTTTTTGTTTTGATGTTTTGTTTTGTTTCATTTTCTATCATGGTTTTGATATAAAAACTTTTTATTTTGCAATTTACCCTTTTTTTATTAAACTTTGGAAAAGAAACCCATTTGTTTCTATCATTTGTGTTGTACTGTATTCTAATAAGGAAATAAAGAATTTGCTCTAATCTCAGTTTCTTATTCTTGCTTGACTACATTCTGGACTATTACAATGCACTGTTTTCTCTGGCATTACCTATACCTATTTTACTTTTGTCAGATTCATTAGTGTGTATATGCAATACTTATTGTGACATCACTAAATAGGTGTGGCCAGAGGAACAATATGCCTGGAAGTGTCAGTCTGGAGATCACTGCAGACTTTAAAAAAACATGCATTGGTGTAATGACAAAAGTTAACTAAATTTCTTTTTAGAATTAGAGTTTGAATGTAGAAATACACATACAAATGAGTTTTACTGTAAAATGAAGGTGGGAAATGTTAAAATGTTATGGGCATAAACATTTAATATAATAAGATACCTGTTTAATTACAATTTATTATTGTAATTTTACGTAAATTACTATGTAATTTAAGATAACAGAAAAAATACAGTTAAAATAATACAGTATTTTTTGTAAAAAAAACAAAGAGATTTACTGTAATTTTTCATTAATGGTATAATCCTTAAAATTGCAGTCAATTTGTTAATTTAAAGATAATATTGGTCATTTGACTGGTTTTTGAATATAATTTTATATAACGGGAAACTATTGTAAAAAATGAGTTATTTTCTGTAAAATTAGGATTTTTTTTTTTACAGTGTAGGATTATGTTTGAAATGCAAGTTGTTGGTAATTAAATCGCGGTAATGGTGGCTAAGGCTGTGGGTTGTTGATCGGAGAGTAGGAGTTCAAGCCCCAGCACCACCAAGCAGTGGAACCCTCAGTTCCAGTGGCGGGCCGTGCATTTCACACCTAGGCCTTCACTGGTGTCCTTCCTGAATTAATCCACCTCTATACCATCATTATGACGCCACAGCAATAGATACTAATCAACCATTAAATAGCAAAGTAAAAAAGAAATTAGTCTACAGTATTTCACACCTCACAAGGAATAGTCATTTTATTACGGTTACTTTTCTCAAAAATGAAGGCAAACTGAAAACCTAGAAGCATAAATGGTTCTTGAAAAAGCTTACCAACTATTTTGAAGAATCAAAAGGATTTTCTTGAAAAGTCTGCCTTGAAAATGTATTTGTAAGGATGTCCACGACCAAATCGATTTCTTCTCCTCTGTCAGCCATTGTGAGTTAAAATATATATTTTATTTAGTTTGTGCGGTTCGCTGCCTCTGACTACTCCAATTATCCAATCAAAAGACTTGAAATTGCTGATGTAATCGTATGCCTGCTAGATGACCCCAGTGACGCCAACTCAAAATCTGATTGGTTAATGGAACAGTTTCATTGCCACTTATTTTAAGCTACGGGTGCCTGCACTATTGATTCTGAAGGCCTTAGGGCCTGGCAACACATGATGTCAGCCACTGGCTGAAATATGATTGGATAAATACTCTCATCATAAATATACACTACTGGAAGCAGTGCAACCAAGAGAAAAGCTATGAAATGTAGAGAATAGACTACTGGGAATAATTTAATACACATTCATGGAAAAATATATTAACATGCAAGTCAGTGATTCAGATCACTGCTGTTTAGGCCAGCAGAGAAGGCCTTGCTGGCCCTGACGGTCTGCCACTGCTCAGTTCTAATCACCAATTCATAATATTTATTTAGGTACTTTTACTTGATCCTTTTCTTTTTTCATAATAGCACAATACAATTGAAGCATGCAGAGAAGAAGCCATCTGCTTTGTTGTGTACCTTGGAGAGAACAAAGAGGGCCAAGTTTAGTAATTGGGTGCCTGTGTATGTGTGCATAAGGCCTAAAATAAAATAAATAATGGCTCCATTGATTGACTGAAATTCAGTAAGAGTGTCAGCAATAATCATCCACTTCATTATCTCTAACACACTAAACTACACTGTAGGCCTGGATGAATTTACTTAAAAATTTGAGGAAACCTGTTGCCTTAAAAAATTAAGCAATGTGTAATGAAATCTTGAGTAAATTTAACTTAATAACTTGGAAGGGCTAGAATTGAATACACTAAATGGCAAGTTTATTCAACTAAAAATCTTTTATAGTCTCAATTTCTTTGCCAATTGCTCACTTAATATCTTAGGTAAAAGTGTCAATGTTACACACTATCCTTTAAGTCCTGTTATTTGCGAGGTGAGGCCTCCAAGGATTGGACTTGTTTGTCCAGCACATCCCACAGATGCTCGATTGGATTGAGATCTGGGGAATTTGGAGGCCAAGTCAACACCTCAAACTCGTTGTTGTGTTCATCAAACCATTCCTGAACCATTTTTGCTTTGTGGCACGTCGCATTATCATGCTGAAAGAGGCCACAGTCATCAGGGAATACCGTTTCCATGAAAGTGTGTACATGGTCTGTAACAATGCTTAGGTAGGTGTCAAAGTAACATCCAGATGATTGGCAGGACCCAAGGTTTCCCAGCAGAACATTGCCCGAAGCATGACACGGCCTCCACCGGCTTGCCTTCTTCCCATAGTGCATCCTGGTTCCAGGTGTTTTGGCCATCCACGTGATGTAAAAGAAAACTTGATTCATCAGACCAGGCCACCTTCTTCCATTGCTCCGTGGTCCAGTTCTAATGCTCATGTGCCCATTGTTGCCACTTGCAGTGGTGCACAGGGGTCAGCATGGGCACCCTGAGTGGTCTGCGGCTATGCAGCCCCATACGCAACAAACTGTGATGCACTGTGTATTCTGATACCTTTCTATCAGAACCAGCATTAACTTCTTCAGCAATCTGAGCAACATTAGATCATCTATTGGATCAGGTCACACAAGCCAGGGGCAAATTTTAATCTGTGGTTACTGAATATGAAGGAATGAAATAATTTGTGACATTTGGAAAGTAACTGTTACAATTTAGTTTACATTTAGTTCAGAACTAGGTTTGTATGTGGGAACCAATCTATTAAATGTATTGCTGCTAAATAAAATAATAATAATACTCTTAAAAATAATACTCTTAAAAAATTAACATTATTTGGATGACCATAAACTGGGGTATGTATAACATAGCCGCTGGAGACTATGATCATAATTTTTAGGGCTACACCCTGTTCTTATCTTCAGGCATAACTGGCAGACATTAAAAGCACACATTAAAACATTTTATTATCTGGATACATAAGAACAGATGTACTTTTACGGAACAATGTCTGATAAGGTATCAGAGGGAGTGGCAAATAGGATATAACACTCTGGATTTCTTTACAGATCATTCTTTGTGGAAAGACTCGCAGCAAGACACAAAGGAGAGACACTGAGCCAAGTCACCAAGAAAAGACAGATAACTTACAAAAGGAAAGCAATTTTCAGATGGACTAAATCGTGAGAGGAACTTTACGTCATGTAAAGGAACTGAATCAGACTTCAACGAATACTAAGAAGGACAACATTTATCAGGACATTAAATTCATCATGGTTACACTTAACACTCATTCTGTGACCATGCCTGTTGGCATTGTACGGATGGTGGAGGTTGTGCTGTCATGTATCACCTTCAGTCTTGTGGCCTCTGTGGGACACAACAACTCATCATACTGGACCTGGTGCATGTTTACTTGGTGCTTCTGCTGCTTTATGACTCTTTTAATCCTTATCCTGGAATTCACTAGTCTCCATGTAAAGGTACCCATCTCCTGGGATGACTTCACTACTGCATTTGCTATGCTGGCTACACTTATGATTTTGGCTGCCTCAGTCATCTACCCTACCTTTTTTGTATGTTCATCTTGTTCTCGCCAAATTGCTGCTACTGTCATATCCTGCCTGTGTTTTATTGCATACGCTTCAGAGGTCAGTCTGACTAAGGCAAGACCTGGTGAGATCAGTGGTTTCCTGTCGACAGTTCCAGGCCTGATGAAGGTTCTTGAAGCTTTTGTTGCCTGTATCATCTTCATCTCTCTCGACCAAGTCAAACGCCCGCCCTTGCAGTGGTGTGTTGCAGTTTACTCACTCTGTTTCATTTTTGCTCTCCTCATTATCATCCTCACAATCTGCAGGCTGCTGTCTTTGTGCCCGTTTCCATTTGATAAAGTCCTTACTGGTTACAATGTACTTGCTGTTATTATGTACATGACAGTAGTAGTCATATGGCCTCTTTACAGTTTCCAGGATAATCCAAGACCACCAAACTGCAATCACTGTTCTTGGGACAATCAAGTGGTAGTGTCCTTTATGTCCTGCATCAATCTCATTGTCTATATTGTGGACACATGTTACTCAATTCGCCTAGTATTTATCATGCCTGCTTAAAAGAAGACGAATGGGATGGTAACTTTTAAAGCAAAATAAATAAGATTGCACTGAAATTATTTCAGTAAATTTTGATTTTGAATAGAATAGCCAACTGTTTGTGTGATCATTTATGCAGGATTAAAGAATAAACAAAACAACTTACAAATTCCTGTAATAACTATCTATCTGTCTATAATAATCTATCTATCTATCTATCTATCTATCTATCTATCTATCTATCTATCTATCTATCTATCTATCTATCTATCTATCTATCTATCTATCTATCTATCTATCTATCTATCTATCTATCTATCTATCTATCTATCTATCGCTAGTCCAATAAGTCCTACTAACACAACTAGTAACAAATCTACTAATAGACTACATTTAAAAAAAAACAAACAAAAAAACATATGTACATTGTCAAGCAACATTGTTCCTTTTTATTTCTTTCATTTTAAATGATTATATTCTGCTCACAGAAACTAGGTTGGACTATTTTTATTATGATTTTGCATTCTGATGTGTTTTATATCATTTGATAAATCATAAAATTATTATTATAAATAAATTACATTTTAATATGAAAGTCTTATGGTTATACATTAATCTAGGTCTGTGTGTGTGTATCTGTGGGTGTGTCTGTGAAATTTATTTGTATAGTGTCTTGCACAGTTAAAATGGCCTCAAAGAAGCATAGCAAGGCAAGGGAAGCACATACAGATGACAAAGTAAACTAGGCACTAAGATAATAATTTAAAAAACTTACAAGCTGCATAAACAACATTTAAGTAATAGAGAACAAACAAGTAATAGAAAAGCTAATTCCTAGTGTAAAGAAGGAAGTGGACTGAAGGATTGTGAAATGCTGATTACCTGCTTGATTTTTCTTAATTCTTTGAATTGAAAGAAAACTAGTTGGATACTGTAATACTGTGGCGCTAAGCCATGCAAGGATTTATATATCTGTAAAAGTAATTTGTAGAGAATATGACATTTTTATAGGAAGCCAGTGTAGCTTGGACAGGATTGAGTGAGGTGGTCAAACTTACTGGCTCCAGTAAGCCCTGTGCAATCCAAAAACATGATTACTAGATCCCTTACATACATGTTTCTTCAAACCGATACCAGAAACAATCAGTCTTTCTAATAATTATCTCTTCTCCTCCTTAACACTTGCTATGTACCTAAATCTTTTGAACAAATAGATATAAAAATCTATTTCCCCAGATTAAATAACCTGACCAGTCAGTTGTTCAACTATAGGTCAATATCACAGCTGTTGTTTATCTCCAAGATCCTTTGTAGTTGTAAATGGTGAGTTCTCTATGCATGTCAAGGTAAAGTTTGGTGTTCAACAAGGTTCAGTTTTAGGCCGATTGTTTTTTCTTTATTTATGCTACAACTGGGTAAAATTATTCATAATCATGGTATGGTAGGTTTGGTTTGATATTTCTTTACTCCTGATAGCCTCAGCAGCCCAGATATGAGTTTGATCTCAAAATGTTCTCCTTGGTCAGAGTGAATCTTATCTGAATTGGAAGAACTGGCTCCAGAAACTTTGGGTCACTGCTTTTGCTGTCTGATTAAAACAAGGGAATGCATGTGCCAGTTTTGTAAAATGGTTATCAACAAAAGGCCAAAAATCCCCTCTTCCACAACCTTTATTAATCATCAAACATTCCTTCTGCTCCTCCATCCCTTACCTATTGGGGTTTATGCAGGCAAAATGGAGTGGGTCAATTTTGAACATCAACTCTCACATCCTTCACACCACCCTTAACCACACTGACTGCATCAAGGAACTGTGTGAGGCTCCTGTTTATATACTATAACTCAGCCTTCAATACCATAGTCCTGCACAGGATAGGCTCCATGCTCAGGGCCCTCAGGCTTAGTGCCTCACTATGCAACTGGGTCTTGGACATCTTCACAGGCAAACCCCTGATAGTAAGAGTGTGGCCAGTTCACATCCAACACCATCACTCTGAACACTGGAGCCCCACAATTTTATGTCCTGAGCCCCCTGATTTCCCACCACAGCTCCACTATTGTCAAGTTTGCTGATGACACTGTGGTTAGGGGTATAATATCCAAGAAACATGATGAAGCAAAGCTTGGTGCCAGACCAACAGTCTCTGAATTTCAACAAAACAAACCAAATTGTTGTAGACCAGGCAGCAGCAGAACTACATCATGATAGGTCAGTGTTGAGAGAATGAGCAACTTGGAAGTACACATCTCTGAGGACCTGAACTGGATTCATTACAGCCTCAGATGAACAATTCTAAATAGCAATTGTATCACATGAAACTGCAAAGGAAATTCAAGATCTCCCTGAGAGTTTCTATACTGGCTAATCTGACTTTCGGTGCAATTTTGTGAAGTAAGGAAACAATCCATGACCACAAAGCGAGTATCTTTCTTAAAAAAAAAAAAAAAAGAGTTGTGTGCTTAGTCAAGCACATCTCCAGGTCTGCTCTCACCTCACTGCATAACATCTACACCAGATAATGCAGTGCCAGAGCTACTAAAATCAGCAAAGACACCACCCATCCTGGTAGCCTTATCAAGCAAGTGCTTCCGTATTCTGATGTCTAAAACAGAGAGGACAAGTTTATATCTATTGGCAAACTACCTATTCAAATACCTGGTATCAAGCGTCTAGTTTCATTCATATATTGACCTGCCTACCAACCAAAAAGGAAGCAAAGCTCATTTCAGAACAGTCCTAGTTAATCAGTAACAATCCAAAACCCAACTGGCAGAGAAAGAGGTGTGTTATTTATGATAATCTTAGCATTACACATAAACCTAGAATTAAATTTTACATGTTTGAAGTTCTTATATTCGCAGTTAAAACTCTTAATCATTATTTGCAGACCTGCATGGCCACATTCTGACTTCATTTATAAATTTGTGGATTTCATCTCAAATCTAGCTGTTTCTTTAAACAAAGCAATCATTGTTGGAAACTTTATTATTAATTGTAATAATCTGCAACACCCTTGTATAATGATCACACATATACCTTAAAAAAGATGACTAGAAAATTAGAATGTAAATATCATCAACCTAAATTAGTAGTATTTCAAGCATCATGGAAGTAGAGCTGCCTGAGCTACAGAAAACCTCTCAACCCTAATTGAAGATAACAAAAATAATCCTAGATTCTTATACAATACTGTAGCAAAATTAACTACCAGAGAAATATACACACATGGCAAAACTAAAAAATGTCATGCAAAAAATTCAGATTGTAAGTTTAAAACCAGACAATTTGATAATTACCCCTTTAGATACTTACTGCGTTTCATTGACTTTGTACACATACTTTGCACAATGACAATAAAAGTTTAATCTAATCTAATAACAATGTTGCTCTATCAGATCTGTGTTTATAATGCTTTTCTCCCCTTTAGGAGGCTACTTCTAATTTCACTAGTTAGAAATAGTGATATACAACTAATTTCACTAATTTCGTGTTAAAATTCAATCTGCACTAGATTCCTTACCTAGATTTTCCTTTGAACAGATAATACCAGAAGCAATGAAATCTCAGCAGAGATTGCTGAAAAACAGCAATTCTTCCCTTAGCAGTTATTACATGCCTCAACAAGTTTGTAGAACAGCAGTTATGCTCATATCTACATAGGAATACACTTGAAATGAAATGTCATGAAATGAAATGTATGAGTCAGGTTTTAAGCCTCATTATAGCACAGCACTGATTAAAGTTGTAAATGACGTACTACTGACCTCTGACAAGTATTGTGTCTTCTTGGTGGTGTTGCTTGACTTTTTGGTGTTTGGTGTTCCACAAGGTTCTGTTTTAGGCCCGCTGCTATTTCTTTATATATTGCATGTTTTAGCAAAGCCGGATAAGAGGCACCAGCTTAATAATTTTGAAGAATGTGTAAAGGATATTAGATGAAGAAGTAAACTGCACTTAAACTGCATGGTAATGCAGGTTTCTATTTATTATTATTACTATGGATATATTTAAAATCCTTTGCAAATGTTTGATAGGGCCTTGGTTAATATTGTACTTAAGAACTAAATTATTTTTGGCTAAAATGACTATATGTAAATATATGAACTTGGCAGAGTAGTATTGCTTCTTGAATCAACTGTATTTCAGGTCTGTGGACACAGTGACCCAAAATTAAATTCTTAGTTTTGCAAAATGAGACTCATACATGAACGTGAATACAGCTGCAGAATATTATGTAAGTTTTAAGCATTACATACGATGGAATACCAGCCAGTGCCATGAACTTAATCTCAGCATATACTTTGAAGAGAGTTCAGACTTTACAGCAAAGGCCTTGGCCTATAAAGGAGACAGTTTAGGTCAGAGAGTAAAACAATCAGTACTAATCATAATATTAGGTACGCATAAAGCTCCTATTTATTTAAAAAAAAAAAAAAAAAAAAAAAAGTGGTAGGTTATTCGTAAGGAGGGTCAATACACTGCCAGAAGTGTTACTTGCGTGAAATTGAGACACAAGCCGGATATACAAGCTCGTTTGGCTCTGTAACTTCAATGACAGACTAAAAAATAAAGTAAAAATGAAGTAAAAAACTGCTACAACAATATAAATTACAACATTTCATGTGTAGAGCTACATTATGAACGTGACCATATAAAAATAAGATATTTATGATAAAAAAAATATGATGTCTATTTGGACTTATAGCATGTTGTTTGCTCTGATACCTCATAAAGAGCTTTAACAGTACTTAATCACTGTGCATTTGTTAATGCAAATTACAGTTTTGTAAGTAGTTTCTTCCTTTAGTAACTGAAAATTTCTGGATTGAATAACATTAAGCTAAATATAATAGTCAACAACAGAGTGGATGAACATTGTTTTAACTGAAACCTTACAAAATTGTTTTAACATTTAAAGCATATAATGCTCTGCAAATGTTCTGCATACACTATGTTGGCTACTGTGTAACTTATTTTAAAAGCCTTTGGAATGTGATGTGGAATTTGATGTGGAATTTGATGTGAAATTAATGGTGTACCATTTTTCCCATTTTCGCCTTTAATGAAAATGCAGTGATATCATATACCAAACAGTTAAAAATAAAAACAACATGAAAATTAGAGCTACTACTAAACATATTACTTTAATCTACATTCTGTAGTATTACAAGAGCAAACCATAAATGATTATTAAACCATTTAAAAAAAAACTTTGTTACAAATTTCCTTAGATAGAGAATTATCAGGCAGTCAACATTTTATATGACCATATAAACAAACTATTTAGTTCTGATTTATCAAATATTCAAAAATATAGATGCTTTATGTAGTCCACTGGACAATGAATTGTGGCTTTGCATCACAGAGACTGTATATACTGGAGCAGCTGATCACAGTACTCAGAGCTGCGCTGTTTCTCTCTCACTTCCTCCACTTTCTGCTGCAGAAGAACAGGATCTGCAACACTACTGGCTTTCAGAACCTCTGGAGGGAAAAGGGATACACAAGACACATGACCTAGGTGGCACTGATCCCACACTGAAAAAGTTATTTACCACATTAGTCACCAGTGTTTGATGCTTTTGGAAACCAAACTGAAGTACATAATGCTTGCTTATTTCTAATAAATAAAGAACAGGGCAGATTTTCAGAATCTTAAATTTTAGGTGTATTCTTCGGCAGTGTTTTTAACAAAAAACATCTTGTTATAAACTTGTGGACATGGCCCAAGTGGAGTAATGAACATTTGGTATGGGTTTCTCTATCACTTAACAGTTCACAGTTTAATGCTATTAGATTAAGTTGTTTTTGGATTATAATGCCCTCTTTTTGAAAATAAATAAATAAGAATCAAAAATGGCAAAATCATTTATGATTTATATATATACACAATACTCACAAAAAGTTAAGGATATTCGGCTTTCGGGTGAAATTTCAGGATGCACCTAAAATGCACTATAACCTCTACAGGTGAACTTAATTTGACCTTGTCTACACTTTTGAATGCTCATGTCCAACTGTTCAGTGTTTCAGTACTTTTTGCATAACTTGCTGTTCTCTAACAAGGTGCTTAATGGCAAAATTCACAACTGGTGTTTGATCCATAAATCGACCAATGAATTTTCTGGTTCAATTAGAATTGGTATTTAAACTGTCCTCTTCATCATGCTGTTCACATTTTGACATCATGAGACCAAGACTACACCTAACAATTGATCAACAGTACCTCGCCATTGTGACGCTTAATTGTGAACAGTGCCCTGCGGAACGGGATGATGAATGCCACTCAACTCCAGGTACATTTAAGGGAGGTGAAAGGCACCCAAGTGTCACATCAGACCATTCAAAACCATTTACATCAGAGTGGTCTGCGTGCTAGACGACCTGCAAGGGTACCTGACCACACCACCAGGCCAGGGAGCATTTACGCTGGACGAGGGACCAGTGGGCCTCAGTGTTCTCTGAAAGTCGATTGCCAACTGCCAACCCGCTGCCAACAATGTTGGAGACGTCAAGGAGATCACTATGCATCAGCCACTGTTGTGGTGGTGTTACAGTCTGGGCAGGTGTGTCTACTCAATACAGAACTGCCCTACATCTTGTGAATGGTACAGTGACAAGCCAATACTACCTGAATAGCATCATTAATCCAGTCATTGTGCCCCTGCATGAACAACACAGGCCTAATTTCATCTTCATGGACGCAATGCTCCAGCTCATCGAGGTCGCATCATTAGGGAACAGCTGCTGGAGGCTGGGGTACCTCAAATGTAGTGGCCTGCACTTTCTCCAGACCTGAATCTCATAGAAAACCTATGGGATCAGCTGAGTCGCCGTGTAGAGGCTCGTAACCCTGCACCCCAGAACCTCAATGACCTGAGGGCCGCCCTTCAAGAAGAGTGGAATGCTACGCCTTAGCAGACAATAAGTCGACTCGTGAACAGCATGAGATGTCGTTGTCAAGCTGTAATTGATGGTCAATGGCACATCACAAATTATTGAGACATTGACATTTTTTGTTGTGTTATACCCACCGCTATTGTTGGCTTTTGTTTCAATAAATTGTTTGAGATGAGGAAATCACCATTGCATGCTTCTACTTAAATGCCCTAGTTTCATGATACATCATCATTGTAGCGTGAACTTTTTACATTTTCCATAAATTTCACCCAAAAGCCAAATATCTTTAACTTTTTGTGAGTAGTGTATATACATACACATTGATCAGCCATAACATTATGACCATCTGGCCATCCACGTGACGTAAAAGAAGAAACTTAGAGTGCCTAACACAGAAGCTACAGAAAACAAGTTTACTTTACTCTTGAGTGCAAGTGTCAAGTGTTAATGTAATATTTATTCTCCACTTGCACACTCTGTAGCTTACTATACAGGGGACTTTGTTATTCTAATCCCTAAAACAGAAATATAGTACAGTGAACACCTGACAGGCATGTTCTGTAACAGTCAGGGGACTGTTACAGAACATGCAGGGCTTTTAAAGGAATGTGTTTTTCAGTGTGAGCCCAGACCTTGATCTGTTAGAAGTAAGTCCCTGTCCATATTATTTGCCCAGAGAGTTTTCCCTTCTATTATTATCACAGATAATAATGATTCCTCCTACTGCTGATGCGTCGCAGGATGCTGACATCATGAACTACGCAATAGCTAGATTTCAACCATATCACCCTGGAATGAACCCTGCCCACTTTTAGTCTGTGGACTGTAAAAGAGGAAATAAAACATTGGACTTGTTGTATGCTAATGTTAAGGATATTATATAATGTCCAGGACAGCTCCTTAGAAGGAGGAGGGAGTCCTAAATGATATAAACAGGTTTTTAACAGGTTTGATAATGTCCCGCTCCCCAGCTAGATATGTCATGAAGTTGCCAGAGAGGATGGTCCTGAAGCACCTAAGAACAACAGCTGAACCATTTCTGGACCCCCTGCAGTAGAGGATGCTATCATCTTCCTGCTGAACAGAGCTTACACCCACCTTGAGGAGGCAGGCAACACTGTGAGAGTCACATTTTTTGACTTCTCCAGTGCTTTCAACACCATACGACCTGCACTGATCAGCGATAAGCTACTGGACATGTGTGTGGATACTCCTCTGGTGAATAAGATCTTATCTTATCTTATTGTATGTCTAAAACAACACAGCTCTCACTATAAATAAACAATAATAACCCAGGTAGAATTCACATGTACATCCCTTCATTACTTAAATAAATAAATGTGCATATACATGTCTGCAGCTATCAGTTAAACACATTTTAGGACAAATACTTTTAAGACCCACAGACCCTGTTTACATGACAGCTGAGAAAAAAAAACTTTTCTTGTGTTGTCAAATGTAACATTTTAGTAAAGCCACAAAAAAAGAGTTATGATTTAACATCAACATATGATATTAACACTTACCCAGTACCATAAGCTGGATTTGGTGGTCAGGGTCATCCAAGTAAAGCAGCAAATGCTGGAAAAGGAACTCGAGATTGGGGTGATGTGTGTGTGTGTCAAAGTTTTTGTCTAAAGATGAGAGCCACACACTCAGAGCTTTCAGAGCTTCAGCACGCACCTCCTGGCTGCTGTCATCTAACCGTTTTAAAAGCTCTAAAACACACAGACAGAATGAAAGAACATCTGGATCAGAAATAAACTGAATATATTCAGAAATGTAAGAGAAGCTTGTGATTGAGTGAAGCTTGCATCTGGCTGAGCAGGTCAATGTAAAGCTGTGTTGCAGATGTCTAAGTGTGTACCTGGGTAGATCTTGTTGAGTGTATCTGGGTTAAGGCATCGTTCTGTAACAGTAATGAATGAGGATATTGATCTACAGGCCAGCAAGCGAGAGAGCTGTGAGTCTTCCTCCAGTGCTGAAATTAGGTAAGCACTGAATTCTGTCTCCATATTTAGAACCTAAAAGAAAACACACACCAATCAACATGTGAGGCAATGTTGCAACCTTTTCGCACTTAGTTTTTGCATAAAAGAGGCCAGGGATTACAGTGAAAGCAACCTTTATGCTTGAAACATGTACAGACACTAACAGCCCATCTGCTGGGGCATAAAAACAGTATATATATTTCATCCATGCTATGGATTTTTTTGTGCATCCATCTTACAGAAATCATCTAATTCATACAGGCTATGATGAATGTTTGGTCTGTAAAATCAACCCAACAAGCAAAATATTGCAGAGTTTATACTTTAATCATTTAATTTAAAAGTTTATTTGCAATTGCATTTCCTATGTGTATGCCCACAATGTATTCAAAATATACTTCAAACTGAAAGATTATGTTTATCATTAATCAAATACATTTACATTGTGACTGCCTCTCAGACATTGAGACTGCCTCTCAGATACAATCAGCTGTGTCTGTGGGGATTTCATCAAGATGGCCCAAGGAGACAGGTGTGGGCCAGGTGATGGCCCATACAGGAGATGGGTGTGGGCCAGACGACACACACACAAAGGACATTCAGTTTTGTGTATTGAGAACCCTCCACAGGAGGTCCTTACAGTTCTGTATTCTTGTATAAAGATCTGTCTCACAGACAGATCTTTGGGTTAAGATACTTTGAAGACTGACCAGCTAACATCACTGTTGAAGACCCGCTACACTGCTACCTTCAATAAATTCCTCTCCCCAGAAGAACTCTTAGTCAAACTTATTTTATGTATTAGAGAAATGTAATACATTAGCGAGCCACCCAAACCACTGCTTAGCCAAATACAGCAAAATCTAACAAAACTCAATAGTGCAAAACACAATAGCATATTTACAATTGCATTTTCCTCTTCAACAATATGGTTGCCAAAATGAATTAATAGCAATCCTTTTGTGTTTATAATTTGTATTCCCCATGTTCCAACTAATTAAATAAAAAGGCTTGTCTGCATTTTCACGGTTAACAAGATCAATCAAAGACCGGTCAAACAAACACATGGGTGAGAGGGACTGTTGTTTTGGAGAAAATTACAAAAAGCATTTTTATAGTAGTTGGGCAAATGCTAAGATGAGACACGTTTGTACAGACAACTTCCTTATTTTAATACTGAGGATGTAGTGTTTTTAAAAATGTAAAAATTGACTAATGATTTTGTTAGTTGTTTAAACTAATGCTCAGCTGTATATAATAATAATAATAATAATAATAATAATAATAATAGAAAGAAAAAAAGAGACATTTCCCTCTGGATAAGAGTGCCTACTAAATGCCATGAATTTTAATGTTGCTCCTTTTAGGCAGACACTATATTGGCAAATGTTTTGGGACACTCCTCCAAATCACTGAATTCAGGTGTTGTTTTTCAGGGGTTAGGCTTGGACCCTTAGTTCAAGTGAAAGGAATTCTTAATGCTTCAGCATACCAAGACATTTTGGACAATTTCATGCTCCCAACATTGTGGGAAAAGTTTGGGGATGACCCTTTCCTGTTCCAACATGACTGCACACCAGTGCACAAAGCAAGGTCCATAAAAGACATGGATGAGTGAGTTTGATGCTGACCTCACAAAAGTGCTTCTAGAGGAATGGTCAAAAACTCCCATAAACACACTCCTAAACCTTGTGGAAAGCCTTCTCAGAAGAGCTTAAGCTGTTATAGCTACAATGTAACAGCTATAACAGCTGTTATATTACATGTGCATGTAAAGGCAGACGTCCCAGTTTTGGAATGGCTCAGAGTCTCCGCTCTATTTCATATGTAAAAAAGTTGATTAAACATGAAAAAGCTCACTTTTTTGTTTTTACAGGCTCACAATGTTTAACAGTGTTACCATCAGAACCAACCCAGATAAATGTTTGTTTTACCTGTTCCTTTAAAAGAGCTTCGCCCTGCAGCATAGCCAGTAGACAGCTGAGAGCTGAAGTCCGAATTGCGGCTGCAGCACGGCCTGCATGCCACACCAGATTAGGTAACAGGAGCTCCTGCAGAAATACATCTAGGTACATAGAAAATGTCCTAAAGAAGGGAAGGAAATATAATCATATGATATGCAAAATGATTCACTTCTTGCAGTGAATGTTCTTAGGTGAGTTCAAACAAATGTGCCATGCTCCAAAACACAAACACAAACATGCATGCACACACACACACACACAATTATACAAAGTATTATAATACCATAAGTATTTGGACAGTGACAATTTTTGTACTTTTCCTTGGTACACCACGATAATGAATTTGAAAATGAATCAGTCTGTACACTTTCAGTTATAGCCACGTTTACATAGTCCGTCCATTTTCCCAGGCTCAAAATTAATTTGACAATTGACTGATCACCAGGTTCTTGGACAGGTATGGCCTGTTTACCTCAATATTTCACGGCATATTTAAGGAGATAAAAGGTCTGGAGTAAACTGCAAGTGTTGAATTAAGGAGCTGTTCAGGGAAACTCTGAATATGTGATCAAAAAAGGTAATGTTACATAATGTTACACACAACTCTGGCATGCAATAGTCTTATTTAAAGGCATATTAAGTCTAATTTAAATAGCACCATGAGATATCAGATTCGTACGGCGGTAGTGAAAAATCTAATGGTAACCTCTCACCAAGGACATTAACAAATTAAAAATCAACTAAAAGCATTTTACCTCAGTGTCATAAATCCCATGACTGGTTCTTCCACAGACATGTGTGTCATGTCATTTTAAACAATATGTTCTTTTTCTAAAGACTCTAAAAGCCTGTACCCGAAAAGATAGCTGGTTTGGCTGAGCTGGATGACACAATGATATTGTAAGTGACACAATGTGAGATGGTATGTTTGATATTTTGTTGCACAACCTTTTAAGGCAATCACTGCAATCAAGCGATTTCTGTAACTCTCAATGAGACATCTGTACCTGTCTACAGGTATATTGGCCCATTCCTTGTGTCCAAACTGCTCCAGCTCCAGCGTTCAGCTCTTTCCACTGATGACCTGCGACTGAGACCTGCGACCGAGACACTGGCCAGCACATTTCGCTCCTTAATGCCTCGATAGTCTTGAGATTTTATTGCGCCCTACAGAGATTCACGACACCCTGTGCAAGATGCAGCAAAGCAGCCCCAGAACATAACCAAGTCTCCTCCATGTTTCACAGTAGGTATGGTGGTCTTTTCTTTGCGTGCTTTTTTTTTTGCGTCTGAGAACAAAGAGCTGATGGGACTTGCAAAAAAGCTCCAGTTTTCTCTCAGAAGCTTTGTGGCTTGTCAATAAGTATTTTGGCAAATTCCAGTCTCACTTTTTTATGATTTGCTTTTAATGGTGGAGTCCTCCTTGGTCATCCTCCATTAAGTCCACTTTAGCTCAAACAGGGATGGATGGTGCGATCTGACACTGATGTACCTCAACCTGGGAGTTTACCTCTAATTTCTTTGGAAGTTGTTCTGGGCTCTTTGGTTAACATTCATATTATCTGTCTCTTCAATTTGTCATTAATTTCCCTCTTGTGGCCATGTCCAGGGAGGTTGGCTACTGTCCCGTGGACTTTAAACTCCTGAATAATACATGCAACTGTAGTCACAGGAACATCAAGATGCTTGGAGATGGTCTTATAGCCTTTACCTTTAACATGCTTGTCTATAATTTTCCTTCTAATCTCCTGAGACAACTCTCTCCTTTTTGTGGTCCATGTTCAGTGTGCACACCATGATGATACCATGGCACAGTGACTACATTTCACCCTTAAATAGGCAGAATGACTGATTACAAGTTTGAAGACCTCTGTGATGCTAATTACTGGACACACTTTAGTTCAACATGTCCCTGTGATCAATCTTTTCTAGGGGTACCAACATTTTTGTCCAGGCCAGTTTTATTAGTTTTTTTTTTAATGCTTCTGCTGAACCACAATTCAAAATCAATATCTAATTTTCATTAGTCAATTTTCAGTACATTTTATTATTACTCTTGTCAGTTTCAAGTTATTTAATTTTGTGGGTTTTTCTTTCTTTAATAGAAGGGTACCAACAATTTTTTTTTTATCCATGTGTACACATACACTACCAGTCAAAAGTTTGGACACACATTTTACTTCAGTGTTTTTTGTTTAGGGATTTATTTTCTACATTCTAGAACAATACTGGAGATTTCAAAACTATGAAATAACACACATGGACTTAAGTAATCCATATGTAATGACAAAAAACAACAGTCAGTTGTTATTTTAAGACACTACTGCAAGAACAGTATTGTCAAGTGCATTTGCAAAACCCATCAAGCACCATGATGAAACTGGCTCACATGAAGACCATCCCAGTAAAGCAAGACCAAAACTTACCTCTGCTGCAGAGGAGAAGTTCATTTAGAGTTACCAGCCTCAGAAATCACCAATTAACAGCACCTCAGATTAGAGCCGTTATGAAGGCTTTACAGAGCATCAGTAGCAGACAATCCTCAATATCAACTGTTCAAAGGACATTATTGTGTATTTCGGCCGCCTTCAGTATTGTTTTACAATGTAGAAAGAAATAAACATCAGGAAAGACCATGGAATTAGAAGGTGTGTCCAAACCTTTGACTGGTAGTGTACATTTTTAACAAAAATAGATTTTCTTTTATCATATTATATGGCTGGACAGAAAACAAATCCTCTATGGGAGTACCCCAGAGAATGCAAAGTGCAATTTTTGTAGATTGTTTAACAGACAATGAAACGCTGTAGTAATACAAGCATACAATTTTTTAAGTGAATATTTTTGAATTCTTTCAGAGAGCAATATATAAATATTAGGCACAATAAATATGCTAATTTTGTTTACCATATCATCTGTAAAACAAGGTGTTATCACAGGCAGTTTTATGACATGGGCATGAATGGCTACAAATGGAACTGGGTGAATACTGAAGTAAAAACAAAATTCTGAAGTATAGAACTATACTTTCTGCTCAGATTTAGTCAAACGCTGCAAAACAGATAGGATGGCACAGTACAGATGGATAATGACTTTCTAATGGATATGTGCATGGTTTCCAGAATTTTGTTGACGGATACAAATCCTTTGCAGTCAATAACTGTTTGAATATTAAAAAAATACCTATATATTTATCAATATTTATCATTATGTTAGTTTTAAAGGACTATGGAAAAATAGCTGTAATTTCTTAAACCCTTGAATTTAAGCTGACAGTATAACACATTGTGATTGCTTAATTTCTATGGAGTCCCTGAGACAGTGAGCAACTTACCCCTGTGAATCCAGTGTATTCCTAGAATTCAACAGAAGCTTGGAGAGCATAGTGAAAATGTGTAGCCGCATCTCTGGTTCTTGACTGGGCAATAAACATTTCTGCAACAGAGGTATGAGCTCTGGGAGAAATTCTCCAACCACTGGACCTGGGAAAACATCCTCACACAATTAGCAACATATTAATATTAAAAACAAGCAGCAGTGACAATAACATTACTAAGACAATTTCAGTTTTACAGGAATTAATGTTAGTGTTGTGTGCTGACTGAGGCATTTATCACAGCCAAGCTAACATTATTCCTTACAAAAGTTAAAGTGGTGAGTAGCTAATGTTTACCTTCAGCATTGTCATTTATTGCTGTGTAAGCCACTTGTAAAATGCTGTCTGATGTTTTTTTGGTTATGCAGAGCTTCTAACACTGATACATTGTGTGATATCAAGTGCTCAATTACTGGACATTCATGCAGTGTGGTGTACCACTTTAATTATCAATGCTTATAGTCAAGTCATACACACAACTCAATTTCTCTTGTTTTTGCCTCCAAAGCTACAGCAAAGGCAAGCAATCTCTTTTAATATGTATTACTGTTAATGATAAATCCAATCTAGATGTTAATCTACCCTAATTGATTAGCTGACACTGACAAGGATAAGCAGGACTGCTTAGAGTACTGTTATGGTTACAGTATATGTGTTGTGTGAACCACTTTTTTTCATATCAGCACATTAAATACTCCAGCTCCAAACCTTAGTTAATCCACATTTTCACTAAAGCAGCCTAGTCGGAAAGGCCACTAAAGTCTTCATGTACATGGAAATACATGTACACACAAGGCTGCATTCTTCCCACTCTTGTCTGCCATTAAAAATAATAGAGTTTAATAATAATGCCTAATAGATATCAATTTAGTGCCTAAAATTAGTCAATTTTGAGTTAGATTTTGTGTCAAACTGTAAAATCTAAAAACTGCACACTACCTATAAAGGAATGTTTATTTATCAGTGTTATACCAATTAAGAAATGCTCTGTTAGCTTTTCTTCATACCACTGTTATGGGTGATGCCATGAGAAAATGTCTGAGAAATGCATGTAGCACTTGTTTGTAATTGTAGGATACAATGGGGCAGCCAGTTCTGTGGTAAAATGAAAAGCTTAATGCTGGCATTTAAAGGAATCACTATGATTTAACTGTTGGCCTAAAAGATATTAGAAGACTTTATTTGCTTACTAGCCACTTGATTTTTTTTGAGAAATAAAAGTGCTGTAAAATATGCAGCGAATATCCAAATGACAAAGGTTAAGTATGGAAGAATTTAAAAAGTAATGTCTTGGGCTGCTTTCACAATAGGCAGTTTTCCAACACGTTACATGTAATCAAATGGTTGCTTTCAAAAAGCGCTGCTGTTGTGCTTTTTCATCACAGTAGACAGCCTTCAAAGGTTAACAAACTAACTTTTAGAAAGCTCATGGAGTTATATCAAGTTACTTTTATCATCATTATCTTTTCATTATTATCTTTTATCTGTATGTTTCATAAACTACATTTATTTAAAGAATTATTATAATCTTGTTATTGATGTTAATAATTCTTGATAGAATTAGTCTCTGAATTAATCTCTGATAGCATGCTATCAGAAGGGAGAGGAAACATTGTTACTGATTACTTTTACATTACATTTCTGGCATTTGGCAGAAACCCTGATCAAAAACGACTAACATTTTTACCTCATTTCTTATGCATCTGAGCAAATGAAGTTTAAGGACCTTGCAGTGGCAGCTTAGTGGACCTGGGATTCGATCTCACAGCCTTCTGACCAATAGTCCAGCACCTTAATTACAGAGCTACAGAATCCCCCATGATACAGTGTATATTTCATAATAGGACATTTTCAGTAGAATATTGTAACCAATAGAATTGGTTGATGTAGTGTACAAAGACTGTGTGTGTCCCCCACCATTGAGCAATTGTCCATTAAGCATGGCCAATTTTGTCTTGGCTATGACATCACAGTGATTCAAACTCTCTCTGATAACTTAGGAGCCCTATTGTCATATGGGTCCACTGACATAATGACAATAGTTTCACAAAAGCATTTTTTCATATTTTCCCCAAAGGTTCAAAACTGCCATCAAGTTATAATAATGTGCCAACACACCGGACTGAAGGGCAATAATCTCTAGTTGGGTTTTCTTGACAGAGTATGTGGACCAGGATTTTGGGGATTCCATCAACCACTGCAGCAACTGTGCCATGTGCTGTCTGTACAGCTCATGCACACTGAGACTTAGCACTTGACACAAACACAGTACACACTCCTCTGCCTGCAAAAAAACACATGATAGAGAATATAATTTATATCAGATTTTATCAACTATTGTTTATTTTGTTATGGCACATGTTGCATAGGTTTTACACAACCATGCATTTACACTGTTCAAAATAATAAATACATGCAGAGTGAAAATGAAACCAAGTTAATGAATTCATACAGTGTCATACAGTATCTCTATGATTCTGAAGCTATGTGACATACAAATGATAACGACACCTCCTTTGTATACAAGCCTAATTCATTTTAAGGTTAAATTTAATTCATTCTTTTTAACTATTCTGTATAATTTGTTCCACATATAGTCTGTTTTGTTGATAGTTAAGACAGTTAAATATACTGTATGAGGAATGTAAAGTAAGGGTGATATGTGAATACAAAAAATAAAATGAAAATTAATATGCAAATATTAAAATACAACATTCCATTTGCCATTTCATATTTTCAGATTTTATTTGCTAAGTAGCTATACAATTAAAATGAATGAATGTATCTGTATCTATATCTAATCTACATCTATATTTCTGAAACCAATATAGTAGTAGAATAACATAATAATAATAATAATAATAATAATAATAATAATAATAATAATAATATGTAGTGAACTGGCAGAAGTCTACGTAGCAACCACAGTGATTTTTTCATAGTGTTTGCACAGTAAACATAATGTTACAAGCAGAAAGAGCGTTGTAAATGCTTTACGGAACAGTTTAAATTTTGAGAATATCTCTATTAGAACTTGAGATATGATCTCAGTCATCATATGATTTTCTGATATAAAAGACTTATAAGCAAATGTCGTGTTGCGGAGCCATTTTCATCGATTTTTATAGATTTTCTTTTTTAAAAAATTCTCATTTTTGGAGATATAAAAATGAAATTTAGTAGTCTTATGTATTTTTTTCAGCTCTTTCCATTTCTGCCATTATGTATGACTGCATGTAATTAAGATACACCTATATAATTGATGCTGATTGAAAGAGACAATTTGTTTTTAACTTTTTGTATGACATTTTGATACTTTTGTGTAGCAATAAAATAACAAACAACAAGAATTATGTACACTTCCAACAGTATTAAAGTTGCATTTTTTTAACATTTAAAATAATGCATCACTTTTACATAACAGAACATTTTCAAGATTTAAAAGAAATAACTAACACCTTAGTTCTAATATGAAGAAATAACATTTACAGTTGGCAAACGATGGTTTCATTCGTAAAAAAAAGGTGGTTTTCTCCAAGTTTTAATGACATATATGGCGCTTATTTAAACTCTGAATGGTTTTTGAAATATTTGAGGTCAACTTTGAATAATTATGCTGAAGTTTATTTTTGGCACAGGAAGAAGGGGTAAACATCGTTCGAAAGCTTATTCTATTCTCTGATTAATAATTTAAATTTGCATAACAGTATGCACATTATGAATGGAATATACCCATCCCCTGCAAACCCGCTTCCATGAGTGAGCCGGTTACATCATTGGTAAAAAAATAAAAATAAAAAAATATAGCACAGCATATTTGGCAAATATTTTGGCTGTGTAGAGTTTAGTCAAAATTTAGACAAAACCCACACCATTTAAAAGATAATTGTATTAGCTTTTTAAACATGTATGTTTGAGTACATTTTATTTTATGTACTTTCTGAAAGAAGCAATTCATTTACACCATCTATGGGAATTCTGGCCTATTCCAATAGGCTTATCAGTTGATCTGGTTGCTAGTGTATATGGTTTGTGTTTGTATGCGTTTGTGTTCTTTCTACCTTAGTATGGATTTGTAGCTCTGTGGATACACACTGCATAGTCACAAGAATCTTCACCAGTGGTAGACTGATGATGCCACAGTCTTCCTCACACACCTCCAGAAGAACCTCCACACATGCCAGCAGCTGCTCAACATACACAGTCTGAGAATAATATGTAAAAAAGAGATTTAAAATAGATACTGTAGTAATCATAGCACAAAACTAAGGCATAAAACTGATTTTATTTTTATATTTTTATTATGTAAACTGGCACAGAGCAGCAAAACTGTCACTAGAAGTGGGGTTAATATACAAAGTCCAAAACCTGCAGGTTGTATCTGTGCACAGCATGTCTGTGTGTGCAAGTTGGCACACCCCTCTAGACCAATGGTTCTGCCAAGTTATTATTCTTTATTTTACCTGCTGAGACTCCTGACAGACATCAGGATGAGAAAGTACTTGTCCGATTTGGAGAAGTTGTGGACCCAGCACCTTCCTGTTGCTCCCCTTCAGGATTGCTGACAAAACCATCAGAGGAGCCCAAGGAGAACAAGAGCAGGAGGAAGAGTTCTTCACATGAGCCAGTATTAGCTTGAGGAAGACCTCTGGGCTAACAAACACCCCTAGAAGCCTGGCTGACTCCAAACCCTGGGGAAGTCATACATTACTGAGAAAAGCTGATCATCTGGGCGTAGATAAATCACTCAACTATCTGACGTTTTTGGTAGTATTACTACAAGGTGCAAGGTGTCTTCTATATATTAAATGCAGAAACCTGTATGTAGTGCATGTTATTTTATTAATATAGGCAAAATAATTTTTAACCCATCATATATACAAAATTGGGTATCAAACGAAGTGAAAATAACCTAGCACAAGACAAATGCAGCAAATCTTAGCTGACTAAAATTCCAGGGTGTTATAAACTGTCTAACTCTTCAAACCTTGTGCTAACACTCAACAACCATGGTCTCGCAGCTGCCTGAGGATGTGACTGATGCCTACAAATCAGGGCAAGGCAATAAAAACATATCAAAGCACTTCCAGATAACAATTTCCTCTGTCCAATGTTGGTAAGAAGTTGTAGTAAAGGTAATCTGTGGAAGTTAAGGCAAGACCTGGAAGACCAAGAACACCTTCAAATAGAGCTGCCTCTATGTTGGCCTACAGCGCTGCTTGCACAATCATGATCTACATGGAGGGTCAGCAGAAGTAAATCTTACCTGTGATCTCATCACAAAACTGACCTGTCTTCTTCTTCTTTCGGCTTTTCCTTCAGGGGTGGCCACAGCGAATCATCTCTCTCCGCCTATACCTATCTTCTGCATCCTCAACACTTGCACCCACTAGCTTCATAACCTCATTTATTACATCCATACACCTCCTCTTTGGCCTTCCTCTTTGCCTCCTGCCTGGCAGCTCCATGTCCAACATTCTCCTACCAATATCCTCACTCTCCCTCCTCTGAACATGTCCAAACCATCTTAATCTGGCCTCTCTAACTTTGTCCCCCAAATGTCCAACATGAGCTGTCCCTCTGATGTACTCGTTCCTAATCCTGTCCAACCGCTTCACTCCCAAAGAGAACCTCAACATCTTCAGCTCTGCTACCTCCAGCTCTGACTCCTGTCTCTTCCTCAGCGACATTGTCTCTAAACCATACAGCATGGCCGGTCTCACCACTGTCTTGTACACCTTCCCCTTGATTCTCGCTGATATTTTCCTATCACACAGAACTCCCCAAAACTGAGCTGTCTAAACTATGTAAAACAACAAGTGCATCATAATGAAGTTTTGTTACAAAGATGCATAAAACATCATGACATTGTGCTGGAACCATTTTCTGCAGCTCTAATCCCTCCTATCATGTTTTAAGCTCATTTTAATTATAAAATAATAACTTAGTTTGATTCAGAATATATTGAAAAGACAGATACAGTAGCACTTTTTCTGATAAAAAAAAAACCTTACATAACTAATAAACATTAGTCTCAGAATTCACAGAGCATACAGTAAAAATAAGAAAGCTTCATTTATCCTAAATTCAAAAATATCATCCAAAGTACCTGCATTATCAATCTAAGGACAAGGCTAAGCAAGAATAGCTTACGTTTTTTCTGACATCTTGTTCTGAGTCACAGCAGGCATGGTAGAGAATTGTGAGCAGTTGCTGCAGGTGTTGTGTGCAGTGCTCTTCGGCATGCAGAAGAAGGACTTGAAGTAGCTGCATTGTCTTTACTCGTGTCTGCACCAGCCAATCCCTAGCATCATGAATCAAGGCTGGCATTAGCTTAGACAAGTTCCTTACCACCAGCTCCCTGCACCCCAGTCCTGGACGATCCACTGGGAGGAGAAATGAGAATAGTGCAGATTAAATATACTAGTGAGTGACTAGTAGTGATGTTTTAACCATGTTAAGGTTCCTGACGCAAACATGCTCACATTGAGCTAAGTCTTGAACACAGCAAGCTGTGAGCAGCTCAGGTTTCTCATGCTGTTGGTTCACTTTTTTTCAACACTAGATTTAACCAAGGGGTATTTGTAGATTCCCTTGACTCTGGTATCCTGAGGTTTTCAAGTCAAATCAGGTCAAGAAGCTTTTATTGTCATTTCAATCTTATATAGCTGACGCAGTACACAGTGAAATGAGACAAATGTTTCTCCAGGACCTTGGTAATAAACAACATAAAACAACAGAGCTACAAAACAACATAGAGCTAAGGACAGTAAGTTGTCCTAGCTACATAAAGTGCAACTTGTGCAATCTAGTGCAAAGAGTGCAAGACAAAAAGACAATGCAAAACAAAACAGTACAGGACAAGTACACAAAATACACAAACTAACACTGACCAGTCTGTATAATGTTATATAGTGAAATGTGCAAAATAGGAGAACTGTAAACAAGAGGGTTCTTTTAAACATATACTCTTCTGCATAGCAGCAGTTGGTGGCAGTTGGAAACATTTTTCCATTCCAGTCATCCTTCCATTTGATTTGTTTAAAGCCCCAGCAATGTTTCAACATCTAATGGACAAAATACTCTGCCCCCACAATGCATAAGCTGTTGCTTATTTAGAAAAAAATATTATTTTATAGTAATGAGTAACAATGACATTTACAAAATCTGACTGCTGTCCTGATATCTTTCACTTGGGCAGAATTCTCAGCAAACCCAAAGAAGCGTGCATTTGGGTAGATGGAAGTATGGTGTCTGGACTTCCACTTGGGCCATTGGCAGGTGTGCATGCAAATTTATAAAACCGCAGCAAGTGCAACCTGTGCAAGACCCAAGACGAAAAAGGGGATGAGGCAGCTCATTGGGTTGGTAATTTTTTGTTGGTTTGTACCCAATTCTTCAGGCATCACCAAACTTTTGACTAAATTCCCTAAAAGGAAAGTACCATATTCCGTTCAGAGGATGGTGCTGTATGAACAGCTTTTGATAGATAAAAGCAGTTTTGTGTGCTAGAGTAAAATTATGACAACCTAACTGCAAGTGTACACACTCCTAGATTTATACTTTGCTGAAGCAGTTTTTGATATTATTACACCACTTCTATTATTCACTTTCGGATAAGAGTCTATCAGCATGGCAAATTTTGACTTGGCAACATTTGATGCATACCCAGTGCCTTGCATTGATGAGCTGCTGGAGTGGTTAGGTGTGGCTCGATTTTAAACTGAACTGAACTGAACTGAACATGACAATGACCCAAAACATACCAGTAAATCCACCAAGGACTGGCTGAAAAGTAAAAAATGGAGAATTCTGAAATGGCCAAGACAAAGCCCAGATCTAAATCCTATTGAGATCCTGTGGGGTGATTTAAAACAGACTGTGCATGCAAGAAAACCCCCAAACATCACACAGCTGAAAGAATTCTGCATTGAGTAGTGGGGGAAAACTTTCTCCCAGTCGACGTCAGAAACTGGTAGATGGCTACAAGAAACTTCCCATTGAGGTTATTTCAGCCAATGGGGGAATTACTAGCTATTAGGGCATAGGGTGCCCTAACTTTTTTATTCAGGTGAAATGCTCATTTTTGTTGATTTCTTTTGTTAAATTTGTGAAAACAAAGTGATATTTTGTGGTTTAGATGCAATTACACCATTTTCAACTACAGGTGCAAATTAAATCAAGATCAGAAATTGACATGTCGACATTTCTTAATAAAGGACTGAATATTCAGTGGGGTGTCCTAATTTTTACACATGACAGTAATTACTTTTTTCTTTACACTTTATATGCTGTAAATACAACTTGCACATAACTCTCTATGCACATACTGACATAGCTTTAATTATTGACATACATATTTACATATTTATCTGCACTTGTTCATTTTCACAATTTCTACTATTTGCACATACAGTGAGGGAAAAAATTATTTGATCCCCTGCTGATTTTGTACGTTTGCCCACTGACAAAGAAATGATCAGTCTGTAATTTTAATGGTAGGTTTATCTGAACAGTGAGAGGCAGAATAACAACAAAAAAAATCCAGAAAAACACATTTCAAAATGTTATACATTGATTTGCATTTTATTGAGTGAAATAAGTATTTGACCCCTTTGCAAAACATGACTTAGTACTTGGTGGCAAACCCTTGTTGGCAATCACAGACGTCAGACATGTCTTGTAGTTGGCCACCAGGTTGGCACACATCTCACATCTCAAGGAATTTGGGCCCACTCCTCTTTGCAGATCCTCTCCAAGTCATTAAGGTTTTGTGGCTGACCCTTCAGCTCCCTCCACAGATTTTCTATGGGATTAAGGTCTGGAGACTGGCTAGGCCACTACAGGACCTTAATGTGCTTCTTTCTGAACCACTCCTTTCTTGCCTTGGCCGTGTGTTTTGGGTCATTGTCAGGCTGGAATATCCATCCATGACCATTTTCAATGCCCTGGCTGAGGGAAGGAGGTTCTCATCCAAGATTTAACGGTACATGGGCCCGTCCATCGTCCCTTTGATGCAGTGTGGTTGTCCTGTCCCCTTAGTAGAAAAACACCCCCAAAGCATAATGTTTCCACCTCCATGTTTGACGGTGGGGATGGTCTTCTTGGAGTCATAGGCAGCATTCCTCCTCCTCCAAACACGACGAGATGAGTTGATGCCAAAAAGCTGGATTTTGGTCTCATTTGACCACAACACTTTCACCCAGTTCTCCTCTGAATCATTCAGATGTTCACTGGCAAACTTCAGATGAGCCTGTACATGTGCTTTCTTTAGCAGGGGGACCTTGTGGGCGCTACTGGATTTCAGTCTTTCACAGCGTAGTGTGTTACCAATTGTTTTCTTGGTGACTATGGTCCCAGCTTCCTTGAGATCATTGACAAAATCTTCCAGTGTAATTCTGGGCTGATTCCTTGCCGTTCTCATGATCATTGAAACTCCATGAGGTGAGATCTTGCATGGAGCCCCAGACCGAGGAAGATTGACAGTCCTTTTGTGTTTATTCCATTTGGGAATAATCGCACCAACTGTTGTCACCTTCTCACCAAGCTGCTTGGCGATGGTCTTGTAGCTCATTCCAGCCTTGTGTAGGTCTACAATCTTGTCCCTGACATCCATGGACAGCTCTTTGGTCTTGGCCATGATGGAGAGTTTGGAATCTAATTGATTGCTTCCTTCTGTGGACAGGTGTCTTTCATACAGGTAACAAGCTGAGATTAAGAGCACTCCCCGAAAGCGCTCCTACTATAATCTCAGCTCCTTACCTGTATAAAAGACACCTGGGAGCCAGAAATCTTTCTGACTGATAGGGGATCAAATACTTATTTCACTCAATAAAATGCAAATCAATGTAGAACTTTTCTGAAACGCATTTTTCTGGATTTTTTTGTTGTTATTCTGCCTCTCACTGTTCAAATACACCTACCATTAAAATTACAGACTGATCATTTCTTTGTCAGTGGGCAAACGTACAAAATCAGCAGGGGATCAAATAATTTTTTCCCTCACTGTATGGTAGATGCTAAACGCCATTTTGTTGCTATGTACCTGTATTTAGAATGACAAAGTTCTATCTATCTATCTATCTATCTATCTATCTATCTATCTATCTATCTATCTATAAAGCTGAGACAATGTCCACTGTTAAAAGCATTATACAAATAAATTGAACTGAATTGAATTGAATAGCTTAACAGCCAAAAACTGTGTGCGGACAAAAACAAAGTGAGCAGAATATAAGTCTATGCAACATGTGGTAAAGAAAACTCACTAGAAATAAGTTGCTAACTCAAACTTTAAATATGTTCTGCATCATGGAGCATGCTTTATGGGCACATATGATTTGTTTGTTAACTCACCTCCAGGTGGGTACTGCAAAGGTGAGGAAAGCAGGTAGTCCATTTTGTTCTTCAGATCATCTTCATTTTCTTTCTCCCACTGAGCACCAACTTGCCACCAAAGCTCACATGCCAAAGCTCTGAACAAAGAAAATATTCCTTACTAGTTTTGAGTGATTTCAGTAAGCTATATAAATAATTTTTTGATTATTATGATTATTAATTATAATCAGGAAAGGCATAAGAATGTAACTGGTTACTGATACTTGATCTCTGGGAGGTCATCGCTGTGGCTGCTTAACAACAGTGGAAGAAGCTTGTGGAAGTAAGAGTATCTGTCTTTGAAGTTGAGAAGCCAGTCACCAGCAACCAAAGTCACAGCCTTCCTCACCTAGAAAAAGGCATGGCAACGAACAGCAGGATGCAGAGACTATTAACAGGTTACATCAAAAACAGAAAATAAACTCTCAATAAATAAATAGATAAACAAAGTGACTGCAAAATGGGACCCAATTTCTGTGATGGAAAACAGAATGCTTATTGCAAGAGCTACTACAAATTGCAAGATCATAAGGGCATGTCCAAAGTAAATTTTAACATTCAATTAAACAGTACAACGTGCATTTTCAATATAATCCTTTTCCCATCATCATCTTAATTACAGTGGAAAGGAAATAAAATATGTTTTATTCTCTGTCTAATTATCATTACAACTAAAAATCTAGAATTTTTTTTTTCCTCTTTAACCAAAAGACAATTTCAGTGTAACAAGTTAGGTTGTTAGCTAATGTTAGCTAATCCAAACAGATTTTTAATTCACATTAATGAACTTCAAATTTTTTAATGGTTATGGAAAACTATTAAATATATGGAGAACCTAATGTAGAATAATCATCTTGCCTGGGGTGAGTGATCAAACAATCTCTGGGCCATGTGCGAGAGAACATCATCCATTGTCTTCACTGTGCCAAAAAGGACAACAGCCCCAGTGGCCTCTATGATAGCCATTCTCACCCGTGAATGCTGATGTGAAATCGTCTGCATCAAAGGCTTAACCAGACACTCTGCTTGCATATGGAAGTGGTCTATGTCCATTTTCAAAGAACAAATAATAACAAAACATTAAGTAAAAACAGACAATATTAGAAACAAGTTAATTTATAACTTAAAGGGAAAATAAAGAAAAAGAACCATGTCCATAAAAAATAGGGTGATATAACTTATTTTCCATTTTTATCCAATACCAATATGAGTGCTTATATAAAAATATTTAGGCAGGTTTTGTGTTAAAATAACATCTAGATGAATTCCAGGACTCCAGGTTTCCCAGTAGAAAATTGCCCAGAGCAGCACAATTTCTCCATCAGCTTGCTTCTTCCCATAGTGCATTCTGGTGTCATCTCCCAAGCAACACACATACACCCTGCCATCCACACAATAAACAATTCATCAGACCAGTTCTCCTTCTTTCATTGCTCCATGGTCAAGTTCACTTGCCCATGCCCATTGTGGGCACTTTCAGCGGTGGTCAGGGGTTAACATGAGCACACTCACTGATCTGTGACCACGCATCAAGAACCAATACACCTTTCTATCATGGCCAACATTAACTTTTTAATGAAAGTGCTACAGTAGCTTTGACCTTGTCATTAGTTCTCCCAATTCTGGTTGTTGATGTGAACATTATCTGAATCTCTTGTCCTGTACTGGCATTATTTAATGAATTACACTGCTGACACATGATTGGCTTATTCGAAATAATTGTACAGAAGACCAGTGAAAAAGTGTTTCTATTAAAGTGTCTATGGTTGGGTTTTGCTCCACCTGAATTGGGCAGGAGGATGAGTTCAGGGCCTTATGGTGGAGACCTTTGCCAAGTGGCTTAACCTACTGCAGCTGAATTTTGGCATAACAAAAGTGATAGTGGTGGTGGCCCCACCTATCACCTGCCACCAATGACAGAGAGGTGACATGACCTGAGCATGCATTTTGATGACAGACTGGATTAGACTATCAGTCCAGGTGGTGGACCAAAGTTGTGATGACTTTCTGTGGAGGGTGCAGTTCATTTATGTGTTCACATCACTCCTGTGAATATTCTAACAAATGCTTTTTACACTGTTGTGTGTTGGAGTTATTTGGCACAAATACAAAGACAGCAAACAAACTCAACAAACTGATGAGAAAGGCTGACTCTATTATTGTAGTCCTACTAAATCTAATGGACATTATAAACAAAGTATAAACAGAAAAGCACCCTCAGTAAAAGACTGATACTATCAGTAACAGACTGATACACCTTGTTGTACTAAGGTGCACCATGATCTCAGATCTCAGGTCTGTGCTTGATAGTAATCTCACTATAAACCTCACGCAATACTGAGACTACGTCTGCTCCCCAAGCTTAACAAAAATGTGGAAACACTCAGACAGTTAGTTTTAGTAATATGATTAGCATAAAATTTGATCATACTGAATGTACAGCCAGCACTTTGATCTGAAGTTAGAACACATTAAGAGGACACTTAATCAGCACAGTATAACACCAAATCAGTAAAACATCAGGGAAATCAATCTGTCCAGTTAGGAACCCTACTTAATTGTGAATCAATTTCACCTGCTTTGGTGCAAATGAAAGTGACAAAAGGTGCACTGGAAAGACAAACTGCAAGTCAACCTCCAAAAACCGAATGGTTTTACAGGTGGTGGCCACAGCTAATTGCTCTTTCCTTATCCTCCCTGACTGATTTGTCTCTAGATTAGTGTTTTGTTAAGGGCCATGTCAATACTTGTAGCATTAGCCAGTACCTGCAAGCCAGTTAGTTTACAGTTGTAGTACAGCTCCTCCAGGATGATACATCCATATGAGCCACAGCAAGGAGGTTTGGTGTGTTTCACAGCACAGTTTCCAGAGCATAGATGGGGTTCCAGGAGAAGGCCCTTTACATGAGAAGAGCTGTACTGGACCATAGAAGGCCTTCAACCCAGCAGCAGGCCCAGTATCTGCTCCTTCCAGAGAACACCAGAATTGGCAGGCCCCCCATTGGCACCTTGTTCTATTCACAGATGAGAGCAGGTTCACAGTGAGCACACGTGACAGCCATAAAGGAGTATGGATATGGCTTGGGGAATGTTATACTGCCTGCAACATCATTCAGCATGACCAGTTTGGTGGTGTGTCAGTGATGGTCTAGGGAAGAACATCCTTGGAAGGTTGTACAGACCTCCATGCTAGCCAACAGTACTCCTACCCCTTCTAGGGATAAAATCCTCCAAGCTGTTGTCATACTCATAGTGGTGCAGTGGGCCCTGGGTTCCAGAGTGTTTCTGGATAACAAAGGCATTGCTATTGATTGGCCCTCACATTCCCCAGACCTCAATCCAATTGAGAACCTCTGGGACATTATGTATCAGAGCATCCGAAGCCGTAATGTAGCAACACAGACTGTCCAGCTCACTACTGCCCTGACCCAGTCTGGAAGAAGATCTCCCAGGAGAGCATACAGGCACATGGGGGCCATACACACTGATCCTGCTTATTATTATTTACAGACCCCCAATATTCTGAAATCCTCTGTGAATTTGTAGATTTCATTTAAAACGTTGTTATTTCTTTAGACAAACCACTAATTGTTAAAAAATTTAATATTTATTTTGATAATCCAGGAGACCCTTGAGAACCATCCTAGATTCTCTGTCCATCCTAGATTCAGTAAGGGTAAATCAGAATGTAACAGGACCCAGTTGTAATGGTTGTGACAATCTTGATCTCATAATATCATTCGGTATATGCTTCGTTATGTGCAGCGGCAAAAGACCTTGGTGTGATTATTAACTCATCTTTCATTTGAAATTCACATAGATCATATTACTAGGATAGCCTTCTTTTTTCTCAGAAACATTGCTCTATGTTGTATTATTAAATCATCAGCTGTTTATTGTTTTGATTATTGTAATGTCTTACTGTCTGGATGTTCCAGTAGGAACATAAGCAAGCTCCAGTTGGTACAGAATGCAACATCTAACTAGAGTCCTAACTAGAAGAAATGAACTTCTGTCTTATTCACATTGCATTGGCACCCAGTCAAATTTCACATTGATAATAAAATACTACTGCTGTAAATCACTGAATGGTCACTGAAAACAGATTTGTTTATTCAAGCCCTTTCTGAATAGTTGTTTTTTTTTGTGAAGGATCTGGAGAGTTCATGGGCATAGTGTTCTGTTGAACTGGGCTGTTCTGTTGAACTTTTTCCTTGGGGGAAATCTATTAGGGATAAACATGAACTTAAATTTAAAACCCTATCATTTTTAGTCTGAATTTTCAGGTTCATATTAAGCTACTTTGTGACATTGTCCATTGTTAAAAGCACTATACAATACAATACAATATAATTTAATTTACTACACTGCCGTTTTTTTTTTACTGTGCTTCTTTATCTGATTTTATTTTTATTGTATTTATGTTATAGATTTGTAGATATACAGTAATGTGCAGTCTTAGACGTCCTAAATTTTATTTGTCAACAAATTTTTTAATAGTTACACATTTTATGAATTCTGCATTAATGAGTCAGTTCAATACCGTTTTAGATTTCCAAACATTACTTTTCCAAAAAATAATGTTGAAAAAATGTTTGTATGTCATTGAAGTGTAAAAACTTTATATTGTGTAAGACCACTGTTCAGACAAAAAAACTTAATTAAGGTTCCTGGGTTTTGCATGCAAACATGACAGTTAAAGTCTCTTGGATAACTGTGGTAGATTCTTCAAGATGGTTAGTAAAACCTGGGACTGTTTAGTTTATTACTGTTTATTGTACACTGTAGTATTTTTAAGTAGAAATGTTTAATTTCACTATTTTTGAAGTCGTCTTTACATTACAGCATTTTCTGCATATGAACAGTACTATACCTCATTCAGCTATAGCATTAAAACCACCAAAAGTAAAGTGAAGGTAACATTGATTTTCTTGTTACAATGGCACTTTTCAGTGGGTGGGATATATTAGGCAGCAAAATGAGTTCTTTAAGATGACGTATTAGTAGCCTGGAAAATGGGCAAATGTAAGAATCTGAGCGACTTAGAAAAGGGCCAAATTGTGATGGCTAAAAGCTTGGGTTAGAGAATCTCCAAATGTCAGGCCTTGTGGGTTGTTGCAGATATGCAGTGGACCAGCAACAGGGTCATGAGAGCTGAATACACACTGATGTGCATAGAAGAAATGGAAGAAGGTGGCCTAGTCTGATGGACCAAATTTCCTTTTACATCATGTAGATATGCATGTACATCACTTACCTGTGGAAAAGCACCAAAAGGCAGTTTGATTTATAAAAATTTATTGTTCAATTTAACTTTTTGCAATATATTTAACCCCATCCCAGAATGAAATATTAACTTGTTATAGCTTGGTATAATTGTAAGTAATAACAGGCTGAAAACAGAAAGAAATTTGCCACATTCACAGATGTATATAAATAGGCATGAGAATGATGCATCTATGGACCAAAGGTATTCAGGTATTGTTATAATTGAAACAATTTGATTTAATTTTTAACTGTAACCGATTAAAATTTCCAAGAGCCACTTTCTTGCAACTATGTGCTGGGTTCATTCCAGGTTTAGAGAGCCATGTCCACTTACAGGTCTTAAAAACCCTTTAACAGGGCATCAAAGCCATCAGTGCTAGTTCATAGTTCATTGCATGTTGAATTCTGAAGCCAACATTAAAGGGGATTTTGTGGTAATGTCTAGTTTTCCATAAATAATCAGATCAGTCTAGTCAGAATTTCATCAACTGATATGCAATTCTATAATTGAAAAATGTCTATTAAAGACATTAAATCAGTAGTTACAGAAATATTCACATCATTCAGGCACCAACAATCATGGCACAGTCAAAATCACTCAGATCACACTTAATTGTCCCTATCCTGATTACCTGAAGCTGCTGGCTCATATTTGTATGAATTTATGTCCTGCACTGCTGGCACATAACTGGCTAATAAGATCAGGAGTGAGAATGTATACGTTTCATCATTTTTGTATGTTTCATTCGTGGGAAATATAGTGAGAAATTCATTCAACGAAAACCCAAAATATAATAAACTCTACTGCGGTATCAATGATCAGCTAGCTTCCACACTCGGGGGTTCCCAGTTGCAAAACAACACTCCCACGACTTTAAGGAATTTACAAAGCTACATAGTTACCATGGCAACTGAAGCCTTGGGAAGTAAACAAACTCACGTGTTAAATACACTTTCAAGTGTACTTCCAGCCTCCGTAAATAACAAACAAATGCATACGCAGGATTATTACTTAGCCTTCTGTTTACAATTAACAGTATTAACTTTAATTTATTATAATATTAAAGGCTAGATATGTGGATATGCCAGACTCACCTGGTACACTTCGGGCAAAAAGTATTGTGCATTTGCAACTCTCCTTTATAACTTCGGGGAAAGGGTCAGTTATAGTTTTTTGCAGTATTTTTATCATATCGTCCAGGTACGGAGCAAGGTGCCTCTCACAGACCTCTACGATAAGCGACAGAACTTCCACCATAGACAGCCGCAACTCTTCCGCTGGTTCTACTATCTCATTTCCACCGAGTCGCTGAACCAAACAAGGCATTATGTAAGGCAGTGATGACTCTGGGTTTGAAACACATCTTATAAAGTCTCTTATTGTCTGAATAGAAAGTTCTCGGCATCTTTCCATGGGATCTGATAGGCATCTCAGAAGCGAATTGAGCAGACTAGCAAAAACTTCTTGTAACACGGTATTTGACAAGCCTTTCTCGATTGTTTCTTTTTTTATACCTTCCAGTGCCCGTTTTCTTGTGAATTTCTCGTCTCCATTCAAACAGTTTAAGTGTCGAGCCAAAGATCTCACAATTTCCGCAGCAGCACGTTGTTCTTCTGTCGCCATTGTCAGACGCATATGTTGCTGAGTCGCTGGTAGTTATGGTGATGACCAGCTTTACGACAATCACGTCTATTTACGGCAGATCCATTTTACACTCATAACGTTTTTAAACAACGTTCATTGTAAAGCAAGGGTTTTCACCATGGTCTTTTGTCTAAAAATTCTAATCTAGCGCTCTAAAGATTACACAACAAAGGTCTAAAATGAATGTCTAAAGCACCTAAGTCAAAAGATGTATAAACTTTAGTAAACTTGTTTTTGTACTTGTTAGCAATTCTCTATCCATCCACTAGAGGCTTGTACTCTCCTTGACGCAGTAATGACACAACAGAGACATAAATTAAATACAGAAATCCTAGCCACGTTTGTCACTTTGTTTTCTGAAGGTCAAAACTGTCAGCATTTACTTTAACGCCCAAAGAACAACAACAAGCAAGTTACCAAGTGGAGTGTATGCAGGCATGTTTAACTAAATGAAAGAGAGTGCATCCTACATTCATATCATTTGGGAGATGCCTTTACTCAGAAGGACTTGCATCTTTTTTTTTTTTATCATTTTATTATTTTTTTTAGCAAGGGCCTTGCTCAGGAGCCCAGGGCTGGTAGCTTGGCAGTTGTGGGATTTGAGCACACAACCTACCAATCCCTAAGCCAGCACCCTAACCACCGAGCAACAACTGATCACTCAAGTGACATGCTGGTAATTATTTTTGGACCCTGTTGTCTTTTATTTATTATTTATTCCACAGTGCTATTGAAGGCTTGAATCCAATTCAGAATGTCAGAAGGCACTGATATGGTCTTATGGGAAGCATTGTTTTCCTATAATAGCATTTATTTAAAAAAAAAATGTAAATTTATTAAAGAATGACACTTCATGCTATTTTAACCATTTATACATTGAAAGGGTTTTAGATGCTAGTAATCAGACTCGATTGAAAATTCAACAAAGGTGAGATGTCAGATGCAGATCATTTGAATCTGTATAAGTACTCCACACTTGACCAGGAAGGAGTAAAAGATCCTGTCTCTCTAATTTTAAAAGATCAAACATTGTTTTACAAGCATGCACATGTATTTATTTTAGTGCTTTCCAATAATTGTCACAATCGTGTAAGGTACATCAACGATAAAACAAAAACTATAATCTGTTTAGATGTGTTGTAATGTAGCATACATGAGCAGACCACAATCTCAGACATGTTATTTATGGATTTTTCTTGGTCCTATCCCTTAATTCCCACAACAATTGACAGTGCATCAGGCAGACAACTGGCAAATAATTATCATATCATGACATAATTATAAATAATCACCAAAATATAATCATACAGCATCAAATTTGTGTACTTGTTACAGTTACACATCATAACATAATCAACTATATAATCACAAAATCAATTTTTGCAAATTCTGATTACATTAATAAACATCCCTCAAAAATATCAAATTACCTTGACTTCCATTTAATTTCCATTTTTAAACAGTGATGTTCCATGTTCTACCCAGTTATTTAGTTATATAGAGGGTCACCCTTGGGGAAAGGTTATGCTAACATGCATCTTTTTTGTTCTCTGCAAAGAGGAGAGAGCAAAAGGAGTGAGAGAGGGCTCACCTGTTGTCAACGCTGTGCTGCCATCTTGGAGATGCTGGGCGAATGCAAATGTGGAAGCACTGACGGTGCTGTTTAGGGCTACAGCTTGACCTCTTTAGGTCTGGATACTCCAGCATTCTGTCAACGTGAACACGGGCACAACTTTGTTAGTTATGAGCTTGGCTTCCCTGGATATTAGTGGCAGCAGCTGGGCCACTCACTCCCATTCCAGCCAGCCCCCCACACACTCAGTAGCTCCAAGAATTCTTCTGTGTCTTCATGCATGTCAGGGTCTTTACAATTCCTCCCAGGAGTTAGTGCTCCTTTCTTGGTTCGGCAACTTGAGGCAGGCTTGAGAATTAACAGATCTTGCTTGCTCAATCAGTTCAATGACTTTGTGGTGTGTGTAGATAATTATGGAATAACTCAGAGTCAGCGTAGATGCCTTGTCTTATGTTTAGTATAAGCTGCAAGTATAAGCTGCAAGTATAAGCTGCTGATAGCATGGGGGGTAGCCTTGATCAACTTATCTAACACTATAATATATAATGGTTTGTTTCTTTCTGCCTTTACATGTGTCCTGCATCAATACTGCTGATTCATAGCCATCCACTCTGTTGGATACATACAAATGAAACAGTTTTGCATAGTCCAAAATTGCCAAACACCAGGCTGATTGAATTTCAAAGGCAATCAATGCATAAGTATTCCAAATCTAGGAAATTTTTAGTTTGGTTGTTCTGTCTGTCACATGCTAATACCCTCTAACTGTGCTGGGGCAATTGTCCTTGTATGCTTGTATGCTACCAGACACCTAAGACTGGGACTGACAGTACTGTAGTTTAGTGGACACTTTATGTCTAGCCTGGGCCAAACTGGTTGGTACCTTAATAGAGTCCCTATGCGAAGGAGGTGACGTAAACCATCAGGTCACTGACATATTTCAACAAGATACTATCCAATGAGAGATCCTTTAATTTCTCTATGTTCTTAAGATTTGATTTAACACATGAAGTGATAAAGAGTATGTGAAAGAAAATGTCTGCTCTCTTCTGCCAAGAAAAAAAGCAGAACACAGATCATTTACTTTAAAATATTAGGCATCAGGAGGAACATTAGTCAGCAATGTGTGTGGATTTGTAAACTCTCTGGCCAGTCAACCACTATAACTTTAACTGCATGTGGATAATTAATTAAATGCCATTTTGATTTGTCTGGCTTAGCAATAGGTAAGATTGTTGTATTACAGTAAGCAATTGTTTTTTAGTCATCAGTTGCATGGCTGCTACCTGTTGTTTGTACCTATCTCCTCCTCAGGACTCAAAGGATACTGGGACAATTTTGGTAAATGAGCATCCACTTAAAGCTGTATTCTAAGAGGACTGGCAGATTTAACTAAACCTACATGAGTGTCATGTTTGGACCACAATGTGAATGGCACCTGCCTTTACGTTTCTTGTAATAAATAAGACATTCTGTCTTTACAACAAAGGTCTCTGGCATTAGCGTCTACATATTGGATGGACTCTTGTGGAATTCCTGATAGTACTGAGGTGCAAAAAATCTTAATATAAGACTTGTAAACTAAGCGAAAGATAAGAAAGTGTTCTGCTACTTACATCATTGGTCTCATGCCCTTTGCCTCTCATACTTTACCACATTTAATATGGAGTACTGAACTCAGGACCTTAAACCAAATCATAAATTAAAACTGTCTGTACGCATGGCTGCTCCCTGTTTACCTATCACTATGTACTGGGACTTTTTCTCCATCAATATTTTCCTGCCCTTTTCTCTCAATCGCCAAATCTCACTGTGGCTCATAAATCATTATACAATGGTAAATAGATTTAGACGGTTGTGCTTCAGGAATCTGTGCAGTGATAAACTTTCCCAACTTAACAACTTTTTCAAACTACATTTCCTCCTGTTGCTTCTAACCAGAATACAGTAGCTGTTCATTTAGTAGTTAACAGCAATATATTATTTCCCTTGTTGTTTGTTAAGATTGGATGCTGACCCCATATACTGAATTGTAGGTCAAGATGGCATCAGCAAGTCTGAAGATTGGGATTAGTCAAAAAGTCAAACTCAGTCTCAAGCACCTGGCCTTTATCCGTACTCCATTGTTGACTGCAAAAAACTCCCAGCCCAAGGATTAAAGAACACTATCACTTTTTCATTTGCAAAGAGAGATTGAGGTATGATGTCTCCACCCACTGAGGTATGATACAGAAATTCCAGTAACCATTTGCTCTGAGAAACCACCCTGATTAAATAGACTCATGAGTCAAAGCTGAAGGGGGAAGGGGAGGGGTTAATCCCATGTACTCCTACTCCTACTGTAGTCTTAGTATAAGAAAAGTACAAGGACCAAATAACCACAAGAAAGAGTGGGAAAATTGAAGGCCTATGACCCAAATGCTGACATAAATATTAGTAGGGGGAGGGTAGAACTAGTCTCAGGTTGTCAACAAAGATAACTTGGGATTGTTTGGAACCTATAATGAGCTAGATTAACCAGAATGAGTTAAAACCCCATGACCAGAATGATTCACTGTTTTGGCAAAACTGTAGATCTTCATTTATTCAGTCTAGGGTTAGGGTTAGTCTTCTCGATGAAATGTGTTGAAATTAACACAATCAGGTCATGGTCTAACTAAATTCCAAACATTTCCATAAACCTTAGCATTATTTAATTTTAGTTTTTCCATATAATATGATATTAATATGATACTGCAACTAACAGAATTTAAGTGAAAAACAAGTGTTAAATGAAAAGCCCCTCCAAAATGATGAAGCCTGCCAAAAGGCCTTGCATCACCTCATCAAACCATGTGGCAAAATGTGTTATGATCCTCAGTCATCAGCCCAAGGTAGAATGTTTTGGGAGTAACCTTCTAAGATATGTTGGTGCAAAAACAAGAAGCTGATCATGGCTGTAAAAGTTAAGGAGAAGAGGAGGACCACCAAGATGTTCCCACAGTTGAGACAAAAAATGAAAAAGGATGAAGGATACAATGAATAGACACAAATGTGATTGAAAGATAAATAGATATTTTATTGTCATCATACAGTACAGGTACAAAATGCAGTTTAGCATCTACCAGGGTGCAAATAGTAACAATAGTACAAATCTTATTTTCCTTAAATTTACATGACCAGGTAACCTTTACAGTAGTCTAAGTCAAGCATCCCTAATCTTATCTGCAAAGGGCCGGTGTGGGTGCAGGTTTTCATTTCAATCAAGCAGGAGCCACACCTGATTCCACCTATTTAGTCAGTTGATCTTGACTTTCAGTAGACTCAGACATGGCTTCTGCTTGGTTGGAATGAAAACCTGCTGCAGAGATGTAAATATATTTTTAGGCCAGTCTTCTGCATAAAGCCACGAGTTCCTTACCCTGGGTACCACTCTCTGGGTGTTTTGCTGTCATAAGACTTTCATTTTAAAGCGACCAACAAATATAGCCATATGACAGCTCATGAAGCAAAGGTGTTTTATTTATTTAATTATTTATTTACTTGTCACTGAAGGCTATCTTTTCACTGTTTTATCTACCTTCTCTGGACACAAGCCTTTGAACATGGTAGATGCTGATTAAAGGTACTGGTTAAGTATCTTGAGACTAAGTACCTCCTGATCTTCTGTGAAAACATGCTGAGGACTACAGTAACCAACAAAGGGGTTCTCCAACACTCTTGTCTCCTCATTTTTTCTTCAGTATGATAAATCTATGGAGTGTCACATGACAGCTATGGATATCTCCTAGTCACACCTCTTATTAACTTGACTCTTATTACTTCATGTCCTGCCACTGACAAGACAGAAGCAGGTACACCTCTGTCTTTTTTTTGTGGCCTGTTTCTCATGATGCAGTAAATAGAATCATAAATGGGAATTGTGTAAATCTACATGTAGGATTTTAAATGAGAAATTGTAGATTAAATTGATACTTAATTAACACTTTACACCGTGATGAGAAATTTTACTTACACTAAGGTAGAATGATCTTCCTTTAATATTTTTAAAATTGTTTATATTTTGGTGCAATATTTGTTGTATTCAAAGTGTTGGTATGTCCTCCAATAAAGACAGGAAGTTTCAACATACCAGAGTAGCCTACATGGAAACTACTAAATAAGGTCTGGTTGTGCCCCGCTCTCCCCTACTTTTCATCTTATATAACATGATGATGCTCTCTTTTTCTGAAAGTGTAGGGCTGCTGAAAATCTGAAAACAACTCGCAACAGAAACGGATGAAAAACGCTTTGTAAAAAACACAGTTTAAATATATTCGGCTGATGGTTATTATAATGGTCAGATATTTTCAGCAGTATTCTTCAATAAACTCCCAGTAAGGACACATTGTAGGTGATGCAGATCACAGCAACTCTGTTAAAGTTAAAGCAGTATCCGTGATTGATAAAATCGTGGATTTAATTGAAATTCTTCAATATATGGACCTCTCATTCTGCTTAATAAAGACGAGTAAAATCACTACAGAAATGCTTGAGAATTGTGGTTTTGATTGCGTTGATGACGCAATGTTTCCTTTTCCTCAACACGTTTCTTAAGAAACTTATGTCCATGTTGCCTTCTGTTTATGGTTCCTACAATAATACTCGCATTTTTGGTGCGTTTTTCGCTGTCTAATTGGGTAAATTTTGGTGTTGTTTAATGCGATACTGCTCCCTAGAGGACACGCTCACGTTTATGTGCAGGCACGTGAAGACGTAATTCTGTGCGCACGTGCGCGCGCAACGGCTCGGTGTGCACGAGTACCTTCTGTGATTCGGGTGAGTGTGAGAACACGCAGTTTGTGGCGTTATCAAAATGTAAACACAAATATGCAAACACAAACCTAAACAGAACTCAAATCAGCACAAGATGATCCACGTATAGACTCCGTTATGTCATGGGCATTAAGTGTACATTAAAATAAGTGAATAAATATGTTTGTAATATATATTTGTAAAGCAGTTTTGAGGTTCAGCGCAGACGCATTGACGTCACTGACATCGAGGTATCAAGAGAGAGGAGAACTCCGCAGCAGGAGAAATAAACACCGGACAGTGTCCAGCGTTATTAGATCAAACCCGAGAGCTCCTTAGCACCTCCTGTATAAAACGGTAAGAGAAACGAGATTAATAATCGTGAAGCATTTGATTATGTTTGTATTAAGGCTCGTGATCTTTCCGCAGAATGAGAAGAATCGTGTTATCCCTGTGTAACCAGGGTCTTGGCAGGAAGTAGAACGTAGACTGAAAATGTGGAATACCGCGAGAGAATGCAGGATATACCAAGCGATGTTTTTGTTTGGCGCTGTGTAATTAATTCCTTATTAATAGACGCTTATCTCACGCTCGCAGTTTTATCTTAATGGATAACGGAAATGAAATGGCAGATTTCGGGAAGTCAGGGTAGCTTTATGTCTGATAATTACATGAGTGATACATCTGTAGACCTAAAACGAACGTTTTTAGAAATGGCAGGCAACGATTTCTTCTCTTTATATATTTAAATAAATCGTTGCCTGCCATTTCTAAAAACGGCAATATATAACACATCTACCATATATATATATACAATATATTATATCAATATTATTTTTGTAGTTTCTAATGCCATCTCCGCACATAAAAACCTGCAAGGCATCTGTTGATTTCATCTTTGTGGGTTGTGCTCTGTTGAATATGATACTGACTGACCCATTCTATTTTACCCTGTTCAGTTGTCTCTGAAGCAGTGCTAAGATGGCCACCTCCTCCCCCAGTCTTGAAGAGGATGAAAGTTTGAGGGGCTGTGAAGTTTTCGTGCAGAAACACAACATACAACAGATTCTCAAAGAGTGCATTGTCAATTTGTGCATTGCCAAACCCGAGCGTCCTATGAAGTTCCTACGGGAACACTTTGAAAAGCTGGAGAAGGTGCGTTCCTGAGACTAATTTCCTTTTACAATATCCTGCCATTGATAAGAAATCAATCATGGTAAGCCAAAATTATTTAGCTTGAATGTATTTTAAGTTGTGGATGCTATACTAATTGAAAAAGTTAACTTCGAACAGTGTGTTAACTTGCAACTAGTCTGCTTTTACTCAAGAGTTAACATGAAAGTGTTATATATACAAAGATCAGGCATAAAATTATGACCACCTGTCTAATATTGTATTGGTCCCCCTTTTGCTGCAAAAACATCCCTGACCTGTCGAGGCATGGACTCCACTAGATCCCTGAAGGTGTGCTGTGGTATCTGGCACCAAGATGTTAGCAGCAAATCCTTTTAGTCCGGTAAGGTGCAAGGTGGGGCCTCCATGGATTGCACTTGTTTGTTCAGCACATCCCACAGATGCGTGATTGAATTGAGATCTGAGGAATTTGGAGGCCAAGTCAACACTTCAAACCATTTCTGAACCATTTTTGCTTTATGACACAGCACATTTTCCTGCTGAAAGAGGCCATAGCCATCAGGGAATACCGTTTCCATGAAAGGTTGTTCATGGTCTGCAACAATGCTTAGGTAGGTGGTACCTGTCAAAGTAACATCCACATGGATGGCAGGACCCAAGTTTTCCCAGCAGAACATTGCCCAAAGCATGACACTGCCTTTGCCGGCTTGCCTTCTTCCCACAGTGCATCCTGGTGCCATGTGTTCCCCAGGTAAGCGACACACAGGCACCTGGACATCTACGTGATGTAAAAGAAAACATGATTCAACAGACCAGACCACCTTCTTCCATTGCTCTGTCCAGTTCTGATGCTCACGTGCTCATTGTTGGCGCTTTTGGGGCACTTTTTTTTCAGCAATTTGAGCAACGGTAGATCGTCTGTTGGATCGGACCACATGGGCCAGCCTTCACTCCCCACATGCATCAATGAGCCTTGACTGCTTATGACCCTGTCGCCGGTTCACCACTGTTTCTTCCTTGGACCACTTTTGATAGATACTGACCACTGCAGACCGGGAACACCCCACAAGAGCTGCAGTTTTGGAGATGCTCTGATCCAGTCGTCTAATCATCACAATTTGGCCCTGGTCAAACTCACTTAAATCCTTACACTTGCCCATTTTCCTGCTTCTAACACATCAAATTTGAATGCAAAATCTTCACTTGCCTAATATATCCTACCCAGTAATGTGCCATGATTAGGAGATAATCAGTATTATTCACTTCACCTGTCATAATGTTAAGCCTGATCAATGAATATATATATATATATATATATATATATATATATATATATATATATATGTGTGTGTGTGTGTGTGTGTGTGTGTGTGTGTGTGTGTGTGTGTGTGTGTGTGTATATATATACAGTAATACCTTGACTTACGAGTTTAATTCGTTCTGTGACCGAGCTCGTAACTCACTTTGCTCGTATATCAAATCAAATTTCTCCATTAAAATTCATAAATGCTATTAATCTGTTCCCCAAAAACCACACCAATTTTTTTTGTTATAAATAATGTATAAAACAATAATAATACATAATAAAAGAGAATATAAAGAAATAAACTGGTTTTATTAAAGTGTATTTACGTTGAAGATCAGACGAAGATGCTAGCGGAGATGGAGGAGGGTGGCGGAGTTTTCATTTCATGCTCTATCACTTAACTTACTCGCTACACACTTAATGCTACAATTAATTGCTAAATTTAACTTACACACTATGCTACACTTTATCGCTAAACTTAATTGCTACTTTTTAATTAAAAAAAAAAAAATTTTCACTTCACTTAATCATCTTCTTCACTGACTTTTGCCTTTTTCGCCACACTTTCCTCGCTTTCACTTGCAGGGCGTTTCAATAAAAACCTGTCCAAGGAGGTTTGTTTGTTCCTCCCTTTCAAAATGTTTGGATAATGAGTGAGGAAGTGTCGTTACACAAAACCACGTGAACTGACCGCTTGCTGGGCTACCTAGTGACGGGTGGCGTAAGCTCGCTCTCTCGTAACTCAGATCTCAGCTCTTATCTTAGAGCAAAAAATTGACCGAGCGACGGCTCGTATCTCAGAAAACTCGTAAGTTGAGTCACTCGTAAGTCAAGGTTTCACTGTATATACACACTACTCAGAAAAAGTTAAGGATATTCGGCTTTCGGGTGAAATTTCAGGATGCACCTAAAATGCACTATAACCTTTACAGGTGAACTTAATTTGACCTTGTCTACACTTTTGAATGCTCATGTCCAACTGTTCAGTGTTTCAGTACTTTTTGCATAACTTGCTGTTCTCTAACAAGGTGCTTAACGGCAAAATTCACAACTGGTGTTTGATCCATAAATCGACCAATGAATTTTCTGGTTCAATTAGAATTGGTATTTAAACTGTCCTCTTCATCATGCTGTTCACATTTTGACATCATGAGACCAAGACCACACCTAACAATTGATCAACAGTACCTCGCCATTGCGAGGCTTCAAACAGGATGTTCTCAGAGGGAAGTGGCCACTGAGCTTAGAGTGTCACAGAGTGTCATTAGCAGGTTGTGACAGAGATACAGAGAGACTGAAAGAGTCACAGAAAGGCATAGAAGTGGACGTCCTTTGGCCACATCCCACATTGATGACCGCTTCTTTGTGAACAGTGCCCTGCGGAACCTGATGATGAATGCCATTCAACTCCAGGCACATTTAAGGGAGGTGAAAGGCACCCAAGTGTCACATCAGACCATTTGAAACTGTTTACATCAGCGTGGTCTGCGTGCTAGATGACCTGCAAGGGCTGACCACACCACCAGGCATCTTGCATGGGCCAGGGAGCATTTACGCTGGACGAGGGACCAGTGGGCCTCACTGCTGTTCTCTGATGAAAGTTGATTCACGTTGAGCAGAAATGATGGCCGCCAACGATGTTGGAGACGTCAAGGAGAGCGCTATGCATCAGCCACTGTTGTCACCAGACGAGCCTTTGGTGGTGGTGTTACAGTCTGGGCAGGTGTGTCTACTCAATACAGAACTGCCCTACATCTTGTGAATGGTACAGTGACAAGCCAATACTACCTGAATAACAGCATTAATCCAGTCATTGTGCCCCTGCATGAACAACACAGGCCTAATTTCATCTTCATGGACGACAGTGCTCCAGCTCATCGAGGTCGCATCATTAGGGAGCGGCTGCTGGAGGCTGGGGTACCTCAAATGGAGTGGCCTGCACTTTCTCCAGACCTGAATCTCATAGAAAACCTATGGGATCAGCTGAGTCGCCGTGTAGAGGCTCGTAACCCTGCACCCCAGAACCTCAATGACCTGAGGGCCGCCCTTCAAGAAGAGTGGAATGCCATGCCTCAGCAGACAATAAGTTGACTTGTGAACAGCATGAGACGTTGTTGTCAAGCTGTAATTGATGGTCAAGGGCACATGACAAATTATTCAGACACTGACATTTTTTGTTGTGTTATACCCACCACTGTTGTTGGCTTTTGTTTCAATAAATTGTTTGAGATGAGGAAATCACCATTGCATGCTTCTACTTAAATGCCCTACTTTCATGATATAATATCACTGTAGCGTGAACTTTTTACATTTTCCATAAATTTCACCCAAAAGACAAATCTCCTTAACTTTTTCTGAGTAGTGTATATATACAGCTCTGGAAATAAGAGACCACTGCCCAATCTCCAGATTTGAACCCTATTGAAAACCTCTGGAATGTCAACAAGAGGAAGATGGATGGTCACAAACCATCAAGCAAAGCTAAGCTGTTTGCTTTTCTGCAAAAAGAGTGGTATAAAGTTACCCAACAGGAATGTGAAATTGGTGGAGATCATGTCAAAGCGCACGCAAATCAGGGTTATTCCACCAAATACTGATTTCTTAATGTTATTTAGCCAAAGCATTAACACAATTTGTTTACAAATTATTTGTATTTTGTTTTATTTGAGTTATTAAAGCTCTGCAAATACTGCATGATCTTGGGTTATTTTGATGTGTTGTCATTAAATATACACCCTAAATAACAATAGTTATATTTTGAATTTAGGAGAAATATTGTCAGCAGTTCACAAAAAATGAAACAAAACTTTTTATCTCACCAATACATGCACCTGTAAGAAAAAACATAAACAGATTATTTTGCAGTGGTCTCTTATTTTTTTCCAGAGCTGTATATATATATATATATATATATATATATATATATATATATATATACTGAACAAAATTATGAACGCAACACTTCTGTTTTTGCCCCCATTTTTCATGAGTTGAACTCAAAGATCTATGTACACAAAAGGAGAAGTGCTCACTAACAGATTTAGACAGATTTGTGAACAATATTTGAGAGACATAGGCCTTTTGTGTACATAGAAAAAGTCTTAGATCTTTGAGTTCAGCTTATTAAAAATGGGGGCAAAAACAGAAGTGTTGCATTTATAATTTTCTTCAACCCATATATATAAACACTGCTCAAAAATTAAAGGAACACTTTTTAATCAGAGTATAGCATCAAGTCAGTTAAACTCCTGGGGTATTGATCTGGTTAGTTAAGTAGCAGAGGTGGTTGTTAATCAGTTTCAGCTGCTTTGGTGTAAATGAAATTAACAACAGGTGCACTAGATGGTCAGTGACAATCCCCAAAACCTGTCTTTACAGGTGGAGGCCACTGACATTTTTTTCCCTGCTCATCTTTTCTGACTCTTTTTCACTAGTTTTGCATTTAGTTAGGGTCAGTGTCAGTACTGGTAGCATGAGGCGATACCTTGACCCTACAGAGGTTGCACAGGCAGTCCAAATCCTCCAGGATGGCACATCAGTACATGCCATTTCCAGAAGGTTTGCTATGTCTCCCAGCACAGTCTCAAGAGCACTGATAAGATTCCAGAAGACAGGAGGTTACTGTAGGAGAGCTGGACAGGGCCGTAGAAGGTCCTTAACCCATCAGCAGCACCTGTATCTGCTTCTTTGACAATAGAGACAATGGCACCCTGACTGCCATTAGGTATTCGGATGAAATCCTTGGACCCGTTGTCAGACCCTACGCTGGTGCAGTGGGTCCTGAGTCCCTCCTGGTGCATGACAATGCCCGGCCTCATGTGGCGAGAGTATGCAGGCAGTTCCTGGAGGATGAAGGAATTGACAGCATTGAATGGCTTACATGCTATCCTGACCTAAATCCAATATAACTCCTCTGGGACATTATGTTCTGTTCCATCGGACCCCTCCAGATTGCACATCAGACTGTCTAGGAGCTTAGTGGTGCCCTGGTCCAGATCTAGGAGGAAATACCCCAAGACACCATCCGTCATCTCATTAGGAGCATGCCCTGATGTTGTCAGGCATGCATACAAGCACGTGGGGACCATACAAACTACTGAGTACCATTTTGAGTTTCTGCAATGAAATTTCAGCAAAATGGACTAGTCTGCTGCATCATTTTTTCACTTTGATTTTCGGGGTGACTTTGAATTCAGCCCTCTGTAGGTTGATAATTTTCATTTCCATCAAATGGTGTGGCATCCTTTTGTTCCTAACACATTACCCAGTCCATATCAGTATATATATATCCAACATGATCTGATGTGTTTTCAAAGTGTTCCTTAAATTTTTGGAGCAGTATCCAAAACTTCAGTGATTTCACATTCCATAGGTATGAGCAAAATGTGAAGATTGAAAATGTGAACATTGAATTAGCAGAGTTTACATAAAATATTGCTATCCACACAACATAATGGGGGACATATCAGAGTTCAAAAGATGTCAAATTGTTGGTGTGCATCTGTAACCAGTAGAGCAAGTGTTTGTGGTGTATTGACAGCCACAACATCCAGGATAATATTGCCATACCACCATGCAACCAAGATTTTATCCATAAAAAAAACCCCATAAAAACACAGCTGCCCAACTCACTGCAGAATTAAATATGCACTTCACCAATACTGTTTATAAAAAGCTCCACAAGGTCAATATACATGGTCTATTCTATAGCCAAACGTTTGGTCACTGTGCCTATGCAAACTTTGGTCTCAGTGGTGCCACCAGTTGGGCTCTTAGGCTGGCTCAGATGTTGTGCATGGTATCTGCCAACAAGACATTAGTAGCAAATACATTCCTGTATGTTGCGAGGCGTGGCATCTTTGGATCAGATTTGTTTGTATGTCCAGCATTGGATTGTCAACACCTTGAAAACCATTCCTGAACAATTTTTGAAAGTGACAGGTGGATGCCAGCAAAGCAAAATTGTGAAACCAACAACTGTCACTAGCTTGTGGCTTTGTTCAAGTTCAAGGTTGATGCTTTCTTTGTCTATAAATGTGTATATGTATGTATGGGTGGATGAGTGGGTGGGCATGTCTTGCTAACTTTGCAAGCTATCCCCCTCCCCTCTTCCTAATTATAGAAGTGACTGAAATTTCAAGTAACTTTAGTTACTTGCAGATCACCAGGTTCCTCTCCAGTAGATGTTTAGCCACACCCCTGCTGCCATATTAGGGGTGTAACGCTTCACATTGGTTGACAATTTGAATCACCATACTGTCTTTACAATTTATTTTTCAAAATGTTTTGTACAATATTTGAATGAAGAAAAACTATGACTTGAAAGACTCATTTTTAATTGCTGAATCATAAGCATAAGAATAAATAAATAATAAATAAACAATAAATCAAAATGAATGAAAACATTTTAATTAAAAAAAAAAGTTTCATAAAAAACATACTATAGATTCACCATCTTAAAAATGAATAAATACATTTATACATTTTCCCAACAACTGGATTAAATAAACAGGATTTCTGACCTCATGAAGATGATTGAAACATGTGCTCTGTAGCAGAGCTGGAGGCATAATTTTAACCACGATTCCTGATAATGGAACAGGTTTGCAGTGAAACAATGTGATCACTTGAACAGCATGTGCTGTATATCGAATGTTTTAACTCTGTGGGCTGTGCAGATTGAGACCTCTCTTCAAACAGTGCAATTAGATTAGACATATAATTAATACAATACTGGAATTGCACCTTTCCACAATGCACATTTTTGTATTGTGATGCAATGATGCATCCTTAATAATACAATTTAATTATTAGGCAAGTTCGTATTGGGATCATATGTTATGTTTCGGGACAGTTCTCTTCTTCTTTAATCATATAAACCTAAAACTGAGTAGAGTCATTTTTAGGTGACATGTAATTACATCATGAGGGAGGGCATGACTTAATCACCTTATATGTGGGTGCTTAATTAATACTCAGCTTCTGTACTTAAACAGGACAAAAAAGAGATCTGATACTGAAAAGTCCAAAATCTTAAAATGCCTATAAGAATGGTGCGTCAGGTACTTGTTAGCTGTCACTGCCATCATTTACCAGAACTGCAAAGTCTACATTTGTGTCTCCCATAATACAAGGTGGTACGTGCATTGACACTCTGCTAAAGTAAGGAAGGCTGAAACACAATTCCCAACCCCCACTAAGTAAGAATCTTAAGATAAAGCATCAATCGTATTACAAGAAATATCTTATATAATATAAAGACTTTTTCATTTTTCAAAGAATTTATGGACAGATGAGATTAGATTGACCCTTGGACCAGACGCTTGGGGCCTGTGGCTTTATCAGTAATGCAAATGAAGCACCAGTTTGAGTCAGGTGCCAGCAATGGCGGGGAGGGATAAGGGTCAGCTATTTGTTAAACATTTCTAATTAGTTATTTATTAAACATTCTTGTTTTAAGTAATTCATAATATAGTCACCTAATAACTTCATGCACTAAATGATTGCCCTGAAAAGAAAGATTTTCCTTTACATTTAGTTTTTGATTCAAAAGAAATCTAATTTACTCATAGGATTGTATCTGATTGACAATGAAATAATTTTTTATGATCATTAATTGCCTAATAATTGTGCATGTGGTGTATGTACTCTATATGGCCAAAAGTATTTGGACATCTGACCATCACGCCCACAAAGCAAGGTCACTAAAAACATGATTTGCCAAGGTTGGTGTGGAAAATTTTTAGTGGCCTTACCAGAGCCATATTATAAAAAAGATTTGTAGTAGTAATTTTTCCTAGCTTTTTTCTTGTTACCTAACTTTTGTAAACAATAGTTATGACTGAATAGAACTCATCAGGAATACAAAAAGTTATTAGTTGTGTTAACTTGACATTAGAAGTTGTGCCCATTCAAATTTATTTTTCTGTAGAACTCAGATGTCTGAAGGTGATTGAACAATGTACTATATAATATTAAGTTATTGTTGCATGGCTAAACTGAAGCAAACACTTGATAAAATACAATTAATTATTAAATACAACCCTATGTTTCTTAAAGGAATGAAGATTATAGAAAATGTGAGATACACCAGGCAGGTCTTGGATATTGATTTAAGCTCCTGAGGTGTGAAGGAGACCTGTAGAGCTATAATGTGTCTGCGTGATAGCATGTCTGTTGTTTGTAGAAGGGAAATAAGTCATTCACAATTACTCTTGATTTCTTACAGATAATAATTGAGTCTCAATGAGGTCAGAAAAAAATGTCACAAGAATGAATTCTTATGCTTTTTTTCCCCTTTTAGCTCATATATACATATCATAGCATTAAATCTAAATAAATGTAGATTGAGCAAAATGACTAAAATGCTTCCTTAAATCCGTAAATGTGTGTCACATTAATTATAAAGATTTACAGATGTAACATCTAATACCGAATAACTCATAAGTATAGGAATCCTCATCAGAATTGTCTAGGAAATTTTTCATCTTATCTGCAAGATCTTTTTGCTTGATTCAATTTGACGAGGATGTTGATATTTTTATGTGTTATTTTTATCCACACGTAATACTTTGGAATGCTGCAAAAACCTGAGAGAATGAAATAAAAAAAAAAATCTAAACATTAAAGTCTATAAACAATTTGGGCAAAAGTATGTACAAACAAATTAATGTAACTTATTTGCTCCTCCAAAAAGTGGCTATGATTTTCATGTGCGCTTTTGTCATGTCCATGTTTTTCTTCACTTCAAACTTAAGCTGTTCCCTTTCACATGGTGGCTGAGAAGTGCAAAACAAACAAAATAACAAATTAGAAAACACAATAACAAATCCGAATTCACAACGACAGTTCAGACAAACTGTAAAAGGTAGGTATAGTTTGTGAATGGAATTCTTACTTGATTAAACGAGACATCTGTCACTCATGATATACAAGTAGGAAATTGTGTATCTAAATTTTATTTCTTGTACATGTGTGGAGTTCTGCATTCTATTTAAATATTTTTTTAGAAAGTGGAATTCATTCAGTACATTCATATGCCGTGATTTTGCATATACTGATAATGTATCATGTCATAAAGTACGCAGGTATGTTTTGTAGCCCAAACTGTTGGAGATTAAACAATGTAAGGAGCGTTATAAGAGCAGAGCTGTGTTCAAATAGACACGAATCAACATTCTACTGCTGGAGCCAGCTGTACTTCCTGTATATCTTGAGTGACAGATGTCTCAACAATCAGCGTTAAGAATTCCATTCACAAACTATACCTACCTTTTTTGTTTTGTCTATATTGTTCATGTGTTTTTGGATTTGTTAATTTGTTTTGCACTTCTCGGCCACCATACTTTCATGTTCCAAATGCAGCATCATTCACACCAGCAAGATTGTCTGAAAGAAAGTTGAAATCTGATCTTTTTGGTTTCTTCTGAGGATCTCCTTGAACCATCAGTCCTAGCTCTGAGCTCAGGGCTACATCCAGCATTATACAATTTTTGCCTGTAATTTCCCATTTTTAATTTTAAACTCATCTTCCAGCCTTTGCATCCTGTGTCACAGCTAAGCTCCCTTAGACATGGATGTCAGAACTATCTAACTAACTGTCATTTTAGCAAAATTTGCATGGACCCTGTACAGATGAGTTTTAAGTCCACCTGGTGTATTGAAAGTGCAGACCCAATTAGGGAATAGTTTGGAATCAAACAGACATGTATCATAATAGTAGCCAGTATAATATAGAAAAAGAAGTAGAAGATAAATTGTGGCCATAAAGGGATGCACATGGTCAGCAACAATATTCAAATAGGCATTATTATTTGGTGTTAACAGGCTCAAAGATTTCCAAGAGAACATTCCCCACACCATTTCACCACCTCCACCAGCTTAGACTTTTGACACAAGGCTGGTTGGTTCTATGGCTTCATACTGTTAGTGCTGGATTCTGAACCTATCAAGATTCAACAGACCTACATTTTTCTAGTTTTCCACTGTCCAGTTTTGGTGATCCTGCCATCATTTGTTTAAATTTTTATTATAGATTGCAAGATAAAGTCCAAAGTATGGCTATATGTAATTTATTTCATGTCAGTGGTTTGATCATGCTGCCTCTATTTGTTGTCATGATTTTGTTTTGTCTCCATTAAAATTCCATACTAACACTGCAACTTGAAGAAAATTACTTGTGGCTTAGAAGCTCATATTTTGGGTCAGTCATATTTTAATGGTAAGTGAGTCTTAGAGTTGTAATCAGGAATTAGGTGAGCATCAGTATTAATGAGCATGGTGTGTGTGTGTGTGTGTGGGGTAGTCCAAAAAGTACATGTTTGTGGTTTGAGGTGCATTTTGGAAAATGTTCTTGAATACCAATTCCAGCGCTGACATGTTAATGCACCAGTAATTATACAGTACATTCACATGCATAGCACATACAGACCTAATTTACATAACACCCCAAAGTGGCTCAATATTATTCAGATCTGGTGACTGTGCAGGCCATGGAGCTGTTCAACTTCACGTTCATATTCATCAAACCACTTTGTCTTGCTGTGTGTATTGGTTCATTATCATCCTGATACACAGCACCTCCTTCAGAATTGTGAAATCTATAATGCTATACTTTCTCCGAAGTGTCCGTCAAATGCTCCAAAATAATAGGACAGCACTTCACAGTTCAGATGGATAATGACCCAAAAGTACTGGCAAAGCATGGGAAGGGAAGAAACTTAGCATTTGATAAAGTCTATGGGAAATTATTGACTGCCAAGGATTTGCATCCAAATATATAACAATATTTCTTATATATGTTACAATAGCATGATATAAAACTTGTGACTTGTGACAAAACCAAAATTGTGAAATCTGAACTTTTATGATTTCATAAAATGCATAATGTTAAAAAGTCAGTATTATGGTGTTTCATTTTGCTTCTTTGTAAAATACATTTAAGACGCTTTCCAAAGGTTTTTTGAGCTTGGCTTTGGGTATTCTCTCCAATTTATTCACAATATTTTAGACCTACTATATTTTTGATCACAGGAGTATTAGTGAGGTTGGTGAGAATAAGAGTTTGTGACCACAGAAACTTTGCTCACCATTTCATATTTGACCAACATTCAGGAATAAGGATGCTCTGTAAAACAGATATATGGTATAATGCCTTTGCTTATATTCTAATCTCAGCAATATTGTAAATAAATAAAGGTTAATAAAAGTTTTAGTAGCTCATGGTTATGTTCTGCGCCCCCCCCCCTCCAAACGCTTGGCAACTATTAAATACGGATGTATATATCAATTTAAATTATTTATCTGCTTGCCTATCCCATCCCTTATGACATACCTTACCATTATGTCCAAATATACAACATAAACTGTGTTTTGTGAAGTCAGTATAAATGTAGCCAGTGATGTTGGGTAAAAGTTACTAGCAGAATTCTTCCATAAGATGGCTCTGTGCAGTCCAGTGAAGTTGTTCTACACCAAACTCTGTAAGTGCATTTTTTTAAAGAGAGGCAGGAAATGGCCTTTCACAAACTATTGCAAAAAGGACATGCAATTCCTTAATATGGCACTGTATCCTAAATTCTGTATCCTGTTAGATGTGAGGTGGGTAAGGAGGCAAGTAGTGGGTAGTAGAGTATGGGTTATCAATACAATGTAACATCTGGAAAGGGAGGCAGGCAGGCATATGCTGGTATATGCAGATTTATGAATGTAAATGTATAAGCTTTATTTGTTTTGTTGATAAATACATTTGCATCACATTTTTGTTGCCTTATAAGTTAATTCTTTTTAATTGCTTTATTCAAGGAATAAAAAGAGGCGTGTGTAATAAGACCCTGCATCAAGTTACAATGTGATTGTGTTGACAGATGAAGCTGTCTGGCACCCCTAAGGCCAGAGAGTGAACCATGGCTACCAGAATGTGCTATTGAAAAATTCATGTTAAACTTGTCTGTTCAAAGGGTAAAGGAGCTTACACAAAAGACAAACTCGTGGCCCACAAATAGGCTTCCTGGCAAAACCATATACGTGGAAGTATAGGCAAGTCGGCTTGGACCTGAGAACATCATTTGAAGTCATATGTATAAAAGTTGGTGTGTTCTATTTTTTGAGTATAGGCAGCTGCAGTAAATATATAATGCAGTTTAATATAGCCTGTATACACCTTTTAAAAGATTATGCTATTAAATTAATGGTATGCAGGGAGTACAGTATTCCAGTAGCTCCAGAGACCCCCATAAAATCTTGGGAACCTCTCATTTCATTTTTATAACATACCTTTGGTATAGCACTACAGGTGAAATTTCTAAATGAAGTGTCAGATTAACTGCCATTGATGTTTTTTCTGCAATACCATGGGCAAACGTGTCTAACATACTCAAACTAATATGTTTGACACCAACAATCCTGCAACAGTCAAATTTTTCTGTATGTAATCTCTTCATTTCTTTTTATCTTTCTTCTTCTCTGTCTCTCTATAGGAGGAAAGCAAGCAAATCCTAGCACGACAGAAGTCTAACTCTCAATCCGATTCACATGATGATGAAGTTTCTCCTCCTCCACTAAATCCTGTGGTGAAGGCCCGCCGCAGGAGAGGGGGAGTCAGTGCAGAGGTCTATACAGAGGAGGATGCAGTCAGCTATGTCAGGAAGGTAAGATACACACACAGTAGCACAAATTAATATTTGACTATTTACTCATAATGCAAAGTCTTAAGTCCTGTCCTTTTATTACAACCAGATTTTGTGGATGTATAGTCATGTGGAAAAAACTAGGACACTCCATGACATACCTAAACATATGAGCATTTAATCTTCATTTTAACAAAATTCAAAAGATTCAAGTAATATAACTAAACAAATAAAACCAAAGAAAAGTCTCTTTTAAATGATCTGTAAAATGTAATTTTAAAAAATCCAAATTCTTGTAAGGAAAAAGTAAGGACACCCCCATATGTATTTGTATTTAAAATGGATAAAATTACCTACAGGTGTATCACATCAGGTGCAAATTATTAGAACTTTGTTACAGGGCATTTTGAAGGAGGCTTGCCTTATTTAAACCTCAGACATTTAGCTTGGTTTGCTCTTAATTGTTGAAGTGAGAGGCATCACCATGGTGAGATCCAAAGAGCTCTCTGAGGCCAAGAAGAAAGAAGATTGTCGCTGCTTATGAGTCTGGTAAGGTATATAAAAAGATCTCAAAAGAATTTGCAATCAGCCATTCCATTGTCCAGAAAATCATTTACAAGTGGAGAACATTTAAAACAACTGCCAACATGGCCAGGTCAGGTCATCCAAGCAAATTCACCCCAAAAGCAGACTGCAAGATGCTTAAAGACATCTCCAAAAACCCTAAAATATCATCACGGGACCTACAGCAAGCTTTTACTACAGTTTAAGTGAATGAATCTACAATCAGAAAGAGACTACACAACTTTAATTATTATGAGAGGTATGCAAGAAGGAAACCTTTGCTGTCTAAAAAATATAAGTTTCCCAAAGAAAACAGAGACAAAGGCCAAGACTTCCGGAATAATGTTCTTTGGAAAGATGAGTCTAAAATTGAATTATTTGGACACCATAACAGGGCATGTTTGGCATAAATTAGAGCATTTCAGCAAATGAACCTATGACCAACTATGTTACGAACTATGAAACATGGAGGTGGAAATGTTATGGTTTGGAGATGCTTTGCTGCAGCAGGACCTGGCCAGCTCACCATCATAGAATTCATTATGAATTCTACATTGTATCAGAAGGTGCTTGAGGAACATGTAAGACCATCTGTCAAAAAAAAAAGAAAGAAGTGGAACTGAACCTGAAAATGACCCAAAACTGACTGAAAAGTAAAAAATGGAAAATTCTGGAATGGCCAAGTTAAAGCCCATTTCTAAATCCTATTGAGATCCTGTAGGGTGATTTGAAACAGACTGTGCATGAAATAAACCCCCCAAATATCACACAGCTGGTAGATGGCTACAAGAAACAAGAAACTACAAGAAACGTCTCATTAAGGTTATTTCAGCCAATGGGGGAAACACTAGCTATTAGGGCATAGGGTGTCCTAACTGTTTCTTCAGGTGTCTTTTGTTTAATAAGTGAAAACAAAGTGATATTTTGTTGTTTACATGCAATTACATCACTTCATCACATCTACTGGTACAAGATCAGAAATCGACATGTTTACATTTCTTAATAAAGGACTGAATATTCAGTGGGATGTCCTAATTTTTTCACTTGACTGTAAAATATATGTCACAACATATAAATAGGCTACTCCAGTCATCTACTAGCTAAATAAATCTAACTTAATTATTTGATCCATAACAAATCAAGCCAAAGATCTCAGTTGTTGCTAATAAGTGTGAATTAAGACATTACAGAATTATTAACTTTACAGAATACTTAAAATCAGTAAAATGTAAATTCGACGAACAGATTGATTGGGAAGAGACAAGGAATTAACAGATTTGAGCAGGGTCCATCAAACACAGGATAAACACATGAAAAAAAAATCTTAAAACTTGATTCTTTATTAAATCTTGTAATATTATAATCTGTTATAAATCCTGATTTAAGTGATATGTGTATATGTTGTTCACCTGTAAAGTGCAATGCATGTTCCTAACACTATGATATCCACAAAACTTAACAAAAATTTAAAACTGTATCTTGGCTGACATACTGAATCTAAAGTGTTGCACAGCCATTGCACAGCCACAAGATAGCATGACTAAATAAATACAGCTTTCATTCACTTGCAAAAAAATCATACCAGTCTTTAAAGATATTGTCCCTCTTAAGGGTAAATGTCCTGTACCAAATTGTCCATTGATACATTTATTTATGGTTTGCTCTGTCAGTCAGTAGAAATCATTTTAAGTATAGGTTCATTTGTTGGTGTTACTACAAAGCTAGCCTAGCTACATCGACTTTGTGCTGTGTCCCACTTATCACTACTGGCCTGTAAAGAACAATAAAATCATGAGACAGGCAACAGTGGTCTGGTTTCCTTCCCTCACTTTGGCTGGACTGAAGGAGAGGGATGGCTGCAGGTAATAAAAAAATTGGGAGGCATAAAGTCCATAAAGAAAATAAAACAAAGATCAAAACCAGAAGTAGTCACAATTACAAGGCTCCTACATAAGTGGAACACACTACACTGAGCAATACTCCCCATCACTTGAGTGTTCAGAGTTTGTATATATACAATTGTTCACTTGTGCAGCATACTTTAGGTGGTGGTGTGTTTTCTTTCACACCAGGGGGAGGAATCAGGCAGAGATAATGACAGTGTTGTTAAGAGCTTTGGGTAAAATCTGTGACAAAGTCCATCTCAAAGTGAGAGCATGTACAGTATGTACACGAGAAGATGAACTTGAATTGTCAGAAAACATACAGGGCTGCCAGTAATTGCATTGTAGAAGCTGGGTTGATTTATGCCTGAATGTCCTATAGTTTGGGAGGTGTATGCTCACATTATGAATTTTCTGCTGTTTGGACGTTGAGATGTCATTGAAGGACATTGTTAATCTCTTGTTTCACTTCCCAAGATAAAGCATCTATGAAATGGTACTGGGACAAGAAACCCAGAGTTTCTTGTGCACAGAACAGAAACCTGACAAAGAACAGAAACCTGACAAAGAAAAGTGCACTTTTAGCTTGTGGAGGATTCAGGCTTTTAAGAGTTTTCCTTATATATTCCTTTTCATTCTTGTAGAAACTTTTAATGGAGGCAATGCATCCTCCAACCAGTGATGCCACTCCACCATGACCAGATCCCTGTTATTTGTTAAAAAGACAAGCACTGGATATCTGCAGTTTTGGCTCTCTCTCCTACTCCTATTTTAGAGGCACCTACCTCAATGGTGAACTGCTTGGATTGATCATGGTGTTTTAAGGCTTGGTCCTTGGTTTGTGGCTGCATTACATCAGAGCCTTTTGGGCCCTTGGTTGCTCAGTGATGTGAATAAGACTATGATGAAGAAACCCCAGATGATCTCATTTAAAAACCCTAGGAACCAGTAGGAACCAAGAGTTGTTTCTTCAGGTCAGGGGTGATAGAATCTGTTGGACACGAATATCCTTGTATGGGGAATAAATAACAACATTGTCAGTGAAAGTGATTACAAACCTCCCAAGCATCACTGATGAGGCATGGGAATCCCAATGGAGCACAAGGTAGCCCATCACACAGTACTCAAAGTGAGCAGAGATGGTGCTAAATGCCTTCAACTTCAACCTCGCCCTTATGGATAGTCATATGCACTGTGCAAGTGCAGTTTCATGAATATCCTAGCATTGCAAAGCTATTCCATTGCCGATGGGAACAGGGTAGTGGGCCACAGTACTTGACTATGATTTAAGCCCACAGTTTTCTCCAAGAAGGAGAAGAATCTAAAAGCATCGACCACCCCTTTTTTCTCTATTAAGATGAAGCTTGCAGATGCTGGAGAATATGGTAGATGCAGGTGCAAAGTGGCATGGTACTGTACAGTGAGCTCAAAGGTACAAATATATGAATGATGGGGAGGAAGGCCACTGGCTTTAGCCTTACTAAACACGCCTTAAACTGATACTCTAGTGGGATTTCTACCTTGAATTTGGTTTCAGGGCTCTTAGCTGAAATGGATACAGCCAAGAGAGTAGGGGTCTGAAGATGCATGAGACGGTGAGTGGACCTGTGGACCAGTGATTGATTTTTTTCTCATTCCAGAAGAACTGGGGGTCATGAGTACACATCAGCTGGAGTCCCTGCATGCTTACAGTTATGCCCAGACCAAACCATGCTCTGTTTATATGCTGATGCTTAATACTGTTAATGTAAAAAAAAAAAAATAAGCAATTTAACTTAAGAATGTAATCTATATATAAGTGCATATATAATCTATATAAGTGCATTAATCCAAGCAAATTGTATGATAATAGTCTTATTATGTACAATAATATAAGCACACTTAAGAACACAAAAAGGATACAAATGTTTTTCAGAAATTATGGGCCTTTCACAAATAGGGGCATTGGTGGCTCTGTGGTAGGTTTCTCGCCTACCATGCGGAAGGCCCAGGTTCGAGTCTGAGACTGGAAATGGAACCCTGCAAAAAAAAAATGTGAACCAAATGGTCTGTGTGGGTAACAATGATTGTGTGTTCTGTGGAATTGAACAAATTAATAATTTTGCAGTGTGCTGATGCAACTGGTCAAGCAAATATTTCTGCTTTATTTCTGTTAGGATTTGCAAACTTTATTGTTGGTTCATCTGCAATTACAGTTCAGTGACCTCCCCAGTCACTCAACTCCTTCGGGGGAACCCCAGGAAACTGCAGTGGATGGAACACTCCAAAGGTGCTTTTGAAAAACTAAAAACCTGCTGTACAACAGTCCCTATTCTGAAACACCCAGACCTAAGTACACCATTCATAGTGGAAGTGGATGCCTCTAGCTGTGGAATTGGGGTGGTCCTCTCCCAGTGGCATGGCAAACTGGTTAAACTCTTCCCTTGTGCCTTCTATTTGTGCAAATTAGCTCCTTCTGAAGCCAACTATGACATTGGCAACCATGAGCTATTGTCCATTAAGGAGGCCTTACAAGAATGGCGACACTGGCTCGAAGGAGCGAAACACCCCTTCCAGGTGATCACCAACCACAAGTATCTAGAATACATTAAAAATGCCAAGCAACTCAACCCCTGCCAGGCCCAATGGGTTCTGTTGTTTACACACATTCAATATACTGTTACCTGCCATCACAGGACGAAGAACAGAAAAGCTGACGCCCTTTCACTTCGCCACGGCCCAGTTTCTCAACCCACATGCCCTGACTCCATTCTGCCATCATCCATAATCCTTGCTCCTGTTTGATGTGACTTAATGGAGGAGATTCGTCAAGCTCAATGACTCGAGCCCCCACCTTCGGAGTGTCCCCACTTTAAACACTATGTACCCCATGATTTACGTCACCAGGTTATTCACTGGGCCCACACAGCACTCGGAAGCACTCCTGGTGCCTCAACGTCCTTAGCTGCACCTCTCTATCAACTTCATCACAGACCTCCCTAGCAACGTATCAGTGACATGCAAATGACATCCAGTCCTTACCTTATTTGTCCTTGCCATATTTTGCACAGATCATCTTCAGATTGAAGTACACAAAATAATCAGTGGTTTTTAGATATTAAGCAGTTCATCCATAACATGTGAGCAACTTTGACAATGAAGGTGTAAAACAGGAATTGAGGTCTTATTTTTAAGGGTGCTTTCTCCAGACTGCATGTTTCAGCTTTTTTCCAGAAATCACTTGATTATAGTGATTGCCTCAAAAGTTTTTTGCAATTTTTTTTTTTTTTACATTTTTTTTTATTATTTATTATTTCTTTTGTCAGTTTAAAGTTATTTTAGTGACCATTGTCGGTTTTTCTTTCTTTAATGGAAGGGTCCCAACAATTTTGTCCATGTGTGTATAATTAGTATTTATTCATTTAGTTTTGACATTCGTGTATTCTAATAACAAAGTCTGGTTAAATCATTCCGAACATGACAAATATTAATCATACACTCAACATGGTTTGAACTTACAAAAGGAAATAAAAATTAAAAGACGTCCATCCATACCAAAATTATACAAGTGCAGTAAGAAGACAACCTCTATATTAATGCAATTGATGACAAGCACTAAATTTAAATCAGTTTTTATTCGTTATAATAAACAGTAGTCTATCATTCATATTAGTATTTTATCAGTGTCTAGAGAAATATGTTTTTCACAAAGGTGAAATAATATTTCACTTGGATGTTTCAAGAATTGACCACTAGATGTCAGTCAAAGCACACAAATGAATGTGGATGTGCATCATCGTCATCATCATCATCATCATCATCATAATAATAATAATAATGATAATAATAATAATAATAATAATAATAATAATAATAATAATATTAATCCCTTTTATTATTATTGTTGCTATAATTACAATCAAAAAGTGGTGCATAATGCTTAACCCATTAGTGGCTACTGATGTTCCATGTCTATGGCAGCCCCTATAACCAAATGGTAAAAGGTTTGAAATTTGACACACTAATTGGGCACAGTGCCTGTAGTCATATCACCAGCCTACAAATGTGCCTACAGATTTTCTGTGCAGATTTTCTGTGTCTGTTATGTCCTCCACTTGGTCATAAGCAGGCTGCAGACACAGCACCCATAGGCACGCTTTCTTATCTTTGGGGACTTCATTCATGCCTCTCCTTCCCACACACTGCCCACTTTCATTTAGTATGTCACGTGTGCCCCCCACCCCATGCACAGCATTGCTCCTTTCTCCAGCAACAAACCCTGGATTACTCCTGATATAAAGACAAAGAAGAACTGAGGGCTATGCAGAAGGAGCGGAGTTGGAAGATCAGGGTAGGCAAAGCCTGCTACTGGAGAATGTTGGAGGATCAGCTGTAACAGAATGGTATCAGTGAAATGTGCAAAGGCCTAAAAGCAATCCCAGGCCACATGAAAACTGACTCCCAGTCTGTGGGATCTGAAGTGGGTGAATGAGCAATAAAGAGGCAAATGAAATGTTCAACTTGTTTCATTAACCACTGGCTGAAAAATTAAAGTTAAGCTGCATGGCTCCAGCCAACTCCAGGCAGTCCAATGTTGGCTATATGCTCCGTATTTTCAGTTAAAATACTGGTTAAACATGAGAGCAAAACTGCTTTGCATGACCAAATAAAAAATATTCAGTGACTGTAATAATTGCAGCTAAGATGTTCTGTGACAGAACCAAGTCTGTGACACATAAATAAAAATAATTGTACTGTAAATGCCTATAAATTAGATTAGATCTATAGACCTATAGATCTAGTGTAAGAATGGTAAAATCAACTCTTATGTCATCCCTTTATTTGTTTAGACAAATGAACAAAAGCAAGCACAATCAAAGCACACACCAGCATCTAAGAAATCAGGCAGATGTTTAGGACTATGCACAAAATGAATTCACAAAGCATAAAGCCTTCTCTAATTCTCTTACATTTGTCCAAAGGACATGTCTCTTTGCTTGCTGGTAAAGTGTTTGTTGATAGTGTCTAGGTTTTGTCCAGTTTTTTTTCTCTATGTTTGTGCAGGTCCTATAGGCAAGTCTGCACTCACCTAGAAGCATCAGCATAGATAGATAGATACAACAAATACTGTTTAGCATCTACCAGAAGTGCAAATACTAGAAATTGTGCAAATGAACAAGTGCAGATAAATATGTAAATATATGTGCAACAAATAAATAAGGCTGTCAGGTAGTGTGTGCATAAAAATAAATGCTAGTTGTATATACAGCACAATATGTGTACAAAATATATAATTATATATATCTGTGCAATATGTGTGCATTATGTACATAATATATACAGCAGTAACAGAGATAAACTAGAGTAAGCTATGAATTTACAGTTATATGTATTTATAATTATATAATTATGCAGAGAGGATGTAACAGAATATACAGGGTAGAGCAGAATTGCAGGGTGATTACAGGCAGTGAAGTATTAGTGAGACATCAGTGTTCAAGTGGTGTAGTATAGAGTTCAGTAGGTTTATGGTTGTAGGGAAAAACTGGCCCTGAGCCTGCTGGTTCTGGTACAGATGGTCCAGTATCTTCTCCTGGATGGAAGGAGGTTGAACAGTTTGTGACTAGGTTGGGAGGAATCCTTGATGATTTTGTGTGCTCTACACAGACATCTGCTGTGGGGAAGAGGTTCAATGGCAGGTAGTTGGGTGCCGATGTTGCAAGGTCTGTTGAGCGATTATCACAACCCTTTGCAGTGATTTCTTTTCACACACTGCTGGGCTGCCATACCAGACTGTGATGGAGCTTGTCCAGTGGCGGGCCGTGCATTTCACACCTAGGCCTTCACTGGTGTCCTTCCTGAATTAATCCACCCCTATACCATCATTATGATGCCACAGCAATAGATACTAATCAACCGTTAAATAGCAAAGTAAAAAAGAAATTAGGCTACAGTATTTCACACCTCACAAGGAATAGTCATTTTATTACGGTTACTTTTTTAAAAAAAAATACATTCTTGATGTATGCAGCAAACTACAATCTCCAGAGGACCCAGCATCCGAAATGAGACGCAGTGAATATACAAACACATATAAATAGAATATAGAAATATAGTATAACAGTGCGTTGTGTCACAGGCTCTTGTAGAGAACATGAATAAAATTACATTACATATAGAAAAAAAACATATTAACACAATTCAGTCTCACAAGTCTCCTTTCACTGCAGCAAAAAAAAAAAAACCCACAGCCCCGGGGATCTGGAATGAAGGCAAACTGAAAACCGAGAAAAAAACCCCCAAAACCATTAATGGTTCTTGTAAAAGCTTATCAATTATTTTGAAGAATCAAAAGGATTTTCTTGAAAAGTCCGCCTTGAAAATGCATTTGTAAGGATGTCTGCGACCAAATCAATTCCTTCTCCTCTTTCAGCCATTATGAGTTAAAATATATATATTTTATTTAGTTTGTGCGGTTCGCTGCCTCTGACTACTCCAATTATCCAATCAAAAGATGTGAAATTGCTGATGTAATCATATGCCTGCTAGATGGCCCCAGTGACGCCAACTCAAAATCTGATTGGTTAATGGAACAGTTTCATTGCCACTTATATTAAGCTATGGAAGCCTGCACTATTGATTCTGAAGGCCTTAGGCCTGGGCAACACATGATGTCAGCCACTAGCTGAAATATGATTGGATAAATACTCTCATCATAAATATACACTACTGGAAGCAGTGCAACCACGAGAAAAGCTATGAAATGTAGAGAATATACTATTGGGAATAATTTAATACACATTCCTGAAAAAATATATTAAATATATTAACAAGTCAGTGATTCAGATCACTGCTGTTTAGGCCAGCAGAGAAGGCCTTGCTGGCCCTGACGGTCTGCCACTGAGCTTGTCAATATGCTCTCAGTGATGCAGTGGTAAAAGGGATAGATGAACTTTTTAAGTTTTCTCAGGAAGTAAAGACCCTGTTGCGCCTTCCTAACCAGAGTTGAAGTGTTCTGCTGAAGTCCCATTGTTTTAGATAGGGGTGTGCCTGCTAATGTTAGATTTCCAGAAGTCTGAACTCTTTGGTCATTGTAGCATTGAGGGTGAGGTTGTTAGTGGAACACCATGCTGACAGGCTTAGGATCTCCTCCCTGTAGGCAGATTCATTGTTGTTGCTGATCCAACCAACCACTGTGGTATCATCTGCATACATAAAGATGTTGGAGTTATGCAGAGCAATCCTGGGTGAACAGGGAGTGGAGCAGTTAGCTCAGCATGCAACGTTGTAGGACACCGGTGTTCAAGATGAGGGTTGAGGACATGCGATTGCCCAACCATACAGATAAGAAGTCCATAATCCATCTGCATATGCATGTGCAGATACTCAGCTCACTGAGCTTAGTGATCAGTTTACTGGATACGTTAAAGTCAACGAACAACATCCTGTATGTACTGTTATTATTCAGGTGGGTGAGAGCTAGATGAAAAGCAGTGGAAATGGCATCCTTCGTTCACCTGTTCGTATGGTAGGCAAACTGGTGTGGGTCCAGTGTAGGTAGGAGGCTTGCTATGAGGCGACTTAGAACCAGTTTCTCAAGGTACTTCATAACAATGGGGGTGAGTGCAACAGGGTGGAAATCGTTCAGACACTCTGCAGATGAATGTTTGGGCACTGGTATTATAGTTGTAGTCTTCAGACATGTGGGAACAGTGGCCTGGGTCAGTGACTGGTTGAAATTGTCAGTGAAAACTTGCACCAGTTGGCTAGCACATGCCCTGAGCACATGCCAGGTATGCCATCAGGACCTGCTGACTGCATCTACTCTGCTCAGTGCCAAGTACAACTATGTTGTGGAGAGTGATATTGGATGATCAACTTTGGAGGAGTCAACATTTGGGGTGTGATGTTTGATGCCTTGGTCAAAGCGAGCAAAGAAGGCTTGAGCCCGGAATGATTTTAATCTAGCCCCGAATGTTTTATCAAGAATCTTGCCACCGGAGTGTAGAGGAATTAAGTAAATGTTGATCAGTTTAGTTGAGCACTGTTGCCATTTACTGTACACAGTTTTGACTGACATCTCTCTCCACGTGCATACACACACAAACTCACACACACACACACACACACACACACACACAAGGTGTTTTCGACTGGTGGTTTCGGAGGTTTCTGCACAGCGCTGTTTTAAGTTCAACACACCTATATATACTCACACACCACATGACTAAAATACCTTACAGCCCTTGAGCGCGACAGCAATAAAAATAAAAAAAAAAAGGTCAAAAAACACAACAATCTTATTATTTTGATAATAGCCTAACATTCAATTTTTTATGTTAACACGTAATAAAAGTAGGCTAACAAATGTATGTTGTGTCAAAAAGGAGGTGCACTGTCTTTGATTCTGAAAACCCCTGACATATAGGACCCTTTTGAATATTATTCCATACCCAAGATGTACAAAAACCTTAAATCAAATAAGCCTAAAGATAGATCTAAATAAAATATAAACGGTTAAAGCACTAATACAGGGGTGTCCAATCTTATCTGCAAAGGGCTGGTGTGGGTGCAGGTTTTCATTCCAACTGAGCAGAAGCAACACCTGAATCTACTGAAAGCCAAGATCTACTGATTAGCCAGTTGGAATCAGGTGTAGCTTCTGCTTGGTTGGAATGAAAACCTGCACCCACACCGGCCCTTTCTGGATAAGATTGGACACCCCTGCACTAAGACATTACAGTCTGAACATCATAACTTTCTATTATTCAACTAAGCATTTAAGTTAAAATACATGCATGGCTTAGGCAAACAATGGGCCAGAACAGATTTGGCTGTTCTGTCAATTGAAAAAGGAATTCTCAGTAATATAAATACTAGTATGGTGATTGATCGTTTTGCTCAAGTCAAGTCTCAGAGATACTCTCTGATGATTCCACCCTCAAAGAAATAGGATAGAAAAGTCACCAAGAGCATGAAGTAGACAAGATACAAGCAGCAAGACAGATGAGAGAATGAGAGATGAGAGAACAATAAGAAATAATAAGAAAAGAGAGGTTGTTAAAAAAAGAAACAAAGAATAATACATACAGTAGTGGCAGCATAAATGAGGAATGAAATAAGAGGTGCAAGTATAATATAGATTATTGTAAACTAATAATAATAATAAAAAAGGATGCTTCACACACAAGCTGTAAAAGTGATAATATTGCATGGCATACCTGTGTGAGAGAGAAAATGTAGTGAATTTAATAAACTCCCTTTTTAGTAGCAAGACTCTGAAATGATGGGAGGAGTCAGAAAAAAGATTGAATGAAATTTTCTAAAGTTGCATACTGTTTGTGTTTATTTGTGTTTACTATTAAACAATATTACATAAAAATGTCCTTGCTTACCCCCTCTCTCTAATTAGCCCCTGATGTTTTGGGCTCAGCCCCTGATGTTTTCAAATCCTAGAAACGCCCCTGGTGGAGACTGTATTGTAGGTTTGTGGTCATTGATAGTCCGGATGCCTTTCCATGTGCATCTGGGGTCGGAGTTGCTGTGGAAACGCTCCTATGTGCATGCTTGGCTTTCCTAATGCCCCTTTTCAGGTTGGCACTGGCTCTACAATAGTCCTCTTCAATACCGGATTTAAAAGCAGTGACTCTTGCTTTCAGCACGAGGTAGACCTCAGTGTTCATCCACGATTTCTGATTATGGTTTTCACATGTTTCACACGAGTTGATATGTCTAATACAGAGGATGTTTAAATGTTGATATCTGTGTGTGGGCCTGAAGTGGCAAATCTAGTAAGTTTCTTGAAACTGTTGCTGTAGTGAGGAAATGCCCCTCTCTGGCTATACTTTCAGTATCTTCACTGATGGTTTCACATGTTTGATGAGTGGTGTGTTTTTGGGTACATAGTCAAGTGTGTAGTCCCCTCTGGTAGCACAGGAAACAATCTGATTCTATCTGGTCAGAAAACACTGTGGCCCTCTAGCTCAGTGGCACTGCTGGGAATGTTGTCATTAAGCCATGTTTCCGTAAAAATCACTACATTACATTCCTTGATCTGTTTTTCTGTTGTAATCCGTTGTCGCAGATTGTCCATTTTGTTCACCAGAGATTGTACATTTGCAAGAAAGATGATTGGGAGAGACGTTCGATGATGGTTTAGCTTTAGCCTAGCTCTAATTCTGCCTCACTTCCCATCTTTGTTTATGGTCTCAGCAGTGGCGCTGCTCTCTCTCTGCTGGGTGAGCTGGAGCAGTGGTGTTTGGAGATTTCCCATGGGAGTTAAAAGTTAGTTAACGTACCATCTGTGCAGCTGTGACTGATGTCCGATAATACTTGTCAGCTGTATGAGATATATGTAAGGCTATTCTGATTGAATAAACTTGCAACTAGAAGAGAAATGTATTACCTGTAGAGAAATTTTTAGGTATAAAATCTGGGGAGATGCTGAACCTCGCATTGTGCACGTGCTGGCATCTTAATCAATAATACCAGTCAATGCAAACCCCTGTTGACTGCCTTATCAACAGACCTGTTTGCTCTGTACGCAAACTGAAGAGGATTCAGCAAGGGTCTAGTGATGTCTTTTAAGTAAGCCAAGACCAGTCTCTCAAATGAAATGACCACAGAGAGCGACAGGTATGTAGTCGTTAAGTGCAGTTATTATGAGGCCCGGAATGATAGTGGAGTGTTTGAAGCAGCAGGAAACTTCACACAGCTCCAGTGATCTGTTGAAGATCTGTGTAAAGATGGGGGCCAGTTGGTCAGCGCAGACTTTTAAACAGGCAGGTGAAGCAGGCCCAAAGCTTTCACGTTAGCAAACGTTCACATTCACGGGAATGAAAGAGGAAAACTCCCACAGCAAGTAGGAAGGTTTAAAATTTATAAAGAGTGCCTCTAAGTTAGGACAGAATATCTTTTTCAGCGTCGTTACATCTGAACACCAACTTTCGTTGATGTAGAAACACAATCCACCCCATATCATTTTCCCTGTGAACTCCATGATGCGATATAAACTGGAAAAATATTGTCCAGGATGTGTTGCTTAATGTTAAGGAGTTCGTCTCTGGTAAAACCTATAGATATATAAACTTATAGATGACAAATCACAGAACAAACAAACAAAAAAAGCAGAAGAATTGTGGAGATCAGTGCCGTGGCTGCCATTCACGGCACCATCTTGATCGTCATGTTGAGTTCAGATGAATATTTATTTGTTCTTTCTAATTTTTTGGTATTTGTGAGCATTTGTGAGATGCTCTTTGTTGTATCCGTTGTGATATAAAGTTCCCCTTTGGGGATTAATAAAGTACTCTCTCTGTTCCACCACTTTCCTCTATTCCACTCTACTCTACAATACTTCTCTTCTCTCAGCAAATACAAAGAATACAAATATTTTGATCAATAAAATAGAAAAAGAAATACTCATAACACTTTTTAAATTATTGAATTAAATCAGATATGTCACGTGATTCGCAACTGCGAACTGCAAAGATAGACCAGATAGATAGATAGATAGATAGATAGATAGATAGATAGATAGATAGATAGATAGATAGAGAGAAAGAGAGAGATAGAAATAGAGTATTTTCTACTCACAGGGTATGTCACAGGGATGTCACAGGGAAATTTTGTCAGAGCAGCATGTAAGGCCATATCCAAACAATTTGGAATTGAGGATTCTACAGTGAGAAGGAGAGTTCCAAATGAAAAGCCTTAAAGACAGTTGTCAAACTTCCTATGAGTAGACTTCCCAGTATGTTCAATCTGTGGTCAGGCCATGTAATGCTTAAAGATATAAAGAAAATCCAAAGAGGTATATCGTGTAACCTACAGACATAACTGCCTTGAATGTTTATATTCATAACAGCACAATCAGAAAAAGACTGAACATGGATGACTTTCATCAAAGGAAAAAACCCTTTTTTGCAAAAAGAATAAGACAGATTGCAAAATTGCGTCTGAGTATATAACAAAATGTATAACCACAACTACCCTGACTGTCAAGCCCGGAGTGGAGAGATGATGATTGGGCTTGTTTTGAAGCCACAGGTCCAGGGAAACCTGTAGGCATGGAGACAACGATGAACACTTTATACCTGAATATTCTAAATTGATAACTGCATAGGTAAGATTATTCTGTTATAGACAAATGCATTTTAAATGTTGTTTCTATGTATTCAGGTAATCCCAAAGGACTACAAGACAATGACAGCCTTGGCTAAGGCCATATCTAAGAATGTGCTGTTTGTCCATTTGGATGACAACGAGAGGAGGTAAGATCTTATACTGTTATAAAATTGTATGTAATAATGTGATTTTAAAGTCTAAAATGCCTGGTATCAGTTAACAATTGATTCATCAAGTAAGGTGGTTTGAAGTTGTTAGTATATTACAAACGTGAGGGTTTGTGTGCCTTGTGGTCATTCTATGTTGTTCCAATAACTGAAAGGAAACCACACAAACAAGCAAGCAAGCAAACAAACAAACAAATAAATAAATAAATAAATAAATAAAACATGATCAGTCATTTGGTAAGGGTATTTTTTAATTATTACAAAGTGTAGATAAAAAAATGAAAAGAAGCTTGGTCTATGTACTGCTCATTTAAACTCTTAAATCTGAAATATGGGAAAACAAATTCTGTTTGTTTTATTTATAAGAGTATGCCATGAAAGGATTTACTTTGTTTTCAGAAAATATTCAAATTATTAAATTTAACTACAGCAAATAAAGGTGAAGGTTCTGGAGTGGCCATCACAGTCTCCTGATCTCAATATCATTGAGCCACTTTGGGGAGATTTCAAAAGTGCAGTTTGTGCAAGGCAACCAAAAAACTTACAGGAACTGGAGGCATTTTGCCAAGAAGAATGGGCAGCTATACCACCTGAGAGAAATAAGGACCTCATGCACAATTATTACAGAAAAGTGCATGCCATCATTTATGCTAAAGGGGGTAAAACATGATATTAAGAACTAAAGGTATGCAAACTTTTAAACAGGGATTATTTCCTCATTTTCTTTATTGTCATGTTTTGTTTGATGATTTGTGCCATTCTGTTATGCCTTACATATGAACCTGAGTCCTATAAGAATTAAAATAAATTTGTTTTGCCTTCTCACTCATGTTTTCTTTAAAAAATGGTACACATCTAGCAAATTTTCCCAAAATATGCAAACTGTAGCTCTTCCCAGTTGTCTCTGGTTAATTCAGTTAATTTGTATAGCACGTTTAACAATGGACATTGTCTCAAAGTGGCTTTACAGAAGTATAGAAATATATATAAAAATTATTTAAAGTTAAGATACTATTTGTCCCTAATGAGCAAGTCTGAGGTGAGGGTGACACGGAAAAACTCCCAAAGATGATTTGAGGAACCCATCCTCATTTGGGTGACACTGGACAGTAAATAATGTAAATGCTAATAATGTCCTTTCTACAATAACAACCAAGAGCTCTTAAGGAACTAATAGGTCAGTGTAGTTTCTGAGTTCATTACAGATTTAGCACAAATTCCTTCCTGCAAAAGCCAACTGATGCAATGGCAGTTCAGACACAGCGTGATAGTCTCCAAGAGTTTCTGTCCACAGCAGTCCTCTGGGTCACAGGCTGTATATGCAGATCTATCCCCAGCAGCAGTGAGCACCACCAACTGACCAGATTCCAACCAGGGGTAGAGTGTCTGGATGGATTAGGCAAGTCTGGAAAGAAGAAGTGGTCAAACTGGTCTGCTCCTTTACCTAAGAAAAATTATACATTAAAAGCTTGACTAAACAAATGTGTTTTCAGCCTGGACTTAAACATCAACACTGTGTCTGAGTCCTAAGTACTAATTGGAAAGATTTTCCATAACTGTGGGGCTTTGTAAGAAAAAGCTCTGCCAGCTGCTGTAGCCTTTGCTACTTGTGGTACTACCAAATTGAAGTTGGTGTGGCGGATCATAAAAAACCAAAAGATCACTCAGGTACTGTGGCACGAGAGCATTCAGTGCTTTATAGGTAGTAATAGTATTTTATGATCAATTTGAAATTTGATTGGGAGCCAATGCATTTCTAGATTAAGGGACTCTTTCTTTCCCTCAGCCAATAGACTTTTAAACAGGTAGCCAGAGGACATAGACTAGTTTAATCTATCTTATATATATATTAGTTGGACAAAATTGCCCTTTTTCATTTTGCACATTTGTTAATGTTACTGCTGCTATTATTATCAAGTAGCTGCATCTCAGTTACACATTGTTAATGTTACTGCTGCTGCTATTATTTTCTACAGTTGCATTCAGTTTGCACGTTACTGTACTATTGTTTTGCACATAAGTCAATATTGTACACTTGCACATACAGATAATACATATTCTATATTTCTATTTTTACATAGTCTATATTTCTAATTCTGCAACATAGTTTTATTTTTTATTTTGTTTGTGTGTGTGTGTTTTTATTTTGTACATAGTTTTTGTAATTATCTTGGCATTCACTATGGAGAGCAAAGAAAGTTTTTCATTGTACAGGGAAACACATGACAATAAACACTTTGAATTGAACTGAATTGATAAGATAGGACTGATGTGTTCATATTTCATATCTTCTGGTTCTAGTTAGGACTCTAGCTGCTGCATTCTGGTCTGACTGAAGCTTGTTTATGCTCCTGGAAAATCCAGACAGTAAGCTGTACTATAATCCATCCTAGAGGTAACACAATCATGAACTAGTTTTTCAGCATCATGAAGTGACATCATATTTCTTAGCAATATTTCTGAGATGAAAGAAGGCTACCCTAGAGATGTTATCTAGATGAGCTTCAACTGAAAGCTAAAACAGGACCTTGTGGAACACCAAACCACTTATATCTACTAATGGATAACAATTTTCTAGCCTATCAAGTAGAATAGTGTGGTCAGTCGTGTCAAAAGCTGCGCTAAAATCAAGTAACACCAGCAAGGAGACACAACCTTGATCAGAGGCCAGTAACAGGTCATTTACCACTTTAACCAGTGCTGTCTTTGTGCTATGATGAGGCCTAAATCCTGACTGATACATTTATGCAGATAGACAGCAGCAACATTAACATGTAATTATATTTTGATCATTACTTTAATAATTCTATCATCTAGGACTTTTTGCACTGTTTTATGTTTCCTATGTTCTATAAAGCTGCTTTGAGACAATGCTCATTGTTAAAAGTGCTATACAAATAAAATTGAATTGAATTAATTGTCTTTCATGCATAAACAACCACCCTTAGTTAATGAACAAATTAAAATCTTTTCATTCCTGGTGCTAATTTTCTGTGCAGGACAAATTCCTAAAGTAGATAATTTTTATGCATCCAACACTGTATTATAGCAGAGTAGGAAGAAACTATCTGTAATCATGACATCATATTTCTTAGCAATATTTCTGAGATGAAAGAAGGCTACCCTAGAGATGTTATCTAGATGAGCTTCAACTGAAAGACCAGAGTCAATAATCACAGCAATGTCTTTTACTGCTGAACAAGATGAAACAGAAAGACCATCCACAGTTACTCTGTAATCAGAAAGCTTACTTCTGGCTGCATGTGGTCCTAGCACCTCTGTCTTGTCAGAGTTAAGCAGGAGGAAGTTAGTGAGCATCCACTGTCTAATGTCCTTTACACAGTCTTCAATCTTAATAAGCTGGTCTCTATCTTCTGACTTAGTGGACACATATAGCTGTGTGTCATAGGCATAACAGTGGAAGCTAATTAAACGTTTACGAATTATTGCACCAATGGGTATCATATATAAGGAGAAAAGTAGTGGGCCTAAAACAGGACCTTGTGGAACACCAAACCACTTAGATCTACTAATGGATAACAGTTTTCTAGCCTATCAAGTAGAATAGTGTGGTCAGTTGTGTCAAAAGCTGCGCTAAAATCAAGTAACACCAGCAAGGAGACACAACCTTGATCAGAGGCCAGTAACAGGTCATTTACCACTTTAACCAGTGCTGTCTTTGTGCTATGATGAGGCCTAAATCCTGACTGATACATTTCATGAATGTTATTCCTATGTAGGTGTGAACATAACTGCTGTTTCAACATTTTCTATGATCTTGGAGAGGGGAGGTTTGATTTTGGTTTATAGTTGGACAGCTGACAGGGGTTGAGGTCGGGTTTTTTAATCAGGGGGTTGATAACCGCTAGTTTAAAAGATTCAGGCACACATCCAGTGCTAAGGGAAGATTTTATCATTTTGAGAATGGATTCAGGAGCTACTGCTATTATCTGTTTATGAAAACATGTAGGAAAATGATCTATTATGCAGGTTAAATGTTTTGAAGAAGAAATTAGTGAAATTAAATCAGGCTCTTGAAGGGAAGAAAGCACTGATCAGAAATAGTAATATTATCTACAGGATTATCTATCAAATTGTTTGGTTTCAAATGAATAGTCTGAATTTTCTGCCTGACATTACCAATTTTTCCATTTAAATAATTAATGTGTTAAATCAAGGTAGTCTTATTAATATCTTCTCAGAGTTCTACTAACTGATTGAACAAGTATCTGTTTAAGAGTGTAAAGTAACATTCAAAATAATGTCAGCTCTATTACTGCTGAGTAATAGGTCAACTTTACCTACTGTACGTATCAGTCATGGTACATTCATTAATTACCGGATATCTGGTCGTGTGTCCTCATAAATCAAGTTCACATTTGAAATGGTTGAATTTTTTTCCAGCACTTGTAATACATTTTTTGTGTTAGTTCTTCCAAAGGAACTGGGTGTGAAGAATTTAAAAAGACTAAAAATAGTCTATGTGAAGTTGGTCAATAATTGTGTTGTGTGGGTTATAAGGGTGTAACTTTGGTTTGAGAAGGCCCCCCCAATTTGAATCCCATTTCCTGCATGTAATAATTAAGCTGATTATAATGATAAATTCTGCCAAAAAGAATTAGTAGGCTACTAAACTATGTATATAAAAAGATGTTTTAATTTCTTTATTGTTTAATAGAGGCTGAACACCAAGACTTGAGAGAATAATTTTAATTCAAAATTTAAAAGTCAAAAATGTTCACCATTATTGTTTTGTGTTTAAATAAAATTTACATAATGTGAGACTCAATTTCCTCTGTCCTCAAACTTTTATTTTAAACTAACCGCTGTACCTGAAAATTTAAAATAGATCACTTGATACACAGGATGTCTGTCAGAGACACATCCACCAAACCGCAGGGATTTAGAAAAAGCAAAAAGCTTTTATGAACTGTGTGTGTTGAATCACTATTTTGTAATATCAATTGCAGATAGACAGCAGCAACATTAACATGTAATTATATTTTGATCATTACTTTAATAATTCTATCATCTAGGACTTTTTGCACTGTTTTATGTTTCCTATGTTCTATAAAGCTGCTTTGAGACAATGCTCATTGTTAAAAGTGCTATACAAATAAAATTGAATTGAATTAATTGTCTTTCATGCATAAACAGCCACCCTTAGTTAATGAACAAATTAAAATCTTTTCATTCCTGGTGCTAATTTTCTGTGCAGGACAAATTCCTAAAGTAGATAATTTTTATGCATCCAACACTGTATTATAGCAGAGTAGGAAGAAACTATCTGTAATCATTACTTCTATAATCCAGAAGGATGGTAAAATTGATAACACAATAGATACACTACTTATTTTGTACACAGGATGCAAGATTGTCACACAAATCTCACAAACAAAAAAAAATGTAACTTTAATATAAAGAACTTTTTTCATTGTCCTCCATCTATCTTTTCAATCCCATCTCTCCATGTATCCTAACGGTCTACCTCATCTGTCCTCTGATATGAAAACCACTGAGTTATGATCATATTGAGTCTAACATTAAACTCTAACATTGAGAGTCTGCTTGTCATGCACTGCTGACAGAAAATGCGCGGTTTAAAGTGAACTCGTTTTCATGCTACACAGAATGTTCTAATCTACATTAAATATTTAACTAACAACTTGAAGTTACCTAGCAACAACAGGTGGAGCCAGAAAATATGATTATCCTGCCCTGAGCTAATTTAGTGAATCAACCGACTCACATCTCCTTTCTTTCTTTTCATCCATGATGACATTAAAGCCATCTGTTGCCACTTCTGGCATTTCATTGCTGATTGCTGCGCAACCGCGATACCTGATAACTACAACTTTCAGCGAGCTAGTTTTAGAGTGTGCATGCGATGCGGATGCACTCATTGACACAGACAGACTCTCTGTGTGCTGCTCGGTCCTGGTCCTCCGTGGCGATGACGGCGTGCGGTTAAAAAATCATAACAAATGAATTTGAAAAGTGGGGGGGGCACAAACGGGATTTTGAAAAGTGGTTGGGACATGTCCCCCCTGTCCCCAGTCGAAATTACACCCCTGGGTGTGTGTGTCAATGAAGTAGTGACCAGTGGAGTGATTTTAGCCTTGGGCTCATCTTACGGCTGTGCTTAGACGGCAAGAAAAAAACTATTTATCGTTATGAGGTTCTTGTTACTAAAATACAGTGTCTTTAAGATCTGGGTTGGCTTGCCATCAATTTGCCAATGGCCTGCAATTGCCAACAAGGCCAGAATGTTCATTAACTTAATGTCCTTCTGTACTTCTTGGAATATTTAACCTTCACAAATATACATACACAATGCAAACACTTGTGTTTTACAAAGTCAACATGAATTAACATTTTTTACTCCTTTAACACATTTTATATGTACTGCATATGAACTGCAAATACAAATGAATTGTTTAATAAACCTTGCATGCAGTGTTAAACTAGAACACCTTTATCATTCCACATGAAATTAACTGCATGGAAATACTGCTAATACTATGAGCCAAGGACAAGACGAGTAAAATGGCTGTCGTACCACAGAACGTTCTGGTAGTTTACTTAACCACACTAAGTGTTGAAATGAACAAGTTAATTGTTAATTTAAATATCCTTCCGCCCAGACCTTTGTGGTCTGGGTTACACTTGTGTTTCTGTTAAATGTATGTTGTGCACAGTTGTAGTTGTGTGCTGACAGCTGTCTGTGTGATTCTTTGGTGTGTTATTCTGAGATCCTTTTTTGTGTGTGGGGTGGATGGATGGTACAGATAGAGAGCGAGATTACTAATGGCTGTTTTTTCCCCCTCTTTTTCAGTGACATATTTGATGCCATGTTTCCTGTTACACACATTGCTGGAGAAACAGTCATTCAACAAGGTGTGCAGAAAATGTAGGGGTTTTCATCTCATCCTTCCATATCACTCAGCAACACATTTGCATGTGTATCTTATTTGGTAGTATGGAAAAATTTTCTCTGAATTAAACATCCATGTGTTCTCGTACTTCGTTCCATACTGTATTTGCCCAGGTTTTATATGAGAGGAGGCTGATGAATCAAGCCACCTTACATTGTTTAAAAACTTGTTTGTAGAAATACATTTAGAAGAGTGCATTGGAGTTGAACCCCTGATACTGAGTGGGGTTATCTGCGTATTTCTCAGGGTGAATGTCAGGAGGGAGAGCCAAGTGATAGGTCATCACTACCTTGGTGCTAGTTTTTGTCAGTACAGCAGGTAGCTGCATGATTTTGGTGTTGATTCTGTTATTGTTGCTTCCAGACTATTTGACCTTGTGCTATACTTGCCTGTTGCCAGTTGCATGTATACAGTGTATGTATGAATGTAGACAGTGACAGTTGCAGTAAATGTATTTATTAAGAACAAAGACTGGCATGTGCAAACAAATCTAAATCAAAATATCAAAGTCAAAATCCAGAAAAAGGGCAAGAGTGAGGCAACATACAAACATGCTATTGATGTACAAATCTAGAATAACAAATCAAGAAGGCCAATTTGAATCAACCAAAATTAGTAAACATAAACAAAGGCTTGGTATGTCAGATGATAAACAGAGCTTAATAAATACTTCACTGTGTGAATGAGTGTGATACTTAAATATCATGTGACTGAATCCAAGTGTGTGCAATCAGGTGAACATGAGCTGGACTCCATGGTTGCCATCTATGTAGGCAGAGGTGCATTCTATGAAATGGTGTTTACATGACATTCATTAAATTTGGTGTTTACATGACAAATGTTATTAAAAAAAATTATGAACATAGTTTAATTGAAACATTTGGATGATAATGCATATAGTTTATTATCTATATTCCTTTGCCCATTCACCTGAAAGGTACCATCCATTCTGCCTGTGTGTGCTCATCATATTTCTCCCTTAATCTCTCTGCAATTATTTTTACTCTTTCTTTCCATTTTAGGTGATGAAGGGGACAACTTTTATGTAATTGACCAAGGAGAAGTTGATGTAAGTTAACTCTCCACTGGAGCTCAACAAAACATTTTTTCAAATAGTGCCAGATCATTATGGGTTTCATTCCAAAGACAAAGAGAGTCTGTTATGACCAATGAGATCTTGGACTCAAACTCAGAACACAGACTTATGGACAGATGGTTACAATGAGTTTTACTGAAGGATAAATGAAAGCAGAAATTGGGTAGGAAGTAGCATGGTTTGCTGCAGCTGTTGATTCCACAACTCAGATTCAGGTTGGCAGATTAAAAAGCAGACACACTGCCCATGAGAGATATAGGAAAGCTCAAGGAAGGACAGTGGAGTGTGAGCATGACTAGTATAACTGTCAAGGCTGGGGCTTGAATTTATAACTGAGGTTTTATGGTTCATGCCATGTGATGAAAAGATAAGGAGCAGGTGTTTTCATTGACTCATGCACAAAGTAGAGCACCGTAATTAGGCACACATACGAACACAAAAACAGAAATTAAGGCGGAGACAAGAAAGGGGAAAATAGAAAAACACATGGGAATGGGAAAACAAACAGGAGCCTTAGACCTGACAAGGACAGAACCAAAATGCAGGTATATAGGAGAAGACCTTATCATTTTCCATGCATACAGCCACATTACGGCAAGGGTGACAGGTAATAAGAGTGGCCCTTGTGTGTAGGAATCAGTAAAATATAATACCATCAACAGGAGATAATGGTGAAGAGACAAATCTGGTTGAATTCTGCTATTCCCAAGAGGTGTCAAAGGCTTCTGATTATTGTTGACCTGCAAGTTCAGTAATAACAGGAATGAAAGAGTAGTTCTTAACAGTTTAGAACACTGCAGAACTATGGAACTTAGTGATGGAGTGGTTAACTATGGAACTTAGTGATGGAGACTCTCAGAAGAAGTAGGGCATCTGGATGAATCAGGCAGAGCAGAATCTAGAGAGCAGAAGTGGACAGGGTCACTGATATCTCAGGAATAGCATGTGTAGTAATAATAAATCAGACTGTGAAATATTCTTTATCCCCTGAACTTTATGAGGATGCACTGAGATATTTTTTTATTTTCGATATTATTTTAGAAAAATGTTGTCACATTGCATGTGTTGTTTAAGCCAAAGTTCATGTGTAAAACAATAATTATTATTCTTTTCTATTACTCTTGTGTATTTATTAAGTTAAATACACACATTTAAAAATGTAAATGTATAATAAAATTTGATATATAATATTCTCTTTTCATTACTTCAGGTTTTACCATTCTTTATTGCCTTGACAAGCCCATGGTCCATAAAGGTTTTGCAGGCCTGTTCTACATGCTTAGATACATGTAGAATGTAATTGTCTGACTGACAATTATATTCAGATTGAGATGATTTTTTCACAGTGATATTTTGTGCTTTGCTTTGTTTAATCCCTACCTCATAAAAACTGTATCATGTGTTGCCTTCTGAACTGGTCTTGGTAGAGAAAGAGACTTGACTGTGTGTGTGTGTGTGTGTGCATGTGCGCATGTGTGCGCAAGCTTGTAAGTTTGTGTAGGTTGAAACATAAGCACACAGACAGTTACATCAATGCCTATGTACAATACACACAGGCATTGTAGTGCGACCAGCTAATACTTAGATAGAAATCTCCTTAGAAATCTAATTCAAAGTTATGCTACTCTAGAAGTACACACAGTAAAGTGATATCGTACTCTAGAATTCTTCATTCTATCCCCATATACGACATTCAAGAAGAGCACATCAGGCTGAGAAGATAAGTATTAGATCAGATAAAAATCTACTCTGTAATGCCACTAGCTGTTGGATCATAATAGTTGGATCTCAGACAAAATATTTGTATTTATATCATTTGAAATGAAATTGTCTGTTGTGCTTTATTAACAAAAGATCTTAAATGTAACATTGTTGTTTGGGGAAACAGTTGCAAATAATCACTTGGCACTAAATAAATAATATATTTTCTTTTATTTTTCTTTGTCTTTCACCAGGTATATGTGAATGGTGAATGGGTGACAAGTATTGGAGAGGGTGGCAGTTTTGGGGAGCTAGCTCTGATATATGGAACTCCACGTGCTGCGACGGTTAAGGCTAAGACGGATCTGAAGCTTTGGGGTATAGACCGTGACAGTTACCGGCGTATTCTTATGGTACATCATACATCATTACACACACAGTACATTTCAAAACCTAGGGAACCTCTCCACTTTCTCAACTCTTAATCAGGATTCTTGTTGAGATGAGTGGAACAATCATTGACACAACACTAAATGTAAAATAAGACCACATCAACCACTTTAAACCCTGCAAAGTATGGCTGTCTATACAAATGTATCATATTTATCTTGGTATCTAATATCAAGCCTTAGGTATTCTGGACTGTTTTAGTTTGATTTAGAAATATTATTATATTGCACATTGTCTAAATCCTACTTTGTAATACTTCACTGTAATATTCAGCTTAGACTTGTACATAGAGACATGACTGTCATCCTTATGTGGAAAATCCTCCCTTTCAAGTAGATGGGGAGGAAGAGTACACACCCACCCACATGCAACTCGAAAGAATCTTTAGGAAACTGATTACTTTTTAGGACATCAGGCTACTTCACCACCAAAAAATTAATCTGTGGCTCTTATCTCTCCAGGGCAGTACACTGAGAAAGAGAAAGATGTATGAAGAGTTCCTGAGTAAGGTGTCAATCCTTGGTGAGCAGTGCTGAGTAACAGAACATACACATTCAATATGCAGGGCCGTTTTCTCCCAGTACTATCCAGAAAAATAAAATAAGTAAAAAATAAACTATGCAAAGGGACCAGTTATAAACTATACAGTTAAAAAATATTTCCAGTAAAAGCAATCATAAAAAATAATATAGTTTCTGGTGAGCACTTATGTTATGCAGTATAGCCTTTCTCTATTTAATTTAAGTCTCACAAACTCATCAGTAGTCACTCCCAGTGTATTTCATTTAATACCACATTGACCCAATTTAGCTGAATCAGAATCAGACCCAAAACATTAACATGGAGCTGTCTCACTATTTATCTTATTAACAGTTTTAAAGTGCTTTCTAACACTACTTGGTATCTACAGAAAATGCGCTATTACTCATTATTGCGTTCAGGTTATTTTTCTCCCCTCATCTCAAGAGACAATTCACTGTTGAGGTTATTAAGAAGACATGAGGTTATAAAGAAGATTTCCTTCAACAACTCCACTTAGGGAGAGGCTACATTTGTCAGTAGCTCAATTCACTGTGGACCCTCTAGTACTCAGGAGTCCAAACACACACACACACACACACACACACACACATACATGTACACATACACATACAAATACAAGTAAACATCAATTCTTTGCTCACTTTACCGAAGCGTTTAAGCATCTGCACAGTCATTACATTGCTTTGCCTAGATTGATGAACTGAGCATCAGTCTGGGGCATGCAGACAGCCTGTTCCCAACTAATTCACACATTATCTTTTAAATCTCAGTAAAACAAATCCCTTTTCCGTCACCGTGTTATATGTACTTTGCTACTTCTTAACTAGCTTTCACAGATTATAGAGGTCTAGTTCCAGAAACTTCATGAAGATGAATATTTGCATATTTAAAATAAATATAAAATTCTATCACATTTGCATGACTTTTAGCAAAAGTAACAGCTCACAACCCCACAGCATTCCATGTTGTCTAGTGTTCATATTTTGTTTTTTTGTTTACATTTAAGTAATTATATAATTTATTACAGGAATATACAATATAGCATTAAATACTGATTTAATTTAATGTTTTAAAAAGATTATATCTTTCTGTCATGTTTCTTTTATTTACTATCTTAGAATCTCTAGAGAAGTGGGAAAGGCTGACAGTGGCTGATGCTTTGGAGCCTGTACAGTTTGAAGATGGTGAAAAAATTGTGGTACAAGGAGAACCAGGGGATGACTTCTTCATCATCACAGAGGTGTGTGTGTGTGTGTGTGTGTGAGGTACTAAGCAGGTTAACTTTGCCCCTTGTTAAATTTTACTTCATTGTTGCTTATTTGTTTCTCTGATGCTTTTGTTGTTGTTTTTTAACCTTTTCTGAGAAGACAGCTTGAGATTTAGGACTAATCTTGTGATGTCTCTCCTACTGTGGCCAATTGCTTTTTATCAGAGGCTGTTAGTAGATAAAAGTGAAAAGTAGGCAGCAATCACTGTTTTGTTTTGCTTTTAATATTTTAATTTAAGGGCAATGACATTTTTTAATGTAAACCACAATTTTTGTAATATTCTATGAATAGATTTAGTGACATACAGTAAATAATTTCAATGCATTGCAATCCTCTTTTTTCTTTTATTTTGTGTGCATTAATGCAAATTAAAAGAGCCATCACTTGCTTCCTTAATGAAAGCTACCATGGTTACACATAATCTCACCACCTCAATGCCTTAAATACTACAAAAAAACAATACAACACTAAAACTTTTAAAGTCTGGTGGTATTCGCCTATGCAGACTAGTATCTCTAGCAGCATTTTTTTTCATTCCACCATTATTCTCTATCCTGTATCCTATATCCTGGCCCAATCTCTGTAATAAAAAATTCCAGCTCCTGTGACAATCGGAGCAAGAAAAATAACCCCAGTAAATATGAATTATTTTTGAGGTGAGTCAGTAACTTGATGGCTGAATTATCCAGGATCTTATCCTAGAATTTGGAGGCATTGTCAACATACAGCTCAATTGCCAGTCAGCCTTATTTCTCCATATCAGAAGTTTTTCTAAGCTGATAATTGAGTTGGCACTTTTAGTTGAGTTGCAAAGGCAACTAATACACAACAATGGGGGTGCACCCAGCACCCAGGCAGCAGTTATGTGAGGAGTGCTTCTGTGGCACGTGTAGGCATTAGTGCAGGCTTTGTCATTACAGTGGCCCTGCTCAGCTCCAAGCTCACTGCTGCTGGGCACTAGGCTCACAGTGCTTTTCCATACTGGGTTCCTGCTCCTTGATGTTGGACCTGAAATGAGAAGTCCTGAAATTGACTTACCCGGCCATTGGTGTTTTTCACTTTCGCCATCCATTGTAGACCAGCCAGGCAGTAGCACAGCTCTACTGTAGCCCACTTTATTGCCAAGGCTTCTTGTACAGTGTACTTTCTCTTCATGGGGCTCAGCTTACAACTGATGTAGAGGACCAGGTGCTGTTCCTCTTAGAAATTCTGGAACAGGAAGGCCTACAGCCCTGTTTCTAATGTGTTAGTATGCACAAGGAAGTGGAGGATGAAAAAGGGGTGCCACAGGACCGACAAGCTAGTGAGGGCATCTTTCAGCTGCTGGAACACCTGCTAGTCAATTGCACCCAGTCCAGCTCTTCTTTGTGAGATCTGAGAGGGGGAAAGCAACAGAGGAGAAGTTAGGCACAATTACACATGAAACCTGGTTTAGCTTCTGGATGTCATTGCACAACCAGAGACATCCATCAGGTGATGGTGGACTTCGGGAATGCTATATGGCCACTGTTTCACCACTACTGCCAGAGGGACCTTGATCTAATGGTGGACCAGGTGGGTGAGGCTGGGGATGGAGTTGAATACGTTGGCGAACCAGTACGCCAACTCTGTCAGGTCCTGCTGCTGCTCCAGGCACACTCCATGGGATCTGTGGAGGTGCCAGCAAATGCAGACGCCACTGGTGCTGGCTCAATCCATTTTTCCATTAAATTGAAATGCACATTTGAGAACTTCCATCATTTCTGAGCTCAATTGCCTTGTGCTCTTCTGGCATCAGAGCTTGTAGTGATACATGACCAGAATTTCCACCTCCTCTGTGGTTGTGACTTTCTCCGGCTGGAGCCAGCATCCCACAGTTCTCAATAGAGTGTCTATCTGGGCCCAAGGATTGGCCCCAGAGAGTTGGGCAGTAAGTCCAACAGTGGATTGGCATGTTGATGGAAGATCTGGCAGTGCACCAGAATCTCTGTGGTCTCCTCTGGGCTGAGTGCATAGTAGACCAGTTGTAGGATCTCTTGTGGTGATCCGTTTGAAGGTCTGGACCTCTGCTTTGACCTCATGATCAGGGGTCAGGGAGAGGGGAAATGGTGTCAACGGAGAGCTTATTAAGAGCTAAAGACACACAGACAGGGATTGTAAAAAATGCCCTTATTTAGTGTTAAATATGGGGGAAAGTGGGAATAAAGGCAGGTGAAGTCCATCTTGGCATGGAAGGTGTGCTCTGTGGTGTGAAGATCTGTGGCGGTGGCGGTGACGGTGGGACCCAGCAGGCTGGCAGGGTGCAGCGGTTTCAGAGAGCATCGTCTTCTGTCTCTTCCACTGGCTTTGCAAAGGAGAAACAAACTTTCATCAACTTCTTGCTCGACAAACTTCTCTTACCTCTCTGAAGGTGCTGCACCCTATCAGGTTCTCTCCTCTTCTCCCAGAGAATGAAGAGCTTGTGCTGCCCTTCCCCACAGCCATGTGCTCTACTGTAGTACACAACAGTGGGGGTGCTGAAATGGCACTGTCCATTCAGCATCTGGGCAGCAGTTACAGGGCGCCTGTGTGGTGCATGTAAGGTGGTGGTGCAAGCTTCCCCATCAAAGAGAGCTTCACTCAAAAGTATGGGGCAGCTCTCAGTTAGTTTACACCTATTTCCATGTTTGTTATTAGTTATATTCATATTTAAAATACAATCCGTTCTGTTTAATTTTTGGAACTGCTACTGACAAGGCCCTGGGTAGGAGCCACAAAACCAGCATGTCCAAATGGACCTCAGCTGCAGCATATACAGGTCTAGATGCACACACTACCTTTAGGCACAAGGGAATGCTACTCTCTCAGACATCTGGTAATTGTCTAAGTGCACCTCATCCTCAGAACCAACTGGAATTGTGGAAAGTCTATCTGGCACTGAAGTTGAAAGGATGGATTTGTACTCTTTTCCAGTGCAAAGTTATAATATTGTCTGTTGTGGTCTACCTGGAAGAGCCAGGCAGCCTCCTGGGACTGTGCTGGCCCATGACTGGCCTCACTACTTGTTATGCACCTTTCCTCCATTTGAGTTTATGGTGTCCTTTATGTGGCTCCAAGTTGAAAGCAAATACCTTTGTTCCCACTGTTGTTTCCAATAGTTCCAGGTAAAACCTGGTGTCATCCTCCCTGAGCAAATCATCTGTCTGAAGGTCTGGCCCCTAGGTCTGCATCATAAATTATAGACTGTATTTTTCTTATTCAAGAATCTATACTGAATGAAAGTCCCTTGTACATTGAATTTGTATACTTTCTTCCAAGCTTTTTTTTTTGCCCTGGAAAAAAAGCTTATTACGCCACCTCTTAATTATATAATTAAGTAAATAGCATAAATATATTAAATATTTAAATATAATCTATTAAAGAGAAACTCATAATATTTTAAAGCCTTCAAAGTTTTCAACTATAATGCAAAGCAAAATTGTATTTGAAAACTTTAAACAATAAAATACCTTTGAACATACAGTAGAGTTTTTTGCAACTGCAAGTCTGCTAGCTGAAGTTTAGTCCCCAGTTAAAGTGGAAATTCCAGTTTATTAAGCACATTGGATGTAGCTAATGTTCATATTTGTCAGCTCGCGCTATGCACAATTCCAGTTTCATGATGTCACTTGAAGTTTCCGGGTCAGATGCCATTTTGTACCGTGTGGCTCTATTTAAGCATGCCACAAGCTCTGTGTCTTCATCAGATGGTCTCTTCAGTTTACTACGTGTGCTCGAGAGCTATCCTGCCTTTTTCTGTGTTTGCCTTGCCTGTTATAACCATAGCCTGTTTTCTGTTTGGATTACTTTTACTGGTAAAGCAAAAGCTAATCATATGTTTGATGGTTAGGGTGTGAAATTTTCTTTGTCTTTGTATAAAGCAAAGAATCTTACCTTTCAGATATACCTCTTTCTTTCTGTCACTCACTTTCCTTAGGGGACAGCATCTGTCCTGCAGCGCAGATCTGACAATGAGGAATATGTAGAGGTGGGCCGCCTCGGACCTTCTGACTACTTTGGTGAGTTCCTAGTCACCAACATTGCTACAAAAGCTCTGTGGTTCATCAAGGCCACACAGCCTCATTTTTGTTTTTGCTATACAGTTCCCTACTGTATTAGAACTGCAAGTTCAATTTTGTGATCAAGAGATGAATATGAGATTAGATCACAATTTCAGCTTTCATTTCCTCATACACTATATTGCCAAAAGTATTCGCTCACCCATCCAAATAATCAGAATCAGGTGTTCCAATCACTTCCATGGCCACAGGTGTATAAAATCAAGCACCTAGGCATGCAGACTGTTTTTACAAACATTTGTGAAAGAATGGGTCGCTCTCAGGAGCTCAGTGAATTCCAGCGTGGAACTGTGATAGGATGCCACCTGTGCAACAAATCCAGTCGTGAAATTTCCTCGCTCCTAAATATTCCACAGTCAACTGTCAGCTGTATTATAAGAACGTGGAAGTGTTTGGGAACGACAGCAACAAAGCCACGAAGTGGTAGGCCACGTAAACTGACGGAGCGGGGTCAGCGGATGCTGAGGCGCATAGTGCGAAGAGGTCGCCAACTTTCTGCAGAGTCAATCGCTACAGACCTCCAAACTTCATGTGGCCTTCAGATTAGCTCAAGAACAGTGCGCAGAGAGCTTCATGGAATGGGTTTCCATGGCCGAGCAGCTGCATCCAAGCCATACATCACCAAGTGCAATGTAAAGCGTCGGATGCAGTGGTGTAAAGCACGCCGCCACTGGACTCTAGAGCAGTGGAGACGCGTTCTCTGGAGTGACGAATCGCGCTTCTCCATCTGGCAATCTGATGGACGAGTCTGGGTTTGGCGGTTGCCAGGAGAACGGTACTTGTCTGACTGCATTGTGCCAAGTGTAAAGTTTGGTGGAGGGGGGATTATGGTGTGGGGTTGTTTTTCAGGAGTTGGGCTTGGCCCCTTAGTTCCAGTGAAAGGAACTCTGAATGCTTCAGCATACCAAGACATTTTGGACAATTCCATGCTCCCAACTTTGTGGGAACAGTTTAGAGCTGGCCCCTTCCTCTTCCAACATGACTGTGCACCAGTGCACAAAGCAAGGTCCATAAAGACATGGATGACAGAGTCTGGTGTGGATGAACTTGACTGGCCTGCACAGAGTCCTGACCTCAACCCGATAGAACACCTTTGGGATGAATTAGAGCGGAGCCTGAGAGCCAGGCCTTCTCGTCCAACATCAGTGTGTGACCTCACAAATGCGCTTCTGGAAGAATGGTCAAAAATTCCCATAAACACACTCCTAAACCTTGTGGACAGCCTTCCCAGAAGAGTTGAAGCTGTTATAGCTGCAAAGGGTGGACCGACGTCCTATTGAACCCTATGGATTAGGAATGGGATGTCACTTAATTTCATATGCGAGTCAAGGCAGGTGAGCGAATACTTTTGGCAATATAGTGTATATACAACTAGAACAATTAGAACAATTTAAAACATGTAACCCGCCCATTTGTCAGCTAATCAAAAATATTGGAACATGTGACTGACAACTGTTTCTTGTTGACCTGCTATGTCCTGTTAACAAAAGGATTGTTTTAACAAGGGGTGCCCAACCTTTTCCAGAAAGGACTGGTGTAGGTTTTTATTCCAAAAAAGCAGAAGCTGAACCTGAGTTTACTAAAAGCCAAGATGGACTCAGATGGAATCAGGTGTGGCTCCTGCTTCACTGTAATGAAAACCAGCACCCACACTGACCCTTTTAAGATAAGAAAACCAATCTGAGTATCTACTCTTAGAGTCCTGGATTTCATTTGTGAAAACTGCATTTGTTGTTAAAAAGGATGAACCAAAATGAACACCATACAGATACATATGGGAGAAACACAATTAATGCATAACATCTTGTTGCCAGATACCACAGGGCATCTTCTGAGGTCTTATAGAATTCATGCCTATCTAAAGTGTTTTTGCATTCTTGGTCTGAGCTGTTTTGGTGGCACACAGAGGACCAACATTATATATATATAGATAAGATATTGTTAATCTTCATTCAATATCAGCATTGTATAAAAGGTAGAAAGAATGTTCACTGATTCAGTGTTTCTTCTGCAGGTGAGATAGCGCTGCTCTTGAACAGGCCACGTGCAGCCACTGTGGTGGCCAGAGGTCCACTGAAGTGTGTGAAGCTGGATAGACCACGCTTTGAGCGTGTTTTAGGGCCCTGCTCTGAGATTTTGAAGAGAAACATTCAGAGATACAACAGCTTCATCTCCCTTACTGTCTGAGCCACAGTATCCAAGGCCTCCAAGCTTGGTTACATGAAATAGTTCAGGATAAGTCATTTTACATTTATTTAAAGAGTTTAAACTTTTTTCTATGTGAATCTTCTATGTAACCAGGCCTTGTTTTACTTCCTTTCTTTCTTTTTTTGAAAGCAGCATAGATGTGACAAAGATGTGGCATGAATGATGGTTTGCAGGATTTAGGCCTTGTTCAGCATCTTTTTTTGCATTTTTTATTTCTCTTATTTCAATTCTACTGGTGCAATTTATTCATTAATTATGAGCCATGAAGAGGTGGATCATTAAGGAGATGTACATTTTACATTCTGGTGCATGCTATTTCATTTGAAGTGAAAAGAGCAATTTTAAGAGTTTGAGACAGATATTTGTTTTAATTGTATATTGCCTTTTTGCTTAAGGTTTTGGTTCTTGCTCCATATGATGTGTAATTGAATTGTTCTGTGTGTGTGTTTCTCAAAACCTATTCAGTAGTAATACAGTAATCTATTAGGAAAATCCCCTACAATTAGGGGAGCTAAGTATAAATCTCATAACCATTCCCTTCATTTCATAGACATATGAAAATTAGGTTTTCTAGGGTGTTGTTCTGAAGTAAGTTATGTTTTTTTTCTTGTTTGTTGTACAATACTATTATTTTGGTGAAGATTTTTAAAGTAAATAAAGACACACCTCTGAACATTGCTACAGCTCTGTCTTTGACTTACCTAGCTCTCTAAGTGTTGATTAAGTGATTACAAACAGTAATATTTTCAGATTATATAAACAGTAATATTTTCAGAAAAGCCACACTTTTCAGATATTTATTTAAAAAAATAAATAAATAAAATATATCTTATATATATATGTATCTATATAATATATATATATATATATATATATATATATATATATATATTATATAGATACATATATATATAAGATATATTTTATTTATTTATTTTTTTAAATAAATATCTGAAAAGTGTGGCATGCATGAGTCAATACTTTGTAGAACCACCTTTTGCTCCAATTACAGCTGCAAGTTTTTTGGGGTATGTATCTTCCAGATTTGGAGAGTGTATACATACATACATACTGTACATACATACATCAGAACTGGACCACCGAACAATGGAAGAAGGCCTGGTCTGATAAATTATGTTTTATTTTAAATCAGGTGGATGGCCGGGTGTGTGTGCATCACTTACCTGGGGAACACATGACACCAGGATGCACTATGGGAATAAGGCAAGCCGGCGGAGGCAGTGTCATGCTTTGGACAATGTTCTGCTGGGAAACCTTGGGTCCTGTCATCCATGTGGATGTTACTTTGACATGTACCACCTACCTAAGCATTGTTGCAGACCATGTACACTCTTTCATGGAAACAGTATTTCCTGATGGCTTTGGCCTCTTTCAGCAGGATAATGTGCTGTGTCATAAAGCAAAAATGGTACAGGAATGGTTTGATGAGCTCAACAACAAGTTTGAGGTGTTGACTTGGCCTTCAAATTCCCCAGATCTCAATCCAGTCGAGACTGGGCCATTTTAACACATGCATATGCTTTGATCTAAACCATTCCATTGTAGCTCTGGCTGTATGCTTAGGGTCATTGTCCTGTGGAAGGTGAACCTCCGCCCCAGTCTCAAGGCTTTTGCAGACTAATGGTTTTTCTTCTAAGCTGGCTTGTGGCAAACTGCAAACAGGACTTCTTATGCTTAATGATGCTGTTTATTCACTAATGTTCTCTAAAAAAAAACCTCTAAGGGGTTCACAGAACAGCTGTAATTATACTGAGATTAGGTGACTTCTGAAGGAAATTGGATCCACAGGATTTTAGTTAGGGGCATCAGAGTAAAGGGGTGTGAATACAAATGCATGCCACACTTTTCAGATTTTTATTTGTAAAAAAAAAATTGAAAGTAGGACCTGGGAGGATGCCACATCAGCCTTAGCAGGAAGCATGGCTTGCAGAAGGTTCTGAGAGGCCATCATTTTGACCTCAGCGTTTAGCTTGTCTTAGGACACTGCCACATCAGCCTCAGCTGGGATCTTGGCTTGCAACAGGGTCTGGATGGCTACTTAGTCACTGCTAGTGGTCAGCTTGATTTGGAAGGTTGCCACATCAAACTGGGCAGGGAGCTTTGCTTGCAACAGGGTCTGGGAGGCCACCAGGCTGGCATCAACTGGGAGCATTGCTTGCAACTGGGTCTGCCAGCCTGCCACTTTGACCTTGGCATGCAGCTTTACTTGGGAGGCTGCCATGTTGTCTTCGTTAGGGAGCTTAGCTCAGAACAGGGCCTGGTACAGGGCTTGGAACCAGGTTTGGAAACGAGATTTGATACAGACAATCACAAGGATGTAACACTGATGCGTCACGTTGAATACATGACACACAAGGGTTTAAATACTGTAAATAATCAAAGGGGAAAACAAAGCATGACAATAATCAGAGACACAATCATGAACTTGTGCTGCTGGTTGCCAGTAGGAATCATGACAAGTTGTTGTAGGTTCAGTTTTGCTGCAGAAAGTTAACAATGCCCTGTTTGTTATTGAAATTTAATAAGCATCAACTAAATTATTCCACCATTGAGAAAGAAACCTTTAACCCTAGACCAAAGGGGTGTAGAACAGAGAGCTTTGGTGATAACCGAAAGGCTCTTAGTGGTACTATATACTGTATTCCTCCAAATAAATACAACATAATAATCTTCTATTAAGTTGGAGAAATAATAATAATCTTATTTAATACAGTAACAAATTTAACTAGGAACACCACCACAGAAGTAAAAATACGTAGCAGTATATAGTAGCGATAAGTTTATGTATTTTTTCAATGTCGAATATTGCCAAAGAATTTGTAAAAGATAAGAAATTCTAAAAGTAAAACCCTCAACCTGTGTACTAAATCCTAGGTTCTCTTATGGTTTCTTCCTAATATTGTCTCATGGAGTTTTCTTTGCAACAACATATCCTCTGTCTTGCTCATTAAGGATTTAAATCATAAATCCATAATATATTCCAGAAATCCTCAAGGATTTCTGCTTTGTGACAATGTCCAATGATAAATGTGCTACATAAATCCAGCTGAATTTAACTTCTTTAGATTGTTTCAGAAAATGCAGCATATAAGCAGTATCATATGAAATACAACATGCATCATGTGTTGTGGCTAGATGAGACCAAAATAAAACTTGTACAACATCAGTTGTTTAGTGACAAAACAGGGTTGCATAGAAGGAAAATCACTTGAAAATGAATGAAAAACGTTGTGGTAGCTCTTTGATGCTTTGGGACTGCTGATGATTCAGGGACACTTGAAAATTGCTGGTATTATTTCTGTTAAGTACTAGGATATTTCAGTGTGAAACTTGTTGCCTCTGCCAGGAGGTGTTTAACAGCAGCAGAAGACACTGCATTGTTGTGATTACATTGATTACATCCGTTTTAAAGCCTTTATATGTATTAAATTAATTAAATTTAGCATGGGCATGGCTGAAGTATGGACTACTGCCTGTTTTACACACTCAGGTGCAGGCTATACTGTATTTAATGTTCCATGAGGCAAACAAATATCCAATGTCAGTGATGTCAGTTTACTTAACTGACAGCTTAACTAAAATTATTTGGAGATCATTTTAAAGTACTACTCCTCAAAACATCTTCTACAACTCCTCAAGTACTCATCTGAAAAACATTTTTCTTTGAGCATGTGGCTTTGGTAATTGGAAAATTTTTAACAAAAAATTGCTTAGCTAATGTTAGCATTATGACATAACTTTTGTTATAGTATTTGAGTTTTGGCTGCTGTTACTTAACTCAGCAACTAAATCCTACCCATGTCTGTGATTAATTTGAGCTCCTATTGTAGGCATTAACTAACAGGCTAAGGCATGTATCAGTTAATAATGTAACGTGCTAACCATTTTAATACATTGTCCATATATTTGTCACATGTATTTTATAGCAAAAGAATATGGTAGGAATTTACAGTTTGCATTGATGTGATTTTTGCATTGATAATTTTTTTTGTGTTGAATTATGGTAAATAAATTCAGCAGTGGCCTTCTGATTCAAATATCTGATATTCTGAGGAGGCACATGTATTTTTTTGTTAATGTTTGTGTTAGATTTGAAGCAAAGCTGCAGGTTGAAAAAGCATGTTTGTAGGTAGTGCTTTTGGTTTATGGCTACCAAGACCTTGGTGTGGACCTGTAGACAAAAAGTAGATAATGGACAGGATAATAGCTACAAAACCAGTGAAAAGGCAGGGCAAGATATTTGCAGATACTGCATATCAGAAAACTGTGTGGACTGTGGTGAACATGTTTTCCATGCAAAGCTGAAGAAAGCAAATTTGGTGGAAATTTTAAGATCAGACAACCCTGCTTAAAGATTCATTAGGGTACCAGTAACTGGCAGAAAAGTGAAAGCATGGGTCTTGTTTTCTTTTTTTGTGTTGTAACTCTGTATTGAAGTTAATCATTTTAAACATTAGTACAACTGATTAAAAGTAATTATGTTAAAAAGATGTAGTATATGAGATTTTATATACTGACAGTAGTTTCTAAAATAAAGTGATGTCTAATTATTCTTAAATATTGTGAGGGTGTGTACTTTCTGTGCATGATTTGCCTGTTGAGTGTTCTTTTTGAGCAACCAAACTGACATCCCTGGGTGATTCATGGCTGGAAATCAGTCCATATTCACACCATCAGCCTATTTAAAAGCCCATTTGCTGAGTGGGTGTAGGTGTACCTGGCAGAGCCATTTGACAGGTGGTGAAAAATGTTCCATCTGTGCAGAATCTCACCAGTTTCACAGAAATGGGAAAGATCATGGTAAGCTGGTCAATCATTCTGCATGTCAGTGGTAAATAAAAGAGTTCCCACAGTAAACTCCACATAAATAAACATTTGCAATTAAAAGGTTGACCAAAAGTTGGCTTAAAAACAACTTACCTGAAAAAGGCCAATCATGCATACTAGTAATGCACATTAGGAATATGATTCAAGGTTAAATATTTGCTCAAGGATCACAGCTGTAAGCAATTAATTTAGTATTGTGACAAAGATGTAATTATAGTTGAGCAGCACCCTAATGCATAAGCAAAAAGTGCCTAAGATAGTAAGGAAAACAAATCTTAGGTGAATTTTGGGCAGCGCTATATAGCATCAAAGCATCCCTGCTGTGGATGCCTACATCAATGGAGGTCAGCCACAAAGCACTACATCAGGGCACATGCTATATATATGGTGAATGCAGATGCACTGATGAAGTTCTAGTAAGGACATAAAATATTGCAAGTAACATGATTGGCTTGATTGGCTGATTGATTAACTGCATAAATGATCAGGTGTACAGGTGTTTCTAATAAAGTGGACCAAAGACTCAAATCCTGATAGGCATTCTGAATTTGTGAAATGTTCAATACATAAATAAAAAATGGTGTAGATTGAAAACCACCCTGTGGCTGACCTCTTTTTTCCTGCAATTTTGCAGTGGGCATTTCAATGTCACTATTTCATTAGACTATGTTCAGAGAATGGCTGTGGGTCTGTCAGAGTATTAGTTATATCTATCGGGTTAGATTGGCCCTCGACACATTAAAATAAATGCATGCAGGGGAATATTAATAAATGTTAACAGAAATTATAATTTACATATACTACATATACATAAGAACATAGAGTGTTATGGGATAAAAAGGGTAAACAAAGAACACAGGAATGATGTGCTTACACAGTGTATGTAAATCTACTTTAAAAAAAAAAAAACCTTTTGACAAATGCAAAAAATACAGAAAAATATGAAATTTAAAAGCCTGTCTGAGTCCACATGACAGATTGTTGATATAATTTGTGGATTCTCTATTAGGAAAGATGGGAGGGGCATTGCAGATATTGCTATATAAATCTGACTGGCACAGAACTGGAGTTCAGCTGCCTTTTCACCGTCCTACAAGTCATCCCAGAATATCAGACAAAATAAGTTACATCATTTGTCTGTTTCATTTTAATTTCACTTATTATTTTAAATTATACAATGGAACTTTTGAAACTTTCCGTTCTGGCCTTTGCCTTATATGCACAGTTGCAGACTGGTGTGTCAAGTGAGGACACGGATATCTTGTCCCTGAAGAACTGGCAGGTAAGCACATTCTCTGGTCTCTAGTAGAAGGCACAGCTAGTGTTCAATCATTTGTGTAGTTACAATAGTGGCATTTGCTTTTTCAGGGTGATCCAGCAGAAAGTGTTTTCACTCTGCGCATTGATGACCTGCTGAAGCACTCAAAATCACAGCAGTTTCATGGTTTAATGGGCCGAAGCTTAGGTAAAACTGTCTTTTATTATCTGTATGTCTATGAGTAGCTGACTGCAAAAAATCTTGTACATTTACTAAAACTAAAGTTAAATGTAGTATATTCTGGACTCACTGGCCCATAACAGCATAGAAATATGTACTGAATATGATTTCCTTTCCACAGAAAATTCTCAACCCCTGCAACTTGGTCCGAAAAGTAAGCTAAATGACACCTTTCCCTTATATTATCAGTCTGTTTCTCTGTCTAGTGTATCCTGGTCACATACCAATGTTCACTTTTGTCATTTCATTTTTTATTGCCAGGAAACAATGGCGAGATGTTTGTTGGACTGATGGGGAAGAGATCTTCAAGGGGAGGTAAGTATTGTATCCTACACACAAAATCAGTTCCTCTGGCTGAATCTAAATACACTCAATTGGGTAAACAATTATTCAATTACATAGCTTAGTCTTGCAGTAGCCGATATTACAATATGTATCATTGTACTAATATGTCTTTTCTCTTCGACAGATTTTGAAGAAGTACCAGACAAACCAGAGTAATGCTAATTAGGCAAACAAAACGACTGACTTTGCCTCACTATCAGTATGTAATGTGCTTCTATCTAATTTATATTAAGAAAATAAAATTTATAAATCATGCTACTGATTATTCATGCCATCATTTGTTTATAACTCACAAAATCTAATTTAATGCAAGCAATCAATGTCATAATAAAATGATTTATTTAAGTCTTGGCAGAGTAGTTTTAACATTTATTGTCAAAAACTAGCAGGTATGATTTAAAATATTCATTTAAAATAAAATTATATATATATATATATATATATATATATATATATATATATATATATATATATATATATATATATATATTTTTTTTTATGTGGCTGAATTTCTAACTTCCTTTTTCTTTAGGATCTTCATTGTATCATTTGACATGAAGAACACCTATTATCACACAGTTCATTACAGAATTGTTAGAGTGTGACAATTGTTACTTGGTACACTGTGAGTTAAAGAGCACTGAAATGAACACACAGGGATGTAGAAACATGAAACTGAGCAAAATAAAGTGTGGGTTAAACCTGTGATTTGCCCTGGAGCTGGAACTATTGTGGGAGCTACAGTTAAGATAATCAACACCTTCTGAATAATTAACTCTTAGAAGTCAGGAGTTCTGTTAAGATGTTTTTTATTAGAATATTTCAATATTTTAAATAGTAAGGCACATTTTGTTTATTCATTCTGCATTATTTAGAGAATATTCTTCAAAACACAATAATTCATCAATATAGAAAAATATCATTTTTTGCCACATTGGCCAGCTTTACACTTTCACATGCACATCTGCTAGTAAATAACTTCATCAGGTGATGAAATGGGCTTCTGCTCCTACGATTCCTCTCTAACCAAGCAGAATAGATTGGGCACCTGTAAAGAATAATATGACAGAAGAATCTAAAGTTACTACACAATACATATCAGGTACAATGCATCAAAAGAAGCTGCACTGTTTAGGAAAAAAAAAACCATTTGTATACTTTTCTCTTTATTCAGGGATAAACAATATGATGCCACTTTACTGTCAAAAGCCAAGCACAATAATTTAAACTATGAGAGAATAAGAACATGGAATAAGGTTTGGTAACTAAACGGTACTGTCAATAGAACAAGCAAAATCATATGTATAAAATTATTTTAATTAGTTAGTAAATTATAACTGTCCTTGTTCTAGCTATTTATGCTCATTGGATATATACATATTTAATTGTTTACCAATTTAATTATATAGAGAAGATAGCACATAGCTAGTTTGCTCAACTTTTCAGAATGCCATGCATCGAAACCTTACTGAGAACTCCTGTTACACTCATTTGAAGGTTATTATACAATATGAAATTACTGTTTCTGTACTTATAGTAGCATTCTATTCATTTCAGAATGAGTTACTGTTTCATCCCAAAAGTATCAGATTAGCAAAGCCAATAGTTGATCCAATGTTATTGTGGGGAACTCCCAGCCAATCCAATCTAAGTGGGGGGAGTTTGCAGCAAGACTGGCCCAAAAAACAAAAACAAGAGCATTATGCTGCAGGACAATGGCTCAAAACACACTGCCAACACATATCAGGGGGAACGGTGGAATGTTTTAGACAGGCCAAGTCAATCACTAGACCTTAATCCAGTTAAGCATGCATTTCACCTGCTGAAGAGGAGACTAAAAATCCCCCATCCCCCAAAACAAATAACAACTGAAAGAAGTTATGGTACAAGGCTGGAAATGCATCACAAAAGAGGATGCTAGTGGATTGAGTTATTTCATTTAAGATTATCTGTTTCAAAACACCAAATAGTTTGGACTGCCACCAAAATTACAACATTCAACAAGATGTTTAACACATATATACGTAGATGTAAACATCAGGAAATTTTAATCTACAGCTGCTACTTACTGTAATACTTGGAGGTACTTTCTTTGCTGCCCTCAACAGGGGAAATGACAAAGGAACTCAGGCGAATTTCAGACTCGCTGTACTATACGGACCATTGAAAGGACAGAAAAGAAACCAGACACATCCCCATAACATGGTATTTATAGTGCAGATTAGAAAACAAAGATAAAAATCATATTTACAATATTAGAAAATAAAACTTTAAGAAAATGAAATCAATTCAAATCCATTTTCTACCAAAACTTCCAAATATATTCAAATCTTTCCTTACAAACCAAGTCCAGAATTATTGGTAGAATAATTGCAAAAAAAACAAAAAAAAAACAATAGTTGTTAAACAGTTTTTACAAAAAGCAGACTTACAATTATAATATAGTGGCAAAAGAAAAACTTTACCTGTGTTTAAACATGAAGTAAAGCTCTGTCATACATAATATAGTTGACTTGGCTAATTCTATCACAACATTTCAAAGATTTCATTTAAGCCTTTTGATACATCGGCATAAGATACATTCAGTGCTGTGAAAAAGTGTTTCCCTTCTTGTTTTTTGAATTTTTTGCATGTCACACTTAAAAGATTCAGATCATCAAACAAATTTTAATATATTACACAAAGATAATGCAAGTAAATACAAAATACAGTTTTTAAATAATTATTGCATTTATTAAGGGAAAAAAGTTGTTCAAACCTGCCTGGCCCTATGTGTAAAATTAATTGTCCCCTCCTGTTAAATCATGAAAGAACTGTGATTAACCAAATTATTTTAGAAAGCTGAGTTAAATTTCACTAGACACACCCAGGCCTGATTACTGCCAGACCTGTTGAATCAAGAAATCACTTAAATAGAACCTGTCTGACAAAGTGAAGCATGCTTAAAGAGCAACAGATCATGTCGCGATCTAAAGAAATTCAAGAATTCAAAAAATATCTTGATTATCCTATCAAAAAGTTGAACTTTTTGTGCATCACGTTACATTTGGCGTAAATCCAACACAGCATTTCATAAAAAGAACATCATACCAACAGTCAAACATGGTGGTGGTAGTGTGATGGTCTGGAGCTGCTTTGCAGCTTCAGGACCTGGACAACTTGCCATAATTGATGGAACCATGAATTCTGCACTCTATCAGAAAATCCAGAAGGAGAATGTCTGGCTGTCAGTTTGTGACCTCAAGCGCACTTGGGTTATGCAGCAGGACAATGACCCCAAACACACCAGCAAGTCCACCTCTGAATGGCTCAAGAAAAACAAAATGCAGATTTTGGAGTGGCCAAGTCAAAGTCTGGACTTAAATCCGATTGAGATGCTGTGGCATGACCTTAAACAGTCCCTTCAGGCTCAAAAACCCTCCAATGTGGCTGAATTAAAACAATTCTGCAAAGAACAGCAGGCCAAAATTCCTCCACAGCGATGTGAAAGATTCACTGCCAGTTATCACAAACGCTTGATTGCAGCAAAGGGTGGCACAACCAGGTATTAAGGTTTAGGGGGCAATTACTTTTTCACATAGTGCCAGGCAGGTTTGAACATCTTTGTTCCCTTAATAAATGAAATAATCATTTAAAAACTGTATTTTGTATTCACTTGCATTATCTTTGTGTAATATTACAATTTTTGATGATCTGAATCTTTTAAGTGTGACAAATATGCAAAAAATTCAAAAAACAGGACGGGGCCAAAAACCTTTTCACAGCACTGTATGAAAACAATGAATAAAACAATATTAAGTTTGCAGCTTCTGTCCTACTCACAGGCAGTTCTCTGTATGTAGAGAAGGATGGAGGGCCACTGCATTTCATGACTGTAAAGGGCTTCTGGCCAGTTGTGGGATGCTCCGTGCAGCACAGCTGTAGACATGTAGCAGGCAGGTAAATGTGCCAGGTATATGCGTATTTCTTCACTAGCTCACATATTAGCCTGTTCAAGAATGGAAACGTACTCAATTAGAATAGAACGTTTTCCATTATTTTCTTCACAACTATGAATAATACTTTAATATACTTTTATTCTCTATTTGCTTAAATGGATCAAAATGGTTTACCAGATAATGCTGCCATGTATGTGTTAAAGGAAACATCACTTATGGCAGACTATGTCTCACTTACTTGTTCAGGAGAGACTCAGTAACCTGATCCAAATATTCTGTTTGGCAATGGTGAATGACCAGGCTGTTTGTGTTTATGTTTATTAGTTTGTTTAGTTCATTGTTAATCTGAAAAATAAAAGAAATGATTTGCAACAAAATATGTAATAAGATCATTATACACCATAGGTGGTACTGCATATTCTCACCTCTATAAGAAGCTGTTTAGGAAATCGCGAAAGGACTGCCAGTGGGTATCCCAGCTGACAGATCACTTCTGCAAGAAACACTGCTACATCTTGAACCATGTTGTGTGTCAGAGGAAAAGCCTCCACCCATTTGGAATAATAGTCAGTGAGAGTCATAATATGTGTATGCTTGTTCGTTGTTATAGAGAATGGCCCCCTTATATCAAGACCAAGCCATTCCCAACTCTTGCAAATCTGTAGTGTTTAGAAATGAATTACACTTGCGAAGGTTTCAATCAAAGTCTTTTAAATATAAATGGCTGTTAAAATCGAATCTTGTATAACCAGACTTACCTCTATAATGTAGGGCTTTGGTTGTCTTCCATTAATGACATTCTGCATCTATATTTACAGTGAATGATTAGTCAGCAAGTTGATAACAGTTTTTTAATGAAATGCTACTGGCTGTTAACAGAAAAGTACACCCTGAGTGACTTGAAGATTTATCTTCATAATTAACATGTGATATTTAACTATTTAACAAAATTAAATCTCATTAAAAATGTTGGTCTGTTTCGATTTTGGTTAACAGTTACACACTTTTCCCACATTGCTAAGTGTATGCCATTGTGCTTGTCACCTCAAAGATTCGTTCAGCTCAGCCTCTGTTATATCTAATGGCAATTGATGACACTAATCATCACAAGAATAGATGCACATGCTTTTTTGGTCATTAGGAGACAACACAAAACTGGTCAGTTATGAATTACAAACTATAAAATAAAGTCCCTAAGCACATTACAAATATTTCAGTGTAGACATTTTAATATATTTTAGAGTGGAGTTTTACTAAAAACAGTCTAAGACTTACACTGTTCAATTGATCATCTCCATCCCAGCGAATACTCTAAAATAAAAAAATAAATAAAAAAGATTGACTATGAAAAAGGAAATCAGATTCTCCACTTATCAAACAACACATCCATATTGCACATCTGCTTTTATTTTCTATAGGATTTATTAATATAAACCTAGCAAAATAAGGGCACTATCAATTAGCCTACCCTCGGCAAACAGTAACCGCTGTGAAAGAAACTGGGTATGGTCATTCGTCTTTCAACTGAATCATCTCCTAAAGCTGTCCATGAAGCAAAAAGCCTGATTATAAAGTAAGAATAACTGTTATACAGAGTTATCAGTGGCATATCAAATAACAATGTGTTTTTAGAGAGACTGGATATTTCCACATTTACAGCAATGAGAAATTAGCCTCCATGGCCTGACATTAGATACATAAATGAACATTCCTTTACATTATACACTGCACACATAAAAACACAAACCTTCTATCAAGTTCCATTAGGTTTGGAACAAAAATGTGGATGCTTGAACAGGGTAACGGTTTCTTTCAACTTGGGTTCCTCTGATTTCTCAGATGTGTCTCGTACAAGATTTGTTGGCACTGTAGATGGCGTCTTGAAGTGATGATGGGAGAGCAAGAACCAATTGATGGTTCCCTTGACCTGCATCAAAGTGAAGTAAGAAATGAACCTCTTTATGAAATAAAAAATCTTGTTGAAAAGTGATGGTTATACTTTCTTAATATAAATATTAATGTAATTAAACAAATCAACACTTAATACCCTTCTGCTTCTGAGTTTTCTAAAGAGATAACCTTTTACAAAAAATAGATGATTAGATAATTAACACATTTATTGAAAACTGGTTTAACATAAGATTTTTAACTAAGGACTTCAGGAAATGTAAAAAATATTCCTTCTTGAACTGGCGACAGCACATTGTATTGTGTGGCTGATGTCATTTAATGCTTAATTTTATTTAAGTCAAATAAAATACTCAAGAATAGTCGAATAGTCAAAACAGTGGAAAGAGAGATACTCCTCAAACTAAAAACCTAATAGACAGCTACCACAACTGAAAAGTCAGTCTCAATTCCTTATTCTTCTTAATCCATATAGATAGATAGATAGATAGATAGATAGATAGATAGATAGATAGATAGATAGATAGATAGATAGATAGATAGATAGAGCTACATATAATTTAATTGGATTTTGTTCTTTTCTTTATTACTTGTATAGATTGAGAATATGACTTTTTTCTTATAAAAGCCATATTGGTGGAACTGTATATATACAGTCATATACTATATATAGTATATATATATATATAGGATATATATATATATATATATATATATATATATATATATATATATATATATATATACACTATATTGCCAAAAGTATTCGCTCACCCATCCAAATAATCAGAATCAGGTGTTCCAATCACTTCCATGGCCACAGGTGTATAAAATCAAGCACCTAGGCATGCAGACTGTTTTTACAAACATTTGTGAAAGAATGGGTCGCTCTCAGGAGCTCAGTGAATTCCAGCGTGGAACTGTGATAGGATGCCACCTGTGCAACAAATCCAGTCGTGAAATTTCCTCGCTCCTAAATATTCCACAGTCAACTGTCAGCTGTATTATAAGAACGTGGAAGTGTTTGGGAACGACAGCAACTCAGCCACGAAGTGGTAGGCCACGTAAACTGACGGAGCGGGGTCAGCGGATGCTGAGGCGCATAGTGCAAAGAGGTCGCGAACTTTCTGCAGAGTCGGTCACTACAGACCTCCAAACTTCATGTGGCCTTCAGATTAGCTCAAGAACAGTGCGCAGAGAGCTTCATGGAATGGGTTTCCATGGCCAAGCAGCTGCATCCAAGCCATACATCACCAAGTGCAATGCAAAGCGTCGGATGCAGTGGTGTAAAGCACGCCGCCACTGGACTCTAGAGCAGTGGAGACGCGTTCTCTGGATCGAATCGTGCTTCTCCATCTGGCAATCTGATGGACGAGTCTGGGTTTGGCGGTTGCCAGGAGAACGGTACTTGTCTGACTGCATTGTGCCAAGTGTAAAGTATGGTGGAGGGGGGATTATGGTGTGGGGTTGTTTTTCAGGAGCTGGGCTTGGCCCCTTAGTTCCAGTGAAAGGAACTCTGAATGCTTCAGCATACCAAGACATTTTGGACAATTCCATGCTCCCAACTTTGTGGGAACAGTTTGGAGCTGGCCCCTTCCTCTTCCAACATGACTGTGCACCAGTGCACAAAGCAAGGTCCATAAAGACATGGATGACAGAGTCTGGTGTGGATGAACTTGACTGGCCTGCACAGAGTCCTGACCTCAATCCGATAGAACACCTTTGGGATGAATTAGAGCGGAGACTGAGAGCCAGGCCTTCTCGTCCAACATCAGTGTGTGACCTCACAAATGCGCTTCTGGAAGAATGGTCAAAAATTCCCATAAACACACTCCTAAACCTTGTGGACAGCCTTCCCAGAAGAGTTGAAGCTGTTATAGCTGCAAAGGGTGGACCGACGTCATATTGAACCCTATGGATTAGGAATGGGATGTCACTTAAGTTCATATGCGAGTCAAGGCAGGTGAGCGAATACTTTTGGCAATATAGTGTGTGTATATATATATATATATATATATATATATATATATATATATATAAAACTGGGCAAATGTAATATCTTCAGTGACAATGCTTTGATTTTTATTGGTATCTTCCCTCTTCCTCCACTCAGCATGAACACCACTGGAAATACTGCGCTCCTACTTCTCCGGCAACTCAGTGACGTCATATCAATATGGCGGCGTTCTTGGTGGAGCAAGGAATAACAAACAATGTACAAAATAACGTTTCGTGTACGTTTTAAACAGATTTTCGAGGCTCTCTTTTTTCAAAAGATCGTCACACAAGCAAAACAGGCGCTTGCTTATTTTTTCCGACCTCAAATAGTTCACGTTGTGTAAAGTGTTCGGCGGTGGGAAATCGGAAGTCCCGAGGTAGGGACGTGGCGCCTTCGGAAAGAATAGATAAATATACAAGAATTCACGCTAACTCACTGACAGTTGCTGGCGCTCTGTATATTTAACACTCTTTCAGCCCAGAAAATACTTAACCTACCTGTTTACAACCAGGACTCTTATCCGTACAGTTATGCACCGAAATACAACCCCATCTTGTCACCGATATTCTAACAGCGCCGGTGTTCTAACAAACGATACCATCTGTACTGCGGGTGGTTTATATAGATGGTTTATTTAGATGGTTTATATATACGGTTTATATATGTATACATATACTGGAACGAAAAAAATCTAGGGGTGGAGTCTGCGGCTTTTAAAATTGCTTTTAGTTTTAGTTTTGTAAACCACCAGATGTCACTGTATTCCTTGTTTTCCTAAGGTGCTCCCCTCCCCTGTTGAAATAACTTTAATCGGACCAGCTGCCAAAACACAACCCCTAGTTGGTCAGACAGTTAGACCAGACAGAGAGCTGTGTTGTAGGGGGTAGTGATCATATGTTTGTCAGCTTTTTTAATGCAGCTACAAACACAGATTCCCTACTGCTCACCACTCGCCTCCGTTCTTCCCGTCATGTCTTCTTTGGAAATGAGTTCCATTCAGTTTTTAACAATGGACATTGACAATTACAAGAAAAGGAAGACAATTAGCCAAGAAGAAAAGTCAGTACACACGGATTTCCACTGATACTTCCATACCGATGGCTCAGAAAAACGTCCATCTCACGTTTACATTAATAGTTTCTTTGTGATTCTGTACAATCAGATATTTGTGCAAATCTGGATTGTCTAAAAATTCAAAAAAAAGCTTGACTTGTGGGAAGCTCTCTGAGATGTCCAAGTCGTCCACCTAAGTTAAAGGAGAAGTTCACTTTCAGATCAAAAATCTACAGATAATTTACTCACCCCCTTGTCATCCAAGATGTTCATGTCTTTCTTTCTTCAGTCGTATAGAAACTATGTTTTTTGAGGAAAACATATCAGGGTTTTTCTCCGTATAGTGGACTTCAATGGTGCGCGCGAGTTTGAACTTCCAAAATGCAGTTTAAATGCAGCTTCAAAGGGGTCTAAACGATCCCAGTCGAGGAAGAAGGCTCTTATCTAACGTAACAATCTGTCATTTTGTTAGAAAAATAAAAAATTGCATACTTTTTAACCACGAAAGCTCGTCTAGCACTAGCTCTGGTCTGCGCGTCCGCAATGCTATGTACTACAGAGCCAGTGTTTACTAGTGTGGGGAAGGAGGACCGCTTGGAAATTGTTGCATGTGGAATGACACAAAGTTATATGTACCTTTCTGTTAGTAGAGAGCGTTTGAGTGTTTTTTTTCACTGCCTTTAGAGCCCTTTGAAGCTGCATTTAAACTGCATTTTGGAAGATCAAGCTGGCACCATAGAGGTCCACTATATGGAGAAAAATCCTGAGTTTTTTCCCTCAAAAACCTAATTTCTTTACGACTGCAGAAAGAAAGGCATGAACATCTTGGATGACAAGAGGGTGAGTAAATTATTTGTAAATTTTTGTTCTGAAAGTGAACTCTTTTAACACCTCAAGAGTGTTTTGTGATGAGAGACGTTGAAGAGAATTACAATGCAAGTTCAGCACAGTTGGAAAAATTATAGGAAAGTCAGACTGGGGTGAGTTTTTCCTGTGACACCACCATACAATGTACATTGCAGAGGAGCGACATGTTACTCTATACTTTGGAGTGATGAGACAAAGATGTTTTTATGTGTTTGGCACTGATGGGTTCCAAACTGTATTGTGTCTAAAGGGTGAGGAGTACAATGAAAAATGCATGGTACAAACAGTAAAACATGGTGGTGGCAATGTTTGTTTGTGTGGTTGCATGAGTGCTGTAAGTGTCAGGGAGTTACATTACATAGATGGCGTCATGAATTCACAGATGTACTAAAAGAGAAGAAGGTACCATCACTCTGTGCCCTAGGTAACCGGGCACTCTTTCAACACAATAATGACCAACACATAGACTACTGCTCAAAAGTTTGGGATCATTCAAAAATGTTATTGTTTTCCAAGGAAACACACAAAATTAGTCTGAATAGAAAATATAGCAAAAGAACAGGACATGCAGACATGTCAGAGTTAGAAATAATGATTTTGATGGAAGTTATGAATGTTTTCTTCAAACATTGCCTTTATCAAAAAAGCCACCTTTTGCAGCAATTATAGTCTGGGCATTCTAGCTGTCCATTTTTCAAGATAATCTGATGAGATTTCACCCCATGCTTCCTGGAGCATCTCCCACAAGATGGATTAGCTGATGGAGTCTTCCTCCGTAGCTGAAATCAAGTAAATATGCAAGTGATCCCAAACTTTTAAGCGGTAGTGTATATCTAAGGTCACTGGTTCATTTCTGAGGAAGAACAGTGTAAAAGTGGCAGTGGCCAAGCATGTCACCAGACCTCAAACTAATAGAACACGTGTAGGGAGTTAAAGATCAGTTGAAAATCATTCGATTTTCTCGAATCCAACAACCAGGATTCTTCAAGAATGGCGAAAAATAGACATAGCTGTATGTCATCAACTTGTTCATTCAATGTCTAGAAGAATTGGTGCTGCTTTTAAAAATCAAGGGGGCCATACAAAATATTAAATTTATTTAAATTTGTTGTAAGCTGTAAACATTTTTGCAACATCTTATTAAATGTATTGTTAAAAAAAAAAAATATTATTCTTCTTATCCTAAAGATGTTAGGTGCCCACACTCTATGTTAATGAACTATGTTATTAACTATGTTAATAAAAAATAAATGTTTAATAAAACGTGTTTAATTTTCAAAGGGAAAAATTTTCATTTATGCTGAGCACTGTACATAGATAAAACAGTTGAGTGCAGGTGTAAGTTAGTTAGCTAGCATACACAGCCTAATGGCACACACCATAAAGTTTCATTAATTGAGTTATGTTTACTCAGATAACATTAGCTCAAAGCAAAGACAGGGAAATCATGAAACGATGTACCCACAGCCAGCAGAGGAATTGCCATTTCAACACATATCAAATCTCCAAGATCCTAGACATGATTGTAGATCATTATCAATTTGTAGATGTGAAAGAATGGTGTATATGAACCTTCAAACAATCAGCTAGGAAATTAGAATGTAAATTGGCAATATTTCAATTAGCGTGGAAGGAAAGCCTTCTGAGCTACAAAAATTCTCTTAGTATTGCTAGATCAGCATATCTCTATGATTATTTCAATGGAAAAATTAATAATATCCGGCAAAAAATTCAGACTATTAATTTAAAACCAAACAAATTGATAGATAATCCTGAAGATATTACTATTTCTGATCTGCGCTTTGAATGCTTTACTCCCCTACAAGAGCCTGATTTAATTTCACTAATTTCTTCTTCAAAACGTTCAACCTGCATACTAAATCCTTCTAAAAATGATAAATTCTTCCCTTAGCACAGGCTATGTGCCTAAATCATTTAACTAATGGTTATCGACCCCCTGATTAAAAAACCAGACCTCGACCCCCGTCAGCTGTACAACTATAGGCTAAAAATCAAACTTCCCCATTATCTCTAAGATCCTATAAAATGTTGTACCACCACAGTTATATTCATACCTACATAGGAATAACATTTATGAAATGTATCAGTCAGGATTTAGGCCTCATCATAGACAGCACTGGTTAAAGTGGTAAATGACCTGTTACTGTTAATCAGGGTTGTGTCTCCTTGCTGGTGTTACTTGATCTAAGTGCAGCATTTGACACCACTGACCACACTATTCTACTTGATAGGCAAGAAAATATTGGCGTTAAGAGAACAGCCCTCTCCTGGCTCAGGTCTTATTTGACTGATCGTTATCAGTTTGTAGATCTTAATGGTGACTTCTCTGTGCATACCAAGGTTATGTTCGGTGTTTTAGGCCCACTGCTTTTCTCCTTATATATGATACCCCTTGGTGCAATTGTTCACAAACATGGTATTAGCTTCCACTGTTATGCCTATGACACACAGCTATATGTTTCAGCTAAGTCAGATGAGAGACACCAGCTTATTAAGATTGAAGACTGTGTAAAGGACATTAGACAGTGGATGCTTACTAACTTCCTCCTGCTTAACTCTGACAAGACAGAGGTGCTAGGACCACATGCAGCCAGAAGTAAGCTTTCTGATTACAGAGTAACTGTGGATGGTCTTTCTGTTTCATCATGTTCAGCAGTAAAAGACATTGCTGTGATTATTGACTCTGGTCTTTCATTTGAAGCTCATCTAGATAACATCTCTAGGGTAGCCTTCTTTCATCTCAGAAATATTGCTGAGAAATATGATGTCACTTCATGATGCTGAAAAACTAGTTCATGCTGTTCTGTACAAAAAATTGAATTGAATTGAAAATGTGTTACACTGGTCAAATTTAACAAATAAATGTTTAATTAAAATGTTAATGTGTATACGGTTGTTTTGTGTTTATAAATTGGATTGATGAAATATATTGACCTCAAGTAAAGTAAAACATTTAGTAAAAAGCGTTTAGTAAATGTTATATGCTTTTATTAATGTAGTAAAAGCATATGTTCAAAGCTACAAGTTTTGTGGTTTTGACTTACAGGCACTGAAGTCAGCATGTTTGCCCCTACTCTCCTTTACTGAAGTCATAGTTATTTCCTGTTATGGTTATATGAATTTGCACGCAGTATGAAGTTTCTGTTTTGCTCATGTAGCCATGATGACAACTCTGACTATAACCTGGTGCCTTACTGCTGTTTTGGCTACCTACATCGTTCTAGGAGCTGGTGAGCACAGCATTTTCTTTAATAAGTGTCTTTCATTATTATCAGGATTTATTAACACATTTTGTTGAAAACATGTGAAGGGACATTTTAATAACCTATATATTTTTTGTTGGATGTTGCATGTAATACAGCTTCTGACTTTCTTGTAATAGATTCATACAACTTGTACCATTCATCTAGCAAAATATCTTGCTATAGTTATATAGCTGTTATAATATATTGCTGTTGTAGAAAGGACATTAATCAGTTACATTTACATTATTTACTGTCCAGTGTCACCCAAATGAGGATGAGGTTCCCTTCTGAGCCTGGTTCCTCTTAAGGTTTCTTCCTCATATCATCACAGGGAGTTTTCCCTTGCCACCGTTGCCACAGGCTTGCTCATTAGGGATAAAATAAAATAAGGATAAAATAGTTTAATAATTTAATTTAATAATTTATTTTTATTTCTAATTATTTAGTTATTTATTTTTATTTATTTCTCTGTTTATCTGATTACCTTTCTCTGTTTATCTTCTTTTGTAAAGCTGCTTTGAGACAATATCCACTGTAAAAGGTGCTATATAAATAAAATTGAATTAAATTGAATTGAATATCTTCTAGTTGCTTTAGTGTTTTGTTTGCCTTTGTTTTGTTTTGTTTTCAAGAACAATGATACATTCTCCTTTCTTTACACAGCATCTGAGAGGGAGAATGGTTTTGAACAGATGAAAAGGGGGGAAAACTTTACCATGGAATGCAACACAAAGGACAACAAAAAAGATACTTTAACAATATATACACGACTCCCGAGCAAGAATGTACTGCTGATCTATGACATGCAAAGTAACAAATGTAATTTTGGTTCAAAGTACACAGATAGAGTGAAAATCAGTGGCAATGGGCACAAACTAATTATGACTCTTAGTGACATGCAGCCAAAAGATTCTGGACTGTACATAGGCCAGTATAGCAGTTACAATATTTACAAAAATGTAGTAGAAGAAGAAGAAGGCTGTAGCAGGCTCCTGTTTGTGAAGGGTAAGTATGCATCTTTAAACTATATATATTAGGCAGTATTAATGCTGACACCACTTTTTAATGCTATAAAATTAAGTAACAGTGCATAATCAAGTCTTGGTGTCCAACCATTTTCTGTTAGACAAAGAAAAATGTGAAGCTAAAAATGTTAATATAATATTAATATATATATAATATAATGTTAATATTGTTAATAATGTCAATATTGTAATAAAAATGAATGTTCCACCTGATATGATTTTGCAGATGTGGATAAGACCTTATCTTCTGAAAAATCAACTGGTAAAGAGTCATCTGCCATGACTGAACCATTGGTGCTGGTTTTTGCCCTGATTGCATGCACTATGCTTGTGGTTTGTTTCCTGGTGGTCTGGGTGTTAGTACCCAAGGTAGGCACAGCAAATCAGTCTGCTCCAATTTGGATTTTCTGGTCTTGTATTTTCAGTATTAAACTTGATATATGTGTGCGTGTTGTGTGACAGGGAGCATCCGCCAGTTTGTCTACACTTATATTCAAAGTGGTAATGTGCAAGTGTCTTGCAAGCTCTGCACTTCCCAAAAAGTGACTGTGATGTGGTGCCTGTGGTTTGTTGTAGCAAAACAAGATGAAAAAGAAAACTGTGTCCGCTCAAAGGTTACACTTGCTTTTTGTTCACAGGTGAAGGCCCATTGTGTGAATCAAGATGCAGAGGATTCAAGGGAATTTAGCCCAGTCTATGAGGATATGCACCGTGTGCAAAATAAATAAGATGATATTTTTTGCCTATTTGTTTACAAAATTAAGAGTTGTTTATGTTGTCATTAATGAAATGCTCAAGAATGCTTTTAAGCTTGTCTGATGTTTCTGGCGGATGTATTAATTTGTATCAGTGCATTAAAATGTGTTATATATTCATTTGTTATGCCATTATTTTTTTTACAGTACTCATATTTGTAATATTTTAACAGAAATAAAATTTGAATGTGGTAATGCATACAAATCACTTTTTCTAGCATCATTCTCTGCCAACAGGCTTACTCAAGCTGCCATTACCATAGACACTACTTTACATCTAAAGGATTTCTATACCACCACACCAACATTTCAGACCCAAACTACATACCTTAACATACCTTCTCAGACTACTTCCACTGATTTGTTAAATGGAGTAAACAGAATAGAACTGAATAGGCAAAGATAATATGTAACTTGAAAAATGGCAGATACAGCAGTGGCAACATAGGCAATATATCAATTCTAATAATCAATGAGGAGCTGGTGTTATGAATTTTTACCTCTGACTGTTACAAAGTGGCAACAATATAAAGTATCTATCTATCTATCTATCTATCTATCTATCTATCTATCTATCTATCTATCTATCTATCTATCTATCTATCTATCTATCTATCTATCTATCGATCTATCTATCTATCTATCTATCTATCTATCTATCTATCTATCTATCTATCTATCTATCTAGAGGCTCCTTCCAATAATGCCTATTAAATAATTAATATTATTTAATAAAATAATTAAATAAATAAATAAATAACGCTTATAGAAAACTTAATCAGTGACACTAATTGTAAAAATCAGTTTATATGGAGCATCTTCCTTACGAGTCCCTGTTTATGTTGTTTCTCCAGAAATCACTTATTAGAATGAGAGGATAAATATAAACATTGCCATCAAGGACTCAACAGCATTCAAGTATTCAACAATACTGTAGTATATAGAAAAGGGAGATTGCAAAGGATTTGCCAAATATATTGATTAGGAATATATTTTATATATATTTTCACCATAAAACTGCATGTTGTTTGGGTCACTTGTACATATTTTGGTCTTTGTGCCAGGAAATGTAAATGCTAGCTGATTGTCAGGAAGTTGTTACCTAAAAAAAAATGCCTTGCTGTATGAAGTTCAGCAGAACACAATCCCCTCTAAACATGAGACAGCATGTCAGAAAAGATACTTCTCTCACCTGAGGTGTGACTTTCAATTCCTGTTTGGATGGGCAAATAATAAGAAAAAAAATTTCTAACAAGACTACAAAGCCAGTACAGCCAGTATTGCTCTGCAGACCTTTGCCTTTGTAATTTAAGATGGTGATGAATATCCACCTCCAGAAATCATACCAGCAGAGGAATTACTGTTAATTTCTATCACTATTTTCTGTGGCTGAGTGTACAATACAAAATATGTATGTAAATAGGCAATTATTACCCCTACAGAATATTTGTAAATACAAATATTTTTTAATATCCAAAATGTATACATTTGTAGTGTTTTTGTTAAATCTAGGCTAGGACAACTTAGAAGTTGCCTAAACTGCAACTTCTAAGTTCTATTTTTGTTGTTGTTGTTGTTTTAAATATTTTATACCACTTTACTGTGGCATACAGGGTTTCCCTGTAGAAAACCTAAAATAATCTCTACATTGTGAATTTCACAGTGTTATGGAGATTATAGAAAGTCGATGCAAAGAGTAAGCCATTAGAAAATCAGATAAAAGACACCTTTAACTCATCTATTATTTCAAAGAAATCCTTACTCTGAGTCAGTTTGTTACATAATCTACTAAAAGTCTGGGTATCAGGAAATGTAAATGTCAAGTGTTTGCCAGGAAGTTGAAACGCTGCTGCAGCATGCATATGATGCAAAGATGCTGAGAGTAGGTTTCAATACTTAAAAGAAGCACCAAAATAAAATACAATCCCAATATTTCAGGTCTTTCAGCTTACTCATGATCCAGTGTGTGTGTGTGTGTGTGTGTGTGTGTGTGTGTGTGTGTATAAGGCTTTTTTCTTGAGTTTAAAGAGTAAGAGCACTTCATGTGATCGATTTCTGTTGTTAAAAAGTTAAAATCTTTCAACATCAAATTAAAAGCATTAGTTTTCAATAAATATTTTCAGCTAACAGATATATCAAGCTCATAATCAGTTATTTTATATAAATGGCATTGACTGTGTCACTGTAGCACAAGGTTTTGGCCAGGAAATGTAAATGTCACCTATATAGTATGTGTGTCATGAAGCTGCATACAGAAATTTTACTTTGTTGTCTTGAATCTGACAGAATGTGTCTTTCTAAGCCAGCTAGACATAAATTATAATACTCGTCTCTGCCAGGTATGACTTTCAATTCCTTTGTTTAAGACATCTTTTGCTTTTTGCATCCCATTCTTATTTAGGGTGCCTCAGCTGAGCCACTGAAAGCAGAAATGAGGCTGGGGAGTTGCAGAACGATTTGGACATTATTGATCTGTCCTCAAATTTAAGGTGGGTTGGGTGCTTTATGTCTCTGCAGTCCTGTGGTCCCCCCCAGTCAAGAGGTGTAAGGAGAACAATTCAGACTGTTAGCTAATCATGCTCTACCAAAGGATTTAATAAATGACATTGCATATGGGATGTATGGGTGAGGTACACACTGTGTGGCCACATACTTTTAGCCATAGAGTATATCTCTGGGATCTGTACGTTTATCTTGTTGTGCTGCTCAAAAATTGATAAAAAGGTTAAACTCATAGAATGAAGGTGGTAGTTAGACGTATGTCATGAAAAATCCATTTCCATAAGAGCATTGTTCCCATTAACGTTACAGCCCTTTGGAATTTTTTTGTTATTGTTATTTTTATCACTTGCCATCCACCATGTGCAAGGCTTTTAAAGCCCCTGCCATATTTCAAGTAAAAATAAAATCAAATAAACATTTTCTACTCACAAAGAAAATGTGTGGTCAATATCATCAATTATAAATCTAGCAAAATCTTTCTAAAGTTTTCTTACATGAATGCAATGCCAATCACAAAAATAACAATTCAAATTCATATACTTTTTTAAGATTTAACAAGAAAGTAATTTTCTTCACTTTTGTAAAAAAAAAATTACAGACTGCCTCAACCCAGATTCCACTTCAATATACATGTCAGAAAGAGGCCATATGAGTGGGGTATCTCTAAGTTTGAAAGTTGAAAGACTCTAAAGGAGTAAAAGGCTGAATCTAAAAAGAAATTACCAGGTTAGTGAAGCGATATGGAAAGAAGAAAAGGTCAGGATGCAGATTGAGATCACACTTCTTAGAACAAGAGCATGGTTAGATGTTTCCATGCATGGAAACATTGTCTAACAATTTGCAGGAAGCAAAGGCTGCTTCTCAATTTCTGATAAAAATGGCACAACTGAGAAAAACACTAGTAAAATATTTGTAGGTGGCACAGTGTTCAACAAATACACTGTGTGCACTTACCCATTCTGCTATGACGATGTTTGTGACCCATCTCTCTGAATATAACGACATTATTGCTAAAATGACATAGTTTTACAACAGCAATGGTAACTCACAGAGATCCCATCCTGTGTCAGCAGTAGGTGTTAAAAGGCTCTATAGGAATAGAGGATGGAAGGTTTCCTGGAGAAATGAGGGCCATGCTACTGGAGATAGAAAGGAAAGACCACTCCCTTATGATCCTGATAACCTTCCGATGTGATATTCATGTGGCAAAGAGGGACATACTGTATTTGCAGAGAATGAAATTTTCCTTTAAGAGAACAAGCCCAAAAATGGATGTAAGGAGCTCAAGAATCTGTGTAACTCTTTGCCTGCTTTTTATCACCAAGCCATTCAGCCAGGGGCATAATTTCCACTGGGGACAAGGGGGACATGTCCTCCCCACCTTTCAAAATCCCGTTTATGCCCCCCCCACTTTTCAAATTGGTTTGTTATGATTTTTTGTCATCACTGCAGAGGAGCAGGACCGAGCAGGACGATGTGCGTGTCCGCATCTAAGAATGCCGTGTGCACACTCCAAAAATATCTCACTGGAAGTTGTAATGAACAGGTATCATGGTTGCGGCACAATCAGCATTAAAACACTAGAAGCATCACCAGAAGACTTTAATGTCATCATGGATGAAAAGAAAGAATGGAGATATGACTTGGTTGATTCAGTAAATTAGCTCAGGTCAGGATAATCATATTTTCATGAACATTCTGTGTACCATGAAAACGAGTTCACTTTAAAACCTTGCATTTTCTGTCAGCAATGTATGACAAGCAGACTCTAGGTGCTAGTTTAATGTTAGACTTAATATGATAATAACTCCCCACATAGCAGACGGGTCTGGGCCAGATCTGGCATTAAGCCGGCACTGCTGGCTGAGTTCTGGCATGGCAAGTGGTATGTCAACCAGATGCGGACCAGGTCTGGCAGTGATGGCACTGTTTATATGATGGCATGCCAGATGTGGTCCAGTTATGGTTTGGTTTATGTGGTATGGCCCAGTGCTGGCCCTGTGCTGGCCCACGTAAACCAAACATGGGCCACCAAAGGGCCGTCATTCTTTGTGGTATGTGGGCCGAGTGTAAGTCCATTGTGTCTTTTCAGAGTTAAGCAGGAGGAAGTTAGTAAGCATCCACTGTCTAATGCCCTTTACACATTCTTCAATCTTAACAAGCTGTTGTCTCTCGGCATAATAGTGGAAGCTAATACCATGTTTACCAATAGTTGCACAACCCTGATTAGAGGCCAGTAACAGGTCATTTACCGCTTTAACCAGTGCTGTCTATGATGAGGTCTAAATCCTGACTGATACATTTTATAAATGTTATTCCTATGTAGGTATGAACATAACTGCTGTGCTACAACATTTCTGAGGATCTTAGAGATAAAGGGCAGGTTTGATATTGGCGTAAAGTTGGACAGCTGATGGAGTTGAGGTCAGGTTTTTAATTGGGGGATTGATAACTGCTAGTTTAAAAGATTTAGGCACATAGCCAGTGCTAAGGGAAGAATGTATCATTTTTAGAAGTAGCTACTGGTATTTTCTGCTTAAGGAAACATAGGGATAACATAAGGGATTTAGTATGCAGGTTGATGGTCTTGAAGAAGAAATTAAATCAGGCTCTTGAAGGGGAGTAAAGCATTCTAAGCGCTGATCAGAAATAGTAATATTATCTTCAGATTTATCTATCAAATTCTTTTATTTTAAATTAATACAATTTTCTGCCTGATATTATCATTTTTTCCATTGAAATAATTAATGAAGTCATTGCTGCTGCATATAGAAGGTGTGCACTTAGTTACTGTGGTTTTACAGTAGTTAATTTTGCCAAAGTACTAAATAAAAATTTAGAATTGTTTTTGTTATCTTTTATTAGGGCAGAGAGATATGCTGATCTATCAGTATTAGGAGATTTTTTGTAGCCCAGAAGGCTTTCCTTCCACGCTATTTATTTTATTTATTTATTATATTTATTTTATTATATTTTATTATATATTATTATATTTTATTATATTTATTATATTTATTTATTTATTTTATTTTATTTTAGTTTATAAGAGTCATAAATGGGTGATCTTTCATTTCTATCTCCAGTAGCCTGGCCCTCATTTCTACAGGAAGCCTTGTGGCCTCTATTCCTGTAGAGCTTTTTGACACCTACTGCCATTGGTGCCAAGGTCATTGGTTCCTCCCCTCCTTCACTGGCGCTCATAGCTGTAGTATAGCGAATTGGTGCCATGGGAAATTCAACTGTACAGGCAGAGTACTGACCAAGGACTGACCAAGAATCTCTTTCTGAGCTCTTATTGCTATCTTCACACAAATCTGATTGTAAAAACTTGGTTTTACAATGTGCCACCAGATATCTTACTGGTGTTTTTCTCAGTTGTGCCATTTTTGATCAGAAATTGACAAGCAGCCTTTGCTTCCTCCAGTTCGTTTTTCCATAGATGATCTTGACATTGTCAAATGTAAAAAAAAAACCCAAAAACACACGAAGCATATTGATACAACCCATGATAGTTTGTCTGTCTCTACTGTGTTGTGTGTGTTTTTGTGCTATGTTATTTGTGAATTTGTACATATTGTTTTGTGCTATGTTATTTGTGGTTGTACATATTGAAGACTTTACATATTTTTGAGACTGTACATATCGAATCACAGGCAGTAGGAATGAGGCTGTCATTTTTTCTGGGGGTGGGTTTCAGCATGTATATGATCAGTATTATTGTGAATATGACAGAGTTAGTGTGTATTGGCTATTTAGTGTCAGCCTTGTCAGATTGTGCTCTGGGAGTTGTAGTATGATGTCGGTTAAAACATCCCCTTCACCAGTAATAAATTAAAATATCTTGGAAAAGCCAGTGTTTAGTCTGGTAATGTTGGCAGAAAGGCTCTAGAATTCTACAAAAACACTCTCTCTTTCACAATTATGACATAATTATGCCCTAATCCCCTGCCAACTTGCATGCAATCACTCACTGATAGGGACATCTAAGGTCAAAGGAATGAACAAGATAATATAGGGCAGATTTGCTATGTCAGCCTCTTTAAAAGGACTGTTAGCAGTGAGGTAAGCCAGATGTAAAACCATGTAAAAGATGTCAAACCATGCTCTGTTAAAAATGTCAAAGTATAAATGTCTGATCACAAGGGTAAAGTGAGATGTGGCACTGAACACTGGCTACACAAATTTACACACTTTTAACATCTTAGCCATAGTTTCCTCAGACTGATAAAGACATAGATCATTAGCATCTACATAGATAACTATATCCAAAAAATCTTCCCATTAATTATACTGGGAGTGTCCTGGCTTCCAGTGTACGGCTAACTAACTATAGCTGCTGGTGCCCCTGGAGCTCTCAGTTTGCAAAACAGTTAACACAGCGGTGATGCATCACCTGTTTCCCCAGGTTCTAATGCCCTGCCAACTCTATATATTTTGAAATTTAGAGACAGAATGGCACATTTGAACAAGGATGAATGACTGAGAATAACTAATGCTGATTTAAACTAATAATATGAATTTATTAAGAAAGGAAACATTTATGGCAACATATTTTTATTAAGTTGTTCACACCCCATGGTGTATATGGAAATTGAAATTAGGCCTCTGTTCTGTATAAAAATAAACACAGCATGAGTCATTTCCTGCTTTGTATTCACTTTGCTCAAACTGCATAACAAAAACAAACAAACAAATTCAACCACTGCATGATTTAATAGGTGTGTCAGATGGGAATACTTATGACTTCCTGTCACTGGAACTAAGAGGAAGCCCAAAGCTGGGGTAATAAAATCTATTATATTATATTCAATAAGTATGGGTGTTCAAACATACTTGCAGACAGTGGTGGGCCAAAACAGCAGTAATCTGAATCACTGACTTGCATTTTAATATATTTAATATATTTTTCCATGAATGTATATTAAATTATTCCAAAAGACTATTCTCTACATTTCATAGCTTTTCTCTTGGTTGCGCTGCTTCCAGTAGTGTATATTTATGATAAGAGTATTTATCCAATCATATTTCAGCCAGTGGCTGACATCAGGCGTCTGTAGCTTAAAATAAGTGGCAATGAAATTGTTACATTAACCAATCAGATTTCGAGTTGGTGTCACTGGGGCCATCTAGCAGGCATATGATTATGTCAGCAATTTCCCATCCTTTGATTTGATAATTGGAGTAGTCAGAGGCAGCGAACCGCACAAACTAAAATATATATATTTTAACTCACAATGGCTGACAGAGGAGAAGAAATCGATTTGGTCGCAGACATCCTTACAAATACATTTTCAAGGTGGACTGTAATAAAATTGACTTGTAAGGTGTGAAATACTGTTGCCTAATTTCTTTTTTACTTTGCTATTTAACGGTTGATTAGTGTCTATCGCTGTGGTGTCAGAATGATGGTATAGAGGTGGATTAATTCAAGAAGGACATCAGTGAAGATCTAGGTGTGAAATGCACGGCCTGCCACTGCTTGGTACTTGATGTCAGTTCGTTACCATGTATTTGTCAGATTTGCTACTAGAAAAGATGAATCAAGTAATGTGGATCATCACATTCACTCTGGTACTGTTCAGATTGTGATATTCAGTTCAAAAACAGGGCCCAGTGGCTCAGTGGTAAACATGTTTGTCTTGCATGTCTGGGGAGGGTTAAATCCTGCCTATGCACTATGTGCATACAGTGTGCATGTTCTCCATGTGCTTTGTGGTGTTTCCTCCCCTAGTCCAAAGATATGCTTTGAAGCTGAGATAGGTTATAGGTTCCTCTCGACCCTGCACAAGATACTGTGATGCACTGTGTATTCTGACATCTTTCTATCAGAACCAGCATTAACTTCTTCTTTAATTTGAGCAACAGTAGATCATCTGTTGGATCGGATCACATGGGCCAGCCTTCGCAATTAACAGTGAGCCTTTGCCACCCATGACACTGTCGCCGGTTCACTACTGTTCCTTCTTTGGGCTACTTTTGATAGATACTGACCACTGCAGACCAGGAACAGCTGCAGTTTTGGAGATGATCTGATCCAGTTGTCTAGTACAAAGTACACATCTACTGTACTTGAGTGAAAGTAGAGAGACCACAATTAAAATGTTACTCTGGTAATAGTAGAAGTCCTTCATTTAAATTTCCACTTGAGTTAAAGTACGAAAGTACTTATAACCAAATGTAAGTTTTAAAAAAAAGTAATACATTTATCCTAGCTGTTAACATAGCTGTTAATGCAAGGTCTGAGAAATGATCAGGATACAGATGTCAGTTAACATTATTCTGAGCAGTCAAGGCTGTGATGCTGCAGTTTTAATGCTACCCTAGCATTTGTGCTTGCTGCATTTAATGAACCGAAAAGCTGGTAGGTCAAAAATAATGTGTGCTGTACCTTGTTATGCTTGCTGTGCTGCAATTGGACAATTGTGTTTTTATATAAGTAACAATACTAATTTAAGAATTTCAGGAAGAGGTAGGTCTTCACACATCCTGTAAAGACAGATCAGTGATTAAAGAAAGATCAGTGACTCTGATAACTGTTTAGACATCTAGGGTTCATTCCACCACCTAGGTACCAGAACCGAGAGTTTTTAAATGATATATTAAAAAAATGTTTATAATTATAATAATTTAATTATTTATTAGGAAATATATAATGGAATAACAATACATTTATCCCCTTGATGATAATGCATGCCTAGAATTGCATGCCAAATGCCTAATTTCCCTTAGCCTTCTTAGCCTTCTCAGTTAACTTTAAAATCTTAAACATCTCAACCTTTTGCATGAGCATGTATCTTTTTTTTATTATTTCAAAACACATACATGTTACTGAAAACTCAATGATCATTTCAGAAAATGATCCGAATGAAGTATTTTGCATCAGCCAACATAGGAATAGCTTTCTCTTGAAACCACAGTGCCATCTAGTGAAATTTTTATAATGGGTAGAAATAGTTTAAGCTCAAACAGGTTAAGCTTTCTATCCTTATTTTATGTTTTTTTTTCTGTTGTGTAATGAATAAAACGTTTTAATTATTTTTTTTTATTTGAAGTTGCTAGGGGTAAGTTTTTAAAAAATTCAGAATCTCAGAGTGGTCAGACTCCATATTTAGCAAATCACAGACATCTGCCACACTTACATCATAGCCAAGCAGAGGAAAGGAGAGGACATGCATTTGGTGGAGTAAAATAAAAAAAAGAAGTTGTGAGAGTTAAGTGCATATGAAACTTCTGGTAGCGAGTACAATAATGTTTAGCACTTACTGTATTAGTATAGTATATGTCCAGTGTAACTATTTAGTGTTATGGTCTTAAATTAGGCTAGAGAAGACCGCAACAGATCTAAAGTGTTGGTAGTGAGAGAAATGCCGTCTCCAGGCCCAGAAATGGCAACAATAACCCAAGTAACCACGGCCAATACAACAAAAGAGGTTTTTATTTACAAAAATGCCAAAATAAACATAACAAAACTAACTCTTATTAACTGAGTAAGCTGCAAAGAAAAGAAAACAAAATACAGCAAACTAAACTAACTCCCTCAAACTAATGTAACCAGGAGAAAAATAGTTATGTAAAATAAAATGGCACTCACCTTCCTACTAGACCTAAACAAAAGACATGAATTAAAGCTTAATATTTATAATGGGAAACTCAAATTAACACTTACTTCTCTTCAGATAACGTCTCAGTCATAGGTGTAATCAGTGTCTTCAACAGTCTCAACACAATTGAGAGAAAGATATACAAAATTACTAAACTAAGACTTCACAATGAAAATTCTGGAGGTAAGGACAAGTCCTCAGCCACCATACACCATCTAGCCACCACCAACTACTGGTCTGAGGGTAGCTGTAGTTTAAATACTCTCTCTCCTCTCCCATCACCCAGTCACAACAGAGCTCTAATGAACCTGAGGTGAGGATACTGGTTCTGTGGGGAGAGGGGGGGGCAGTTTGACACAACAGAACCTTACAGCTCTGGTAACATTAGGTGTGTTTTTTGTTTTTTAAAATCTAGTTAGGCTATTCTAATGCTAACAGAAAAGGAGCAGAAAAGCATCTTAGAATGCTCAACACATCAAACAGTAGAAGCATATCACCATATCACCATATCACCATATCTCATGTCAGCCAAGAACAAGAATAGCCAAGAGGCTATCATGGGCACAGACTCACTGAAACCTGACAGCTGAAGACTGTAAAAATTACCAGGTGAATTTTTTTCTTTAACTGTCCAAATTTGGTGAATCTGTGCCCATGATAGAAGCAGATTCCTGTTCTTGGTGAACAAGAGTGGAACCCAGTGTGGTCTTCTGCAGTTGAAGTCATCCATCCCAAGATTTAATGATGCTTTTCTGCTCACCATTCTTGTAAAGTGTGTTAAATGAGTCCCTCCTAGCATATCAAACCATAACAATAGCATCTGGCCATTTTCCTATGATTTCTTTCTCTCTCGATATTTGTAGTACTGTGTGTGCACTCTAGAGACTGTTGTGTGTGAAAATCCCAGGATATCAGCAGTTTCTTAAATACTCAAACCAGTCAATCTGGCACTGACAACCATGTCATGGTTCAAGTCACAGAGCTCACATTTTTCATCTCTATTCTGATGTTTGATGTGAACATTAACTGAAGCTCTTGGCCTGTCTCTGCACGATTTTATGCATTATGCTGCTGAGGCATGAAACAATTACAGCAAGCTAATGTTAGTGCATCTGAACTAGCTAGTACTGTATGTTACAAAAATAGTTTCATGGGACATATGCTAAGCAAATGTTTAACATCACACTAAAAATAGCTATTTGTGAAGATTGTAAAAGCTTTAGATATGCTTGACTAATTCTGGTTTATTTGTTTCAGTCTATTCCACAGCTCTTCTCTTCTCTTCTCTTCTCTTCTCTTCTCTTCTCTTCTCTTCTCTTCTCTTCTCTTCTCTTCTCTTCTCTTCTCTTCTCTACTCAACTGGTCTCTACTGTACTCTTCAGTACTCTACTCCTCTCTTCTCTTCTCTTTTTTCTCTTCTCTTTTTGCTCTTCTCTTCTCTGCTCTACTCTTCTTTTCACTTCTCTACTCTTCTCTTAACGTCTCTACTCTTTTCCACTCTTCTCTTCTCTTCTCTTCTCTTCTCTTCTCTTCTCTTCTCATCCCTTCTCTTGTCTTTTTTCTCTTCTCATTCCTTCTCTACTCTTCACTTCCCTTCTCATCCCTTCTCTTCTCTTCTCTTCTCTACTCTTCTCTTTTCTACTCTTCTCTTCACTTCTCTACTCTTCTCTACTCTACTCTTCTCTTCACTTCTCTTCTCTTCTCTGCTCTACTTTTCTCTTCTCTTCTCTTCTCTTCTCTTCTCTTCTCTTCTCCACTCTTCTCTTCACTTCTCTGCTCTACTCTTCTTTTCACTTCTCTACTCTTCTCTTCTCTTAATGTCTCTACTCTTCTCTTCTCTACACTTCTCTACTCTTCTCTTCTCTTCTCTTCTCTTCTCTTCTCTGCTCTTCTCTTCTCTTCTCAACTCTTCTCTTCTCTTCTCTTCTCTACTTTCAGAACCACAAGTTTACTGTTTCAGTGAAAGTGCTTAAGTTTTCTTCAAGTTGGCTTTTTTTTTAGACAAGTGTTTGTGAGCCTCTGTAAAATTCCAAAATAGTCTTTTCAGCCATGTAGCCAAGCACTATGAAATAAATGTCATCATTAAAAACAATTCTTATTAGGAAATGAAAAAGGGGTATTATGAAATTTAAGTACTTTTGAATAAAATTGAAATGAAATAAAATTGTTGAAAATAAAAATTGAAATGTGATAAGCTGAAATATTTTGACAATTTTAGTTTAGTTTTTTGTGTTATTTATTATTGCCTCATTCATAAATGTATTGCTCATTTTATTATTATTATTATTATTATTATTATTATTATTATTATTATTATTATAGACAAAACCTATATATAAAACCTAATAAATTTAGAAACATTTCTAAAAATATTTTATTTTATCATTATGGATTATTGTGTAGATTCATGGCAATAAAGTCAACTGAATACATTCATGAATAAAAATAAATAAATAAAAAGAAAACATCCTGTAATACAATAAGATGTACAAAAAGTTGAGGGGTCGGAATACATGACACATGACACTTTGAATTTCCATTTCTAATACTCCAGCATTTTTAAAATACCTGTGAAAGACAAATATTTATATACTATTCTGAAGAAGGATAGCTTACAGCGATGATGCCACCATAGCCAGTAACATGGTGTTACAGTAACATTGGTACCGCCTCAGCGTTTGACTGGGAAAAAAAGCTCAGGGGTGTACTGCTCTTTCACTTAGGCGGAGTCAGCCTTCAGGTAAACGCGGACTGACAGTAAGACAGGATTCTGCTCATTTTGTGGCGGTTTTAACAGCTGGTACATTATAACAATCTGCGAGAAATCAACTTGTCAGGTAGATATTGACCACTGACCTCCGCCGTTCAAGAGGACTATTTTGGGAGGGGGCGGGGCCACCTGCGTTAACGTGAGAACGAAAATATCCTAGAACCTACACTTTACTCTCTTACTTTCACACTCGAAAAGTGTGTAATATTATTTATCTCTGCTGTTGTAAGGAAAGAATGAAGAAATCGTCTTCAGGTGAGTTCGCATGAATTACGCTCGCATTTATACATCCTGCCGGTTCAGAATCTGTTCATAAATCCATTACCTTCAAAACTTGACTTAATATCTCACTTTGTAGCACTACTTTAACCATAGCCATGTATACAGACTCTTACACGGTACACATCAGTGTGGCTGCAGAGGTTATGTTATGTTATGTTATGTTGTTGTATTTTATTAAGGCAATTCATGGTGAAGCTGATAAATGTATACAAAAGCCTGTAATCCTGATGATCTAATTCACTTTTGCCTACAGGGTGTGTCAGGAAACCCTACAAACCCCTAGGTGGCATGTTCCTGTGCTACAGTACACTATTGAGAAACATCTGTGCGGGATATTTCGACATGGCACTGTTTTTAGATAAACAAACTGGCACTTTCTAATACATATGAGGGCTTGCTGAAAAACCTGTCCAAGCACACACAAATACACACAATTTAAAAGACACCGTCTTATTATCCAGCTTATACTGTGACTTTAACATAAATCAGACAGTCAAACACCTGGAGGTGCTTCAACAATGTCTCAGCGTATTGTTTGGTATGCTTTTGTGTGATAACATTCAACTTCCTTTCTCACTGCTTAACTGTTGATGGTTACTGTTCATATTAGGGTGGTTACATGATGGCCTTACACTGAGAAAAGCAGCATGCTTTGTCCTCTGTAATCTACACAGCTCTATAACCCCTTAGTACACTTTGTGTACACACTTATTTGACTGGAATGTAGAACTTCTTAAGGTTAGCCAAAGTCATTGATACAGCACACCCAACTAGTCTCGCACACATGTTGGATCATGTAGTGATTCTCTCTCTCTCTCTCTCTCTCTCTCTCTCGCTCTTGCTCTGTATCTATCTATCTGCAGTGCTTCAATCTAAGAAATCTCAGGGGAAAAAATTCTCAGCAGAGCTTCCTTTTCAACACCCAAACTTGTTTACTGACACAGACTGAGCAATTCTGGTAGATGAGTAACATTCCATTTCAATGCAATATATTGTAAATGACACATTTTATTCAGTGAGCATAACAGTGCTCATCTGTATAAATTGACATTGTTTTTGTCTTTTGCACCCATTATTCTCCATATACCGGATTATTCTTCGATTTGTAACAGTATGCATATATTGTATTTAATATTACAGGCAGTGAATGACTGAACTAACATCAGTTGAAAATCGAGTGTGATATATCTGAACTTATTTGCCCCAAGGCTTTGAATCAGTCAGGGATTCCACTTACTCAACAGGAAGGGATCATTATAGAAGGATGAATGAATGTCTTTGTTAATCCCTGTGCTGGAAGATTGCCCACCAGAGAGTAATCTTTGCTCCTAGCACATCTGAGCAGTGATAGCTTCTTTATCACACTTTGGCCTCCTCCTTTGCCTCACCTGATCTGTCAATGCTGGGTTAACATTTTATTTATTGCCAGGGCAAACAGACTATGATACATGGGCTGATTCAGTTCACTGCACATTACTTTTATAGCTCATGTCTGGAAAATAACCTGCACATATTCTGTTGTTGAATGTTGATTAGCCATGTGACTGCATAGTTTAGCATTTTCAAAGTATTTTCAGCATGAGTTAGGAATTAGACCTCTAAGCTTTTAACCAAATGACAAGATGGTTAACTTCCTAAATGATGTGGTTTTAATGAACAATAATCTCCTCAGTAAACAAGTCCTCAGACTTGTCCCAACTTTTTGCAGTATAAAATAACTTATTTTTAGTGTTTCTCACATTGAACGGTAAATTTATATAAAAGTCACTGTGCTATAACCAGTCTGCCAGATTTTCTTGATTTTATAATCGTAGAAATGAATGCAAAATTAAACTCCACAGTATTTGGAAGAGCTTGCAATTTTTTAAATTTACAGCAGATTTGGGCCAAGACACGTCATGTCACATCATCACAGCACATATTCAGCCAAAGCAAATGTCTCTCACTATTCCAAAGGCTTAATATGCAGTATACAATAATGTATTCTAACAAGCACACTAATGTGATCTGGATTAGTCACAAACCTATGATTCGAATTAGAACTGGCATTATTGACAAAGCTGCTGTTCCATATTTGAGAATTAAACTGTGCTTCATATGAATTAGGGATACATGTTTGTTGTACATGATTGGGATTGAACACAATGTATTTTAAACAGATACAAATACAGATGTGAATAGAAAGTGAACCAGAAAGCTTCACATTAAGACTAGATATGTACATTTGGACTTGGAATCCCACAGGATGAAAAGTTTGTTCTTCCATGCAAAGCTTGAAAGGAGTAAAAATTAACCCAAGTTTGCCAGGGCTCAGCAAAATTCCTTTTGGACAAAGATCATTAGTATGAAATGAATAGGAGATGTACTAGTAGGTTTTTCAGTGGTAGTGATCTAAACACTTATGTTAATGATTAATCTTGAGTTCCAAAATGAAACCATATTTCTGTACAAACAAAAGAAATGTTTTTATTTATAGAGCTGCTGCTCCATAAAGCTCATGCGGACTGTACTCTGTACACATAGCTGCATGTTTCTGAAAGAGTTTCTAAATTCATTTAGAAACCTCCATTATAATTAAAGATAATCATCCTGGGGAAAAAAAACAGGTATTGAAATACTGCTTAAGGGACCCCATCTTAACTCACAGCAGCAACAATGAACTTGTGAACTTTTCAGATATTTCTGAATGTAATAAACCTCAAAACTGCAGTACATCTACAGTACATAAACATAAAATGTAACTAGATGACTATTCTTTGTGGATTTGTGAATTTTTCTGTCAGGGCACAGTTTTCTTTCACCTGTGCTTATCAGTAATTTTAAATGAGAACTTTTGAATCTCTGAATTTGTTCACTGAATGTAGATACAAATTTTTGTAGCACTAAATAAATACAGATACAGATAGTGGCCTAATGTTACACCCCTGATATAAATAGTGTTGGACTGAAAGTAGTTAATGCGCATAAAACATTTTATTTTTCAGTAGAAGTCTGTTAGTGTTCTTTCCCCCTGAAAGTCTAACAAACATTATAATACATTTTTTCCCATACAATGGCCAAATGGTCCACATTTACAGAAGTCACTAAGACCAGTTGGTAATATTGTTTCTACTGAGCACATTACTCTCAGCCTCTCTGTACTCTTTTTCTTAGACAGCTCTGGTTTTGGTGCTTATGCGCTCTGTTTTCTCCCATGAGTTGGGGATGGAATTCAGGAGAACAGATGGTTCTCCCTCTGTCTCTCTTTTCCCCTCTAGTTCTCTAGCTCAGTCCCTTTTTATTTATTTCACTCTTTCCCCACCCATCTCTATGTCTTTGAAACCAGATTGTGTGCTTTGTAATTATTATGTGCAGACGCAGGAATGTGGCGAGCTCCTGTTATGGCCCCTCACTTCTCAGGCCTGCCAGGAGTGCAACAGAACTCATGTTAAAGATTATCTCGATTCAGCTAACATACTTCTCAATCTGTGTGTCATGAATGAATCCCATCACGGTCTCTTTGTGCATCAGATACTTCAAATTGCCTTAGCAATACTTAGTCAGTATAATTGTATATTCTAAGTGTTGCTATGTATAATGGCGATTCATAATTTTATCCAAAACAGATTAAATCTAGCCTTCTGAGTTTTTCAAAGTCTGTGCTTGTTGTGGATTTACACTTCTGAAATGTATGTACCTGTAGGTATTTGTAGGAAGTGTGGACACTTGCCAAAATCATTGCCATGTCATTATCTGTATCTACCAGCTATCATTGTTTCCTGCTGAAGAGTGAGTCATGAGGGGGCTAAAGCAGTGATTTGATATATACTGTACACAATGCATAAACTTGTAGATAATGACGGAGCACACTACCCTTGAGTCATGGAAGAGAATTCCTGTCAGTACAAGATTTCATTTTACCCACTGAAACATCTTGTCAAGTTGAGTTTAGTTTGTATCAAATAAGTAAGTGGCTCATAACTACACACTTGACTAGCCTTATGTACATTGTTGTCATTGTTGGCTTACTTTTAGATTTCGCTCATTATCAAGCCCTGATAGATCAAGGTATGCTTGAGGCTGCAGGAATTTTAAGGGATGCTTGTGCTGAGCAATGTTTTGCTCCTACTGACTTATCATACCTGGAGGTATTGTGAAACAGAGTAATGCTTGCAAGTAAAATAAGGTGGCATGTGGCAACAACACAGTAGATGTCTGTGGGTGTGTTGTACAAACAGTGGACCACCTCTTACTCAAATAGTGCCTCTATCAAGCACTTGAAAGAGGAGGCCCTGTTGTTTGCACCGTTCCCAATATCTGTGACTCAAGCCATCACCCCACACTATTATTAAAATTCAAATTTTATTTGTCACATACATATACATATACATATTAGTGTCACTAGTTTTTGAACAAATCATAAACTAATCATTACAACTTCCAAGTAGGTTTAGGCGATACTGGAACTTCATATAGAGTATCCATTACTGTACTAAGGTGCAAGAATTAATATAGGAAATATTTGTGCTGCTAAGTTGACACAAATCTCCCAAAGAAATACATGACTCTGATGAGACCACAGCTTATTATACCCCTTAAGACACTGATATGTTTAACATTATAAGAACTGAAACATGTAAGGAGTACATTTACATTTGACATTTCTGGAATTTAGAGATGCTCTTATCCAGAGCGACATACAAAAATGCTTTAAGTCTCTATCAATGAATATATTAACACTGGTTCAATAGGTTACAGACTTAGGATACTATTACTATTTGTTAAACATATAACAATACATAAAAACGGGGGAAAATAAGAGCTAGTTTAAGTGCTTTAGGAAAAGGTAGGTCTTCAGACGTCGTTTGAAGATAGTCAGTGACTCGGCTGTACGGACATGTAGGGGAAATTCATTCCACCACTTCGGTGCCAGAACAGAGAAGGTTAGGATTAAGGCTACATTAGACAAATACTTTGCATGAATCTGTATAAGGTAGGAAGGTGAGAAGATTATTTACTCTTATTTAATCTTGTAGGATATTTTAGTACCTCTTACCCTTAAAATTAGAGTTGTTAATTTTTAACTTGCTGGGCTTTTGTATTAGCTGTTAACAGAAAGAGTAATCCATTATTATTATTATTATTATTATTATTATTTATTATTATTATTATTATTATTATTATTATTATTATTATGGTTGTTGTTGTTCTTGATCTTGTTGTGTATAAAATAAATAATAATAATAATAATAATAATAATAATAATAATTGAAGTTATAGTCTATTATAATAATAAAAATGCCAACAGAACACGTCTTGCCTTAAAATGAATTAGTCTCAAACTTGCATTTTGTGCCCTCATGTGGTATGAACAGCAATGACACACTCAGCCAGAGAAGGCACAAAATTAAATAATATCATATATCCAAGTAATTTATGTGGAAGGCATGGGATATACAAAATTTATACAACTTAAGACTACTAGCAAAAAAAAAGTAATTTCACTTAAAAAAAAAAAAAAAGAATACAATTTTTTTAGCATGTCAGATCTGGGCAAAATCTCACTCAGGTTCTATTTGCATCACATTGGCCATGTTGAGACCCGTATTTGGGCCTGGGCCAGTGCCAACATTGGCTTGTGCAGTCCCATCCCATCTTACAGGCTGTTGCTTGCACAAACTCTTATCTCTTTATGTACACAATAAACAGGAGTTAAAATGACCTCTAGTGCCGTGTTATCCAGGTGGTGCGTCAAATCCACAGAGCTTAACCACATACAGTTAGGACTCTGATGTTCCAATGCAGCATTTTATGTGTATACCTGTTCAATTATTGATTATGTGTAATCACATAATCATGAAATTGTTCATGAAATTTATTTCATGTGTATTGATGCCAATAGCATTATTTCAATGCAAGAAGTGTTCAAAGGGCTGGTTCTGTCTTTCATAAGATAATCCCTGAGGTGACATCATAAGGAAAAAGCCTAATATAGATTGGAAAGGAACAAAAAAAGAACAGCATAAAAAGAACAATTTTGTGATTTTTACAAAATGTTTTTTTTTATTTACAGAGCTGGATGCTAACATTGCTAACATAAGATCACCTGAACTTTTCTTCAGTTCAGAAATGGAATGCAAACAAGTTTTATCTATTCACAGGTCCACCAGCCAGGTCCAGCAGCGGCAGGCTGAGGAGGCTAGAGAGAGGAGATTCTACTGGGTCTGTGGGGACTGGTAAGTATATGCAGAGACACTAAATCACAAACATCAGCTGATAAACTATTTAAGAAGCTTGGACATGGCATGCAAATAAGCCTTCTTCTTAGTAAAGTTTTGTGTGAGGCATTGTACCGTCAGGTCAGTTAATATTATTACGTTTATCGAGATTATTTAATATCTCTATGAATATTTTGTAGATTTTCGGGTTCAAGATTTGTTTTTCGTAACTGTTTTATAATGTTAAAACATTCTATGGAATCCGACATAGTATTGAACGTCATTCCAGATTGCAATAGGATTGTAATTATTAGCCTAGTGGCTGTGTGTGTACGTATGTCAGATGAGGTCATTCTGTCTGTGTCTGCTAGCAACCCAAAAGGCATTTCCTTTCCACGGACCTTTTATTGTGTGTGTGTGTGTGTGTGTGTAAATAACTGTGGCGATGTCTCACCACTAAGACTTACTTTTCCACTGAGATGTATCAGCTTCAGATATATTAGCGTTTCTGTCTAAAGTGTCTGGGGGAAGCTGGCACTGTCAGTATAAGGATGCATGCATTATATGCATTTATATGCAAGGTAGGACAGTGTGATTTCATCTCCATAGCACAACTTCATCCAGAAGGCAATTCAGAGCATGTTAGAATTCATTTAAAATAAATTAATTAATAGGAATAATGGATGGCACGGTGGACCTGTGGGCAGCATTGTAACCTCATGGTTGCAGGGTGGGCAATTCAATCATTGTTCACTTTGTTGGTCCCCAATAGGGAATTTGGGTGCTGCAGCAGCATAAGGAATTATTACAATAGAAAGATATGTGTGCAAATAATATATAGTCAGAATTTAACACCTATTAACTTATCACACACAGTGCTAAGACATTATTGTGCTAATAATTTAGATTTAGTTTATTTACAATTTAGCAGAAACAATGACAAGTTTGGCATGTACAGGGAAAACGAAACGCTTCCTGGTTTAAACTCCCTCATAAAGATAGGTTCAAAAAATAAAATTTAAATTGTTTAACAATTTTTAGTCACTGCAGTAATTTTACATGTTACTTTATAGTTTTAATGAATAATGAATTTATTATAATTTTATATAAATTACAATTAAGTGCAGTCATACTAATATATAAAAAATGATACTGGACAATAATACTAGCCTATTCTGTACATAATGTCACATTGTTTATAATACTTTCTTTAAAATTGTAATTTTAAATTTGTTGTAAGGATTAAATTAGATGATTTCTTTATACAGTTAAAAGCATTAGCGCCTTTATGAGGTTCAGAAATGGTTCTTTACAAAATTCTAAAAGTAAAGGCTAAGTTTGCAGTTTTATTTTGAGCAGACGTCATGATGAGCAGACTATATGGCTTACCTGAGCTCAGGGCATAATTACACGATCTGGGGCAGGATCTCTCAGGGCTATATTGAGGAGAGCAGTTGTACTGTGACATAGAGGGTGTGGTTTGAACTCACATGCTCACACAAGTGTCTTTACACTTGGGTGTGTTTGGTCATCTCTGCCATTTGTGTGCTTGTCAAATAGCCCTTGACCCCCAGTTGTGGTGAACAAGTCAAAGTTTCTTATATGAACAACCCACACTCCAATCAGCTCCAAAACTCTTTCTTGACTCTGGTCAAGAAACAACACACTAAAGTGTGGTTAGCAACACACTAAAATGTCATGTTGATTAAACTCAGAGCTTTGATAATAATATTCCATCTAGCCCAGGGCAGTACGCAGATATATGTTTGATTATTGATGTAAGGCTGTTGATTTTTGTTGTGAACATTCTTTTCATTATCATCCACGTATACACACAGAGCATGATACATTATAAGGAGTGTGGTGTGGCCAAAATCAAATGTTGCTTCAGGATTCCTCATGCCACTGCGAAGAGAGAGATATTTTCAGAAGAGGAGCTCAAATCACATGACCTAGAATTTCCATTTGAGATACAATGCTGCCTCAGTGTCACAGTAAAGAGAAAGAGGGAGAGGGAGGGGAGAGAAGGAATATAACTAAGTGAACTAAAAGGGGAAAAAAAAGCAATGAACGATCCATATGATGAGCACATGGGTATGCTGTAATCTTGGATACACTCATTGTCACAGCACAAGGAATAAATTAAACTGAGGGAAAGGAGAGAGACAGTGAGAGAGAGCGGGAGAGAGAGAGAGAGAGAGAGAGCATGTGAGGGAGGGAGACCATGAGTGAGTGAGACAGACCATGAGTGAGTGAGGCAGCAGTGCTATTGTGGGAAAGAGAAGGGAAGCCCAGGAAAGACTGGAGGAGAAAAGCAGAGGATATATGTGGCTGTGCAGGGTGTGTGTCTGGATATGGAGGGAGACAAAATCGCAGGTAAGACATGAGCACTGTCAACACTTCTTTCTGCTGAGCAACAGGGCCCTACTGCACCTCATACAGCTAACTGGTGGAGACAATTTCTTTGGTATTTTTAGTTTTGGTATTTTTAGATCACACTGCTGGATCCCAGCTGTGCAGTTTTTATGTACCATAAGCCATAATGGTAATTGGTAAGATCTACATATTCTGATGCCAGACTTTTGTGTAGTTAAACCGTTGGTGCAAAGTTAAGAAAAGCCACTTGTGTTATACTACTTTTGTCCCTGGTGGCTTTGCTCTTGTGGGTTTGTGCTATGTTCACTGGAACTGCTGTTTTTTCCATAGGATTTTTCCACAGGAAAGCAGCCATGCTGTAATAGCAACCCATAAAGTGTGTGTGTGTGTGTGTGTATGCTGAAATGCTTTTCAGACTGTATGTGTCAGTGTAACAATGCCGTGAATGATGTGAGTAAGGCGTTAAGAAGTTTTCAAAGAAAGCCGTCCAGCCACAGCACAGTAATTCTGTTAAAACAATAGAGCAAAGTACAGTGGCTTTTCTCTGCCTGATCATAGTGCCCATGTAACCAGTGCCTGGTTATACAATAAACTCTCTCTCTCTCTCCCTCTCTCTCTCTCTCTCTCTCTCTCTCTCTCTCTCTCTCTCTCTCTCTCTCTCTCTCTCTCTCTCTCTCTCTTTTTGCCCTTCAAAGCAAAATGTCCGTGTGCGCTCCAGATTGTGCTCCAAAAGAAAAGAAAAAAATCAGGACAGACAGGCTATGGGAATTAATGTAATAAAGTCCGTAAAGAGTTCAAAGAGTTTTAATAAGATGATATGAGTTGATAAAAATAGACATAGTAGACAACAAAATCTACGCTTGGTACTAAGGGCAAGTGCATTTCCCAGTCCCATATGGATCCACTTTGCAATCTAACCAATAATTCTTGATTAATAATTTGCACTCCTCCACACTTATTCACTGTTTGTTTTCTGCTTAATTATAAACTACACCTTGCTCTTTTTAGACCTACTTCCCAAGAGTGTCAAAACAATGCATTGAAATGCAGCGTTGGCATGTGTGGCTATGACAGATTATGTATATCTAGTGGGGTTAGAATGAATACATTTTCAGTTATAATTAGTGAATTTCCAATCAAATCAGATGTGACAGTAGTTTAACACAGTACACTTGTTTATTTTTGTAATAACCAATTATTTGGTTTCAGTTAAAGATTTTAAGTCAGCAGTTTAGCAGTGGAAATGAAAGGCTAGCACAGACATTTTATATCAAATATGTTCTGAGTGATTTTGTGGGATTTTTTGTCAGGATTATGAACTTATTCTGGCCACAAGAGGCCCTCATTGTGCCCTTTTTGTTGTTTCTTGTCATTTATTAGTTGTCATTATTCTCATCCTTTACCTTTCCTTGTAGTCAGTCTCAGATCCTGACTGAACACTGTTGTTTACTCATATGTGAGCCTCTAGGGCAGCTTTTATTAGCAGCTAATTCCTTGTCTCTCTTGAATCTCTCTTTTTTCAGTGGAAAATGTCATGCAGACATGTTTCATTCACATTCAGTGGTCATAACTAAGTAGTTTGCTCTTATTTGCTTTGGACAAAATAATTCAAAGTGTCTGGTTTAAATTATTAGACAGGGCTTCAGTTAAAAGTCACAGAATTAAAGTTTGGACATACAGTGGTACTGTGAGTGGAACTTAATGCAATTTTTGACCACAGCGGGGTTGATAATTGCAGTGCACCACCAGATTTCATATGAATCACTTCCTGTTACGATGCTCCACCCATGTCAGGCAGGCTCTTTAAGACATTTTTTATTTTTATTTTTGTCCACTTTTGCCTATTACCTTGCTTCACCCAATGAGGTTAGGGTTAACCTAACCCTAGCGACCTCTCCCCTATCATACAACAGCCTCCAATCATGGAGGGTGAGGGTTAGCATGTGCTTCCACTGAGACTTATAAAGCCAGCTACAGGCTGTGTCATCATCAGGATTCGAGCTTAGAATCTTTTGATGGGAGAGTACACACTTTTCTGTTGTGACACTTGCGAGTGTCTCTGTTCATTTCTGACCTGGCAATTTGGCAAGAACAGGAAAAGAAAACTTCATGCTCATCCACATTGTTTTACTAAGTTAATGTGTATCCTTAATCTATATTATAATACGATTTGTGCCTTATTGGTTTCTTACTGCATCTGTTTTTTGTTTTTTTTGTTTAATCTAAAGAATTTATTTAAAATATTTTTGTCTAAAGTCAATTGGCCATGCTTTTTGGCTGCTTGCTGCATATTTCTTGCTATATAGCTGCACAAGGTGGCAATGTTGCCCTCCAAAATGTAGACCTTAAACAGAAAGATTTCCAGCTGTTTAAATAATCTGTCCTAGTTACTACAATATAGAACTGAAAAAAAACTGTTGACATTGTTTTTATTAATTTCATTTAGAGAGTGCTGAAGAAATAAATGTAGTCTGAGCCCTTCTTCCACACTCCCTTTTTCTCCTTTTGGCTCACCCCCTCTTATCCCCCCCCACCCCCCTTTCCTTCTTTCTCTCAAACAGTTTATTGGGGAAATAGTAAATATTGCCCCTTGTGTGACTTTGTAATTCAGGTTGGCAGTGAAATCAAACATATATTCATAGGCTTAAAAAATATTTTGGTGAATTTAGTGACAGTAGATTGAAGGTTTAATAATGGGTTCATTGATCATAACTGCCTCAATAAATCAAAACTAAGGCATATAGGTTTGTTCTCATATGTAAAATTGTAAGAAATAATACAGCTGGAAAGTGCAATTAACAGACATTGTATTACATGACACAACTGGTTTACCAACAGGTTTTATAATTAGGGGTTTGATAACTGCTTGTTTTTTTTTGAAGAAGAATGATTTTTCTTCTTCAGGGGTTGGGCTGCTGGTGCTATTATCTGTTAGAAGAAACATCTAAGTGCATCTAAGATCTAATATGCATGTTAATGTTGAAGAGGAAATAGCTGCTGCTGCTGTGCATTTTTCTGCAGTGGCTTTATTCCTAGTTAATTTTGCTAAGGTATTAAATAAAAATCGAGGACGGTTTTTGTAATCTTCAATTAGGGTGGAGAGATATGCTGATGTAGCAGTACTAAGATTTTCTGTAGCTTAGGATGCTCTCCTTCCACGCTACTTTAAGTATCTAACTTTAGTTAATTAGTCACATGATCAAGTTCCGCGGGGGTGTTTATGCGGTGATGAAACCTCTCAATGATAGCAGAATGTACATTTGGCACAGTATCGTGACAAATTGCATATATTATAAGACTCATTTTATGAGATGAGATAATGGTTTGAAAGAGCTTTAGATTGTGGAAATTTCTATATTTAATGCAGGTTTAGCCTCTGCTCCCTGGCCTTGGGTCTGGATTGTCACCAGTTAACTAGGCCTGTTCTGAGACTGTGTGTTATGAGCAGCACCTACTCAAGTGGGATGGACACTGTCCCACCCTAACAGGCCAGCTTTTCCCTCAAAACTGCTCCAATTATCTGTAAAGTCCCCATTGTTTTCAGAGCACCACCTGGACATCCATCAGAGTAGCTGATACCGAAAGCAGCTGCACACATTGTGCACACAAAACCATGGCTCAACTTGAGTGACCCTCTCAGAAAGCACAAGTAATGCATCAGTAAAAACTTTTCCAAGATAAAAAATGACCTTATCCTGGCTGTCCAAGCAGTCAGCTCTCTGGCTTTCTTCCAGTGAAGACTGACCCATCTCTTCCCTAAACACTCAAGGAAATAGTAAAGCTACACCAAAGAAATTTACATTTCTGAAAGCTGTATTAACTCCCACATTCTCTTTTCTCTAATTGGAATTTTGCAGTAAAAGTAATAGACCTTTGCCTGTTAGAATGTTTTTAATAGAGACTACAAGCATGTGTGTAAGTCTCTCTGAATCTGTCAGACATTAGGATGATTATAATTAGTGTTGCAGATCTACATCTATGTTCAGAGATGGATATTTAAATTTAAACAAGATAGAATTCTTTATGTTGGCACAGTGGAGCACCAAGGTCATTGCTCACAGCTCTGAAGTCTCTGGGTTACTGTCTGTAGATAATTTCACATCATTTCCCCATGTTCATGAGGTTCTCCTCCAGTTTCTTCTCAAAAACATGCCAATATATGGATTGGCTACACTAAATTACCCCTAGGTGCAAATTGGTATGTATGTGTTTGGTGTACCACCTTGGATATATTCCCACTTCATGCACAGTATTACCAAAAGATGCAATAGATCAATGAATGAATAAATGAATGAATGTATGAATGAACGCATTAAGTAAAGAACAAAAAAATGAATGAATGAATGAACACATTAAGTAAAGAGCAAAAAAAATGAATGAATGAATGAATGAATGAATGAATGAATGAACACATTAAGTAAAGAACAAAAAAATGAATGAATGAATGAATGTCATCCTTTACTCCATCTCCAATCAGGCTGCCTTTTCCAGAATTTTTATACTGTGCAAATATCACTAACCGATGTCACATGAGGTCAAAGGTCTAAAGACTTTCCTGAAAAGTGATAAGTAAAGTATCTCTAATTTTCTTCAATAATTTCTGCAATAACTGAAGGGTTTTTTGTCTTATCCTCCAGTGTGAACATAGTCATAGAATGATGTGTTAATATGAGTTAAGAATGAATGGATATAACCCCATAATATGTCACAAGTTGTGGTTATCCAATAGGTTCATCTATTTCCTGAAACTTCAACCTTCTTATCTTTTACCTTTATCTACAGCTAATCTTGTGCCCTGGCAGGTGTTCAGACATTTATATGTTCTCTACTCCTTACATATGATCTAGTTGTATGGCTATCATAAAAGGGCTTTACAAATGAAAGTCTATTTTACACTTGCCATCAGCACTAGTTAAACACCAGTTTTTAAATTACACCACACAACTAGTGAAAAGGAAATGTAAATACACTGACAATGTCAGAAATATTGCTTTTTGAAATTTTGTCCTTCAGATTTTGAATTCTTCCGCTGCAGCAATTTAAGTCTTGTTGACCTTTGGTAGCATTTTACCTTCTACCTGTCAATTTGTTTAGGTAGTCTTACCACATGCTTAAGTTTCATGCCATGTTTCTTGAAGCACCTTCCACTAGTTGGATTGACTTGATGGGCTCTTTTTTACCAACCATTTGGCTAGGCTGCTCCCACAACATCTAAATAGGCCTGACATCTGGTGATCACCCTAGGCCAGTGCTATCAGGTAGAATACCAGCTGACTTTTTTTGCTAAATAGTTCTTACATACTTTGGAACTGTGCGTTGGGTCATTGTCATATTGTAGGAGGAAATTAGCTCTAGCCTGGTGCCATCCACAGGGTATGTCATGGTTATTGCAAAATGGGTTAATATCCTTTCTTGTTCAAGATCCCTTTTATCATGTATAAATCTCTCTCTTTATACAGGTCTAGGCCATCACATTTCCTCCCTCATACTTGACAGATCTTGGCATTAAGCTCTCCTCTAGGATCTTTTCATTTTTTCTGCATATCACAAAAGTACTTCCTTGTGATCCACACACATCAACTTTAGGTGCTTTGGCCCATCTTAATTGCTTCCTTTCAATGACCAGTCTCAGATATGGCTTTTCTATTGCTATCTAGCTAGAAATTCAGAACCATGGAGTCACTTCTTGATTGTTGACGTTGAGACTTCTGTGTACCATTCAATTGAGCTGCCAGTTAATCCCTGTGAATCCCTGGTCCTCTTGCTCATTTGTGCAATGGGGCCTTTATTTTTCTATCCAGGTTAGAGTCAGATTATGATGTTCTTATGAAGTGAGTAATACACACTGTATCAAATCTTCAGGTATTTTTTTTTACATGGAATACCCTTCCTTTCTATAAAGAACAATACACTGTAATGTTTTAAGAAGTTATTTTTATACTCAGCTAGCATAAAGAAGGCCAGATTTATGGCTTCTATAATCAGCACAAGGGTTTTCAGGCCAACAAGCCTGAAAAGCTTTTAAATAATTGAGGGTCAGGAACTGCAAAGGTTTCCTTGGTGTAGTGAGGCATCCTTGGCAGACCAGTGGAAGCTGTCCTGGAAGGTCTCATTGGTGTTTTCAACCCCCCATTTGTCCACCCTGGAAACGGGATAGCATGAATTGCATTATTCTTCATCAGAAAGTGGTTGAGCGAATAAAGGGCCTGCACCATTTATTGTGGACGGAGGTGGCAGAAATATGCATGACTCCACACCAGTGCTTCCCTCCTTAGTGCACATGTGTAATGAGTAATATGTATGATATCTGTTTAATGAAATAAGGACTGCAGCCAGTTGGCACCTTTCTCCAAGTTGAGCTGGTCATATATTGCCAAATGTAGAGTCTTTTGGTCCATGTTATCTGTGGAGGTGCAGAGTAAGAGAGGTACAGAGAACTTTAATTCACTGGAGAAGCTATAGAGGTTGCTTTCACACTGCCAAAATTCTCCAGCAACCAATGACCAGCAGTGTCACAATTGTTCCAACAAAGTGTCAAAACAGCTCATCAAAAATATCTTAAATAAAATAGATGTTATTTAACAGCCATGAAATAGATAGCCTTGGTGCACATGTTTATGTTCTGTGTACAATCCATGTAGAGTACTAAGTACAGTGCTTAGGGTTGGGAGGTCTGGATGGATAAATTTATTGAGGCACATTCATGCAGTAAAAGTATCATTATTATTATTATTATTATTATTATTATTATTATTATTATTATTATAATATGCAATGCCTCAGTTTTATTGCTGCATCATCACGGTTTCTAGGTGTACACCCCCCCCAGCCCCCCCCCCCGCCCCCAAACCTCCACCCTTCCTTCCATGGCCAATGAAACTACTCAGATAATATAACTCAAAAATTGACCATGTCAAACCCTGTATCAAGTTATTACCATTAGTGGCAATCTTTAGAAAGTAATATAAATCAGTACATTTATACTCCATATATTCAAATAGAGCAGTATTAAATGGTCGTAAAATCTTCTAACATTTACATAAATAAGGTAAACTTAAAATAAGTAGCTAATTCACTGATGCACATACACATTCCTGTAGCAATAGTCTATTATTTTTATTTTATGTGCATTTATTTACAATATATCATTTCAACTAACACTATTGACACCATCTGTCTACTCACTATATTTCAAGCAGTGCTATTCCTGCCCTTACAGGTCAGTATCAGAGAGATTGTTCTCTTGGCGATGGTACAATTTTCAACTGCACCTGTTTGAGAATTCTCTAGATATCCTTGAAGTGCTGATGGAAAGGAAAAGGCACAATGTTGGAATTTTGTGAATCAGATGACAAAAAGTGGCTTTGGGATGCATATGAAAGAAGACTAAAGATAAAGATAATGCTGACAACTATTGTATTGCACATTTAAAAAGGAAATCAGAATTGTGCTTCAGCACCAAAAGGAGGAAAAACACAAATCATTGAAAAATAGTAGTGTAACTATGAGATAGTAGTGGTGACTGAGGGTAATATGTCTAAAATCACCAGCATTGTGTTGGGACTATACATTTAGTGCAAAGTATCTGAAAATGATTATTCTAGACATTCAGTTTGAAGGTGGAATTATCTACACAGAACAGACAGAGAAACCGTTTATCTTCAGCAAAGACACTAAGATGACCTGGAAGGCAGCAGACATTAATATAAAAACAAGAATTAAAATGTTTATGTAAAAAAAGATGTTTATAGAAAAAAGCTTCAAGAGAGATAAAAAATGTCAGATAGAACGCAGAAAAATCGACAGAAGTAGGAGCTGTTCTCCCACATGAGTCTTAGGATCAAGGACAATAAGTAAACTGCAGGGAGATTTTTAGAAGTGAGTGTCATGAGGAGTCCGAATATATTTTATATATCTTATACCACATCATTTCATCAGCATTTTTTTAACAAATCGCAGACATCTGAGACTCTTTCCATAAATGTTAAATTAGCATCTTCTTACAGAAAACCATATCAACAATGTGCCCCTCCACCCTTTTCTCCCTAATTCATAAGTCATCTGTCATCTGTCAAATACCAACTGGGGTGAAAGATAGCACATTCTTCCTCTGCTACATCATATGGCATGTGCTACATCATAAGGCAGCATAATACACTAAAAGTGCTATCTGCCATCTTCCATATACTGTACATGAGCTCACAGATGTCCATGTTTGGCTATTGTTGCTCTGACTGATATGCGAGAAACCATATTCCATCCCTCCTAACCCATCCCAGTGAACAGCTAATTCTGATCCCTCTAACTTCTTATCTCCCAGTGATCTGTTCATACTACAGAAATAATAATGCTAAATTATTAATGATAATACATCAGAGTGAGTACATTTCGAAAAACTTTGGAATAACAGCCAGAATTAGAAATAGAAAATCAATTCACACCTTTTAACCAGTCAGAACTGAGTGTTCAAGGCCTCATACTGATGACAAGGCATAGTGTAAAGACAACAAATAATCATCTTGATATTAATTTTCAGTGATAAATGTTTGATCTCATACATTTTGTGCAGTTTGGGTTTGTGAATTATTAGCTTGAGGCTTCTTACTGATTTTCTCTTACTGGAAAAACAAACTACCTGGAATACTCCTCCATCCCACTGTTGATCTGAATCAGTTCGTATTGCTGAACTTTTTCACAGGTTTAACAGTGACCTCCACCAGAAATGGTGGTTTGCATTCTGCATTATAAGTTTGTGAGTTAGATGGAGGTAAAGGCAGACACAGACCTCATAGTTTCTGTGCTGGAGATTTATGGAGGTCTTTGAGCTTCCCTGAGTGTGTGTACATGTATATATGTATGTAGAAATGCATTTCTATTTGTGTAGAAGGTTGATATACTGAATTCTAACTGTAAAAAAAGTGGCATGTTCACTAGAAGAACCCATTTTAGAGCGTAACCTACACAGCAGTAGGGAGGAGCAAGGGAAAGAGGGAGAGAGTGAAAGCAAGAGAAAGAGCGTGAGGAGGGGGAGGGGGTTGTCATAGCTTGCTCATTCGGAGGTCTACTGCATTCAGAAGACTGGAGGAAGCAGAAGAAGCAGAAGAAGTTTGTCCTTTAAGAAAGTAGGGGGCTTGGATCTGTGGACAGCGGCAATCACTTAGCTCCCCCCTCCCCCCATTGCCTCCTAATTTGGGATTTGTTTGGAGGCCAGAGACTGGAGTGCATCTGTGAGAGATTGCCTTGCTAGGAAACAGAATACCGAGCTTTCATATTCAGCCACAAAATGTCTGATTCCACAGTTAATACTCATTTGGAGGGGATCATTTCAGACTTTGAAGGTTAGTGTTTCCTTTTTTTGCATCAAGTTCATATTCATCATGCTATATGGACAGGTTTGACTACTTTTATTTGTGTTTATGTGGTCATCTGAATATATGCTTTTGGTTTATATTTCGATAAATGAGTGTAAGAGTTAATCTACACCAAGTGCTCAGCCTCTCATTTTTGCCCATTTTTGCTTCGCTTCAGCTCTGCTAAATGATTATGTAGGACTTTGGTTTGTATTTTTGTGTCTAAGAATAACAAAAATTGAGGAATATGTAATGTCTCTAAGCTACACACTTTGATGAGAAAGAATGACAGAAAAAAAAATACTTCATTCTGGTAAAATTAGAAAACCTTTACACCACATAAACCTGTGAGAATAATAGCTAAATACTGTGCATTCTTTATTCACTCTATTCCCTGGCAATAACTACTTGTTCTAACATCTCTTTTATCCCCCTGCAATTCTCTTCTCTCAGCACCCCATTCACCTGACAGACACACACACCTCTTTATTGACATATGTATACATACACACACACACACTCTCTCTCTCTCTCTCTCTCTCTCTCACCCACACACACACGCACACGCACACACACACATTATACATATATCACTTGGTTTGCTCCTAAAGCACAAGTCTGTGTGTAATGTAAAAGTGTGTCTGTTAGTGTGTCTTTTACTTCATCTGCTGAGGCTTCACACTTTCCAAATGAGACAGGACATAGAGGAGTAGTAAGGGAGGGGAGGGGCAAAATTACACAGGAAGTGTCAAAGTGTTTGGATAGTAAATAGTGCCTCAAAATGTGCCCTATAAACACACTTTCACCACACAAAGAGCATACAATTTGTCTTTTGATAGGAGACAGACAGAAAATACATCATTTATTTATTTATTATGAAGCTAAATTTGTCCCACATGATTGCAAGCTGCACGCTGTGAACATCCTAAATTGGCTTGTGATTTTTAAGGACAGTCAGTCCTGCATTACTGTGAAACTGTACAAGCATGATAAAACCCCGCATCATGCAGCAGTTTCGGCTGTTGGTGAGCTTGTACTTTTATGGCATGTGCTCCATTAAATGTGACTATTTGTGGAGCCTGTTCACTGAACTAACCACATTGTAAAGCCAAATATGTTCTTTATGAACAGTGTCTTTGCTATTTACTCTCCACTGCAGCAGTGTGTCTGGCTATAAAAACATGTAAACTATATTCTTCATTATCTGTATTTTGTTCTACTATTGTAGAAGATTTATAATAGAATTAAGGGTTAAATCAAGTGAAGCAGTGAATGAATTCTTCTGCTTATAGACATGCAGGTTAATCTCTTCAGCTGAAGGCAGACAATCTTCCAGTCTTTCAGTCTTAACAAAGAAATCAGCCTGTATCTTATCTAATGCCTATTTCTAGTTTTCCTGTCTCCACACTGCTTGTGTTGATCTCAGGCTCCTTCAGAGACATGTGACTTATTATAGTTGGGTGTGTGTACTACTACTGATCTTTATTTTTCTTTTTTGGACACAGAGACTAAAATTCCTGCCCATGGTCAGACAAGGCCTCTAAAAGTCCATGCCAGATGTCTCGTAGGTTCGGAACAGTGCAAAGAATGACTCCTCTTTATTCACATATGCCTTGGTGTATGAGTTAAGCGCTTGGGAATTTGCATTTGTGGTCTCATAACTGTGCACCTAAGGGGAAAAAGACTTCCATTCTTCCATAAACGGCTCCAGTCAGACACTTTAATTTTATTGATCAAATCTGTTGTAAAAATGTTACCTGTCGATTTGTTACTGATTTCTGCTGAATTATAAAACATGATACTCCATGAATTAATAAATACAGTGGTTGATAGTGAGCAGTGAGCTGTTCATGTTTGTGGTATGTTTTTAATAAGTAATGACATTACTCTCATCTTTTCCCTGTAATTCTTGCAAAGCTAACCGATAAACACTAGCCAATCTAGTGGGTATCTGTAAGCTCATATATGCGGACAAGGGCAAAAATATGCATAAATCTCAACTTACCTGTTGAAATCCCAGCTCTGTGGCATATAGAAAATGAATGCTTGCCTGTTACTCGCTTATATGATTGCAGGTTAAACATCAGAACAAAGTGGGATCTATCACACTTATATAACACAAATAAAATCTCGGATATGTCTGAGATAAGTAGCTGTAATGGATGTTTGCCAATATGAATATATAAGTGAATGAAAAGTGTGAAAATTAAAAAGAATGACTACTGATAGGAGTTATTGTATCCCTATCTTTTCTCATTATATTGTCCCATGTTGAATTGCCATATCTAGAGAAGCTTCTCACACTGAAGATCCTGTCAACCTCTTATTAAAGATAAATGGGCTGTGGTAATAAGTGCACTGTTTTTTTTTTTGCATGGGTACACATGTATGAGAATACATACAGGAAAAATAACATGTACGCTCATATCTACAGGCACATATTTGTATGCTGTGTGAAAGAAAGAATAGGAGCTGTTTGTGGTAATTGTGGCTGAGGCAGTGAGCACCAGAGCACTGACAGATCTGTGTGTGAAAGAGTAAATGTGTGCGTCCATATGTTTACCTTACAGCTGACCACGCAATGTCAAGAGATTGTGTGCACAGGGACCATCGTTTCTGTGCAAATTCAGTTCCCCATGCCAGGCAAGCAAGACAGTTCTGTGTTTTATACAGTTGTACCTGACAATCATAAGTTCAGGTTCATCATAAACATGATATTTTCTGGAAAAAAAGTGATTGATATTAAAAGGAATCAACATCTGTTTTGTCCTGAAAGAACACTATTGACCTACAGACATAATGCCACAAATCCCTGTGTCATGGATTATAAGTTTGTCCTGTGTACACAGAACAGTATACAGCCATCCGACTGCAACCTGGGATCTTATGAAGCTTGTGAATAAGAAGGTGTACACCGGTTATATTTTTGCATCAGTGGCTAACTAGAGTTCAGTAGATGTTTGACAGGTTTGTTAATTGGACAATCATCATATCAAATTTGTTATAATGAACTGACACAAAATTCTCTGCAGCAGTTTGTGTGTCTGCCACTCAAACTATCTAGCATTGTCACAAAGTCCAAATACGTGTATATATTTCTGGTATCTTCTTAGCTTTGTGGTTTATAATGATTGTACTGCATTTATTATTGTATTGTATTTTGTCTGACTACTTGTAGTAATCCAATGCAGAGTTCTGTACAGATAATGCTTTCAATAGTAATAATAATAATAATAATAGTAATAATACACAGTGAGCATGTTTGCCACACACCTGGCATCCTCTCCAGGGTATACCATGCCCTGTGCTGTGAGTCTTTTTGGAAAAGCTCCAGGTTCCCTGCAACCCTGTATGATAAACAGTGTAGAGAATGGATGGGATAATACGCAGTATATTATAATTATATATGTTTTTACACAGATTGTTTTTCTCAAGTTCACAGAATTTTGCACAAACCACTTCAAGGCAATGCAGGGAAATTTATTTAAACAGTCCGCTCTATGGGTGCTGTATTAATAAGATTTGCTGAATTTTTGGGGTGCTACTTGTATGTCCAGTATTTTCAATTCACAGACAAAATACCATGTACTTTAACTTCAAAAATCTTTGTAACTTTATTTACATTTTGGAAAATGATTTTGATTTTCATGATTTTCTTTCATGTGTTCCTCCATTTACCAAAATAACAGTGGTTGGCTTTATTTTTTTCCTCTTTGCTCATAGAAAGCTTGAATTTTCTTCTTAAAATTTCTTTCTCAAGATATCTGACATTTTTATGCATTTTATGCATAATGCATTTTGTGATTCTAGTCAGACATATAAGGCATCTGGATGGTCTGTGGTTTGGTTTTGAAAGTATTCCTAAAATCCAGTCTGCACCTTGCTATGACTTCCTTCAGACACATTCACACACACACACACACACATGCACACTTTTTTTTTTGTTTTGTTTTATCCATGAGCACCAGGCCTGCTGTATGCAGCTTATGAGCTCTCAGTTTCCTGCAGAGTGAGGACCAAATCAGTCTTTCTGTGTGTTGAAAAGAAACTAAATCCATGTGTTTGGCTGGCATGTTCTGCTATGTTAAGCATGCCATTGCCTGACTGCTTAAGGTGAAGGGATAGAGCTCTGCAGTAGACACCTTTGTGAAGGATCATGAGCCCCACTTGGCTTACCCTGTTGAAAGACCTTTATTTAGCAAATAGATACCTGTGAAAGACCCAACCAAGACCTCACATGGACTACACGTACATCGTCCACAGCAAAAGCAAACATGCTTTTACTACTCAAGGAACAAGTTTTTGCGGAGTTTTCAGTGACTTATCAGGCTATTTCTTGAACAGGCAGATGTTACCCAACTTGATTAGAAGCAGTCCACATTGTACAATCCTAGTGGTGTTGTGTGGCACAGCTGCTACTAGAGTTAATCATGCACAGATAAAATGTCTTTCTTGTAAAACATTGCCCAGCTGTCCAGCTTTGAAACTTAGTTATGAATGTGGAGGTGAAAAAGCATGCTTTCTGTCTAGACTTTTTCCATACAACCAAAAATGTCAAACAACTTTTAACTGGACAATAATCTGAACAAGAACATCATATCCAGGACTATGAGGTCATAACCTGCTAATATAGCTTGAATTTGAAGTTCAATTTGTATGTGACAAATCAATTTGAATTAAAGTTCAATTCGTATGTGACAAATCAAAGCTCATACTATGTGAAGTGAAGTATATTAACTCAGATTTATAAGGGCTGTTAACAAATGTTATAGACTGACAGATTAAACACTTGACATTTTTCAGATTAATCAAATCATAGTAAGGGTTCCTTATAATTGATAGCAATGATAAGGCAGTAGAGACGACATATTGTGTTCTGGTATGGTGCAAAGTAGTATTTAAAAGGAAGGCTGTGAAAATTATGCTGTCACAGACTGTTTGATGGCTTGGGAAAGTAGCTGTTTTTTAGTCTATTTGTGAACACCCATCTATTTGTGATGTTCAGGTACAACCTACTCTATGGAAGCAGTTGAAAAAGCAAATGTCTTTGGGTGACTGCTATCCTTGAGCACCTTTTTGGCTTTCCTCAAGCAGTGAATAAGGAAAATGTCCATTGAGAGGGCAGTTTCCTGCAGATGATCACAGCTGATCTCACCACTCTAATATGCATGACAGCCCTGTGAAATCTGGGTTAAATTAAATGGATTGGTGACAGACATAGTACCATCGAGCGTCCACAGTAAAGCTCTATGTTTTACTGCCTATATAAGTTCCAATGGCCTTAGATGAAACATAAACAAATGAAGTAATACTCTTAGGCCATATGCAGGCACCTTGGTACTTCCCATTCATCCCTGGGTCAGGCTCTCATGGAGATCACGATGGAGCTGACAGTGGGACTTGCCCACTAGGTAAAGGATGTCATCACCAGGGGGGGGCACACACCATGAACTGTAACCACATTCACACCTATACTGGCACTCGATGCTGCATCTGTAACCATTCAGTCCTTCAATCAAGAAGATGTGATCGTCTTTTACAATGGTGTAGCCAGGTTACAGCCAATTAATTTATTGGGTGACAGTCTAGACTGGGTCAAAATACTAATCAGCCACAGAAAAGGACATCACGTGGCTAAGCCCTATTTACTCAGCTGTTTGACAGTACGGCTATGAAATAGTTTCTTTCTAGAATAGTCTTAATACGTAAGCTAGCTAAACTTGTTTGTTTCTCACCTTTGCACAATCATAAAAGTGAACTTTTAAATCTTCTTCTTTCTGCGTTTCCCTTCAGGGGTGGCCACAGCGCATCATCTCTCTTCACCTATCCCTGTCTTCTGTATCCTCAACACTTGCACCCACTAGCTTCATATCCTCATTTATTACATCCATACACCTCCTCTTTGGCCTTCCTCTTTGCATCCTGCCTGGCAGCTCCATGTCCAACATTCTCCTACCAATATCCTCACTCTCCCTCCTCTGAACATGTTCAAACAATCTTAATCTGGCCTCCCTAAGTGAACTTTTAAATAGCCCAGAGTTATTGTAGCGGCCATTAACTGTGAGATTTCCCAAGTCCTTCTGTCTCACCTCATATTAGGAGTGTAAAGCAATGCAATTGGCTGTATGCTTTTAGTGCTCAAAATATTTGTGTCTTCTCTTGTATTTGGATTTAAACCGGAAGTTGACACAGTCTGTACCAGTCGTTTGTGTGTGTGTATATGTGTGCTTTGCCTATCCCCAAGAAACATGGGAAATCTCTTTGCGGCTAAGAAAAAATATTTTCATTCGCAGATTATAACCAAAAGCAGTTTGCAGTTTAGCTTTATTAAACTTTGTCAGCTTGCTTGTACCATAATTAAAGAAGAAAAAAATGCTTTTTCTATGCCCAAATATTTTAGGCTAATTTCACAGTTTTTGTGCAAACCTCCAATAGCTCGAAATGTTTACTTTCAGTAAGATATAAAGGTAAAGACTATTCTTATAGCTTTATTCATATAGGGCATATTACCTGATCAGTCACAATTGTTTTCATGTGTTTTTTGTTTCATATTCAGATATATACCTACATCGTGAAATATTGATAAAAGCTCTAAAGGCTCAAGGGCCCAACAGTGACAGCTTGGCAGGAGTTTTTCCTGACCTTTTGATCCGTGGCACAGCGTCTTAACCAATAACTGACCACATTTTTATTGTCATTATTAACTGCCCATTAATAATAAGAATGATATTATTATTATTATTATTATTATTATTATTATTATTATTATTATTATTAATAATAATAATAATAATAATAATAATAATAATAATAATAATAATATCTTACTCTGCCAGAGAGCGCCCAAGCTTCACGCTACATTATCACCGCCCCTGGCCACGCCCACGATTCTCAGAATAATGTATTTTCTTGCCATTGTTGCCTCAGTCTTTATCATTAGGGATAAATATAAATTGAATTTCATTTGTAATTTTTTATTCTGAGCGTTTATATTTCTGTAAATTCTGCTTTGAGACAGTGACCATTGTTAAATTTAAGCGCTATACAAATAAAATTGAATTGAAATTGAAAGTCGTAGTTTATTTTTTCTGACATATTTGGTCAAATGTGGCAATATATTTAATTATAATTCAGATGCATGCCTGATTAATTTAAATGATATTTGCGTGATGAGTTTAGACTTATAGAAGTATTGCATGGGTGTAGTTTACTTAGTTGCTGTAGTTAATTTAGCCTGTGTTTTTGTCCCGATTTGTTACTACATTACCCATAAACCACGCGGCGCGTTTGTTAGGCGAAACTGAACCCGGAGTAAAAAGGCTGTTCTCACGGTGGCGCTTCCACGTTTTATTTATGGCGACAATGTTGTCAAAACACGTGAAACGTGTCAAATCAGGTAAGTTTAGGCTTATATTATGAATTGGTTCGTTGATCATGATACAACGGAGATTTACTTGGTAATCTTCTCTTTTACATCAGTCGATTCTCCTCAAACTCTATATCTTCACTGTGTTTGAGCAGCAGTGGACAATATCTAAAATAGTTACAGATAAACCAGCAATTTTTCTGTATTTGGACTTGGTGTGACTGGAGATATGTCATGGAAAACCTGTGTGATTTCAGTTTGTATTAATATGCTGGAAAAGCAGATTTGCTTCTACATACAGTCGTGGGAACTAACTTGTTTTTAAACACATCTGAGTACTCTGGATAAGTTATTTCTTCATGAATTGTACAGAGAGAGAGAGAGTAAGCAGAGAGACAGCATATAACTACAAATAAAAAATTCTTCCCTCCACCTTACACAGTCTAAAACACCTTTCACTCTATTTTGATATCTTAAGCATTAGTAAAAAAAAAAAAAGATCCTTGACCATATAGGGCAAGTCTCACTTATTTTTTTTGTTTTGTTTTGTTTTGCAGCACTAAAACGATCATTCGAAGTTGAGGAGGTTGATTCTCCCACAAATCCTTCACAGCTTTCACGCCGAAATGTCAATCCCCTTCGCTCTTCTGCCACAAGTCGTTTTCATGAACTGGGATCCCGGAACTCAGAAAACTCCTCAAGACATGGCTCAGAATCCTCATCCAGTGGCCAGCGCTCTCCCAAGAGCAGTGGGCGGCGCATGGAGCTTTCACGCCGCACTGAAATCTCCATCGACATCTCCTCCAAACAGGTGGACAGCTTGCCCAGCCCTGGCATTAACCGTTTTGGCTTGAGGCGACCAGAGATCTCGCTTCATAACAGAATTCCAGAGCCGAGCTCACCCAGGAGGGCAGAGATAACCCTTTCACGAGCACAGGAACCATTAGCTGCCTATCGAAGAGCTGATGTGCCTTCATCAGCTGCAAGAAATCCTGAACCTGTTCAGAGGAAGGCTGAGTCTCCTAGCACAGTGGAGAGTTCGTCACTGCTAGGCAGACGGACTGAGCCACTGGTTAACAGGCAGGTAGAGACTTCATCTCCATCCAGAGAGTCTGAGAACAGCTTCTCTTCAGAAGCCAGCATGACCCCAAGCTTTGCTGAATATAAAACCACACCAGCAGCACAGGAGAATTCCAGCAGAGCTACAGACAGTGAGTCAATGATCTAATTTGTTACTGACAAAATCGCTTGCTTTTTTAAACTATCTAACTCAACCATGCTGATGACTTTAACAATAAGCTAGTGTAAGGGCTATGTGTGGAAAATTATTTGAACTTGTAAAGGATGGTGGCTCTCATCACTGTCGCCCGGGTTCGATCCCTGGGCAAGAAACCAACCCAGCCACTGAGGGGTTAACTCTTAGTGCTGGTCCCAAGGCCGGATAAAATAGGAGTGTTGCTGGCGTAAAAACCTGCGCCAAAGTCAAAATGTGTGGTTCTACAATCCATGCTTCTAAGAAAATAATTTTAAACTAATTAGATAACACTAATGACTACATATGTTACAGTGTCTCAACTGGCTTAAAATAGAAAGTGGGCACTAAATGTTAACAAACATAAATACCCAAATAAGTAAAACAAGTTTTCTGATGGTTAAGAAAAACACCAGTCAGTTGTCAGTTGCCGGCCAGAATAAAGCTTGTTAACACAATAATAAATGACTAATCAGTAAAAAAAAAACATATATAAGAATGTTAAAAGGAGTATAACCCCTAGATAAGTTAGGGTTAACAGTATGTCTGAATGCTTATTCTTTTTTTCTTTTTTTTTTACTTCTGGCAATAAATCCATTACCAAATGCAGTCTTCCCTCTTCCACTGCAGCATTTATGGATTAAAGTTCTGTTTTAAATGAGTCTGACTCGGAATCTCATGGCTCAATCTATACCATTGCAGTCCACGTTATTAGAAACATCTGCACATTCATGCAGTTATCCAATCAGCCAATCGTGTAGCAGCGTCACAATGCATAAAATCATGCTAATGTTTACATCAAACATCAGAGTGGGAAAAAATTGTGATTAATGTGACTAACCATGGCATAGTTGTTGGTACCAGATGGACTGGGTTGAGTATTTCAGGAACTGAAAGTATTTTAAACACAAAAGTCTGTAGCGTTTGCCCAAAAACCCAAAAAAACAAAAAGCATCATCTTAGCAGATGATCTACAGGCAGAAACACCTTTTTGATGAGAGAGATCAGAGGAGAATGACCAGACTGGTCTGAGCTGACAGGAAGTCTGTAGTAACTCAAATAAGCACTCATTGCAACTGTGGTGAGCAGAAAAAACATCTCAAACTACACAGTACTTCAAACCTTGAGGTAGATAGACTTCACCAGCGGTAGACCATATTGGGTTTCATTTTTTGTCAGGCAAAAACAAGAATCTTAAGCACTGCATCATTCTGTATAAACTCCAGAGACTGTTGTATGTGAAAATCCCAAGAGATCAGCAGTTTCTGAAATACTCAAACCAGGTACTAATATCTTCTGGTACTAATATCCATACCAGGTCACTTTTTTTCTTCATTCTGGTGTTTGATGTGAACATTAAGTTAAGCTCTGGACCTGTGTTTACATGGTTTTTTGCATCACACTGGTGCCAAATGACTAGCAAAAATTTACAACCATAACCATGATATTTCTACAAAATAAACTGAAAATGGTTCCAAGTTCCTAGAGCCTTTAAGGGTTTTAGTCAGCTACTGATTTATTAGTTTATATTTACAATGCTTTATAAAGAAAGTAACAAACAGAAATATAAAGTAATTCATTAATGCTAATTTACACTACTAATTGAAAGATGTTTTAGAAATACCAAGCAAAGTTTGTGCTTTGAGTGCTAATCCTCCTCGGAAAAAGGCTCTTTGTGAGCATCCTCCAGGCTTAAATGGTTACCCATGATACAAACAAGAAAATCCTGTGCTGATGAGAATAACAGGAGCCTCTTATAGAAATGAATTTGCCCTGTGTAGCTCTGGATCAGGGTGACGTCAGGCAGCTAGCATGTGACAGGGAAGAACTGAGGTGCAGAAACTTGTGCTAGGCTGACAGCCATGGCTAAATTATTATGGTTGAAGTTGATTTTATCTCTTTTTCCAAGCCTTTTTTAAACAATTGAAAATATGTTTTTGAATATCTGGGCAGTATCCAAGCAATCCACATGCTGATAATCTGATTGATTTAACTGCTTGTGGTGTATAGAGCTAAAGAACTTCTGTAAATGGTGATTGTGTTCTGCTTATTATTCTGATACGTGTTGTTTGATGAATGAAACTATTTAGCGACTGGAAAGTTACTGGAAGCATTGCTTCCTAGAGCAAGGTTCAAACATTTTCATAATATTTGGGTCTATAATAATGTGCATTATTTGTCACTTGATAATTTGACCACCTTTATATTTTGGGGTCAAAGTTTTCAACAAATCTTTATAGGGATCCATTTATAGATTTCCTCTATACTCTTGGGCAAAACAGGACCAATGGGTTGTTTGTTTGGGATCTAGGGATGAAGCCTGATTATTCTTATCTTGACCCCTGTCTGAGTAGCCGGTTCATATGCCTATTGTTTTTTGGGTTTGGAAAACAGAAAACTGCAAACAAGCTTATGAATGTGTCACTTATGAATGAGGGGCTTGTAATTTCAATCATGTATACAGTATCTGAGCTATGCTATCTTCATATATAGCCAAGTCCATAAATATTTCAATATTGGATATAAAGTTATTATTATTCTAATTGTCTCCAACATGGCATTGATATTGAGTTCAAATAATGAGTTTTAAGCTGAGGTTATAGGTATCCCAATCAACTGAATGGTGTAGTATATAGCAAATGTATATAATCCTGTTTTATGTGGCCTTAAACTAAGTAAGCAGATAAAAGGTCTAGGGTGTTGCAATAGCATTTGGTATCTGTGCCTGTATTGTATTGTGGTCAGTTAAGTTTTTAAAAAAATTGAGTAAGCCAGAAAATTGGGATTGTCCTAGCTGGATAAGAGAGAAGCTACTTGTTATTGCACATGAAGGAAAACAATGTTGTGGTGTCATGAATTTTTTAATCCTTGCATACTGGCCAAGATCCTCAAAGAACATTTAAGTAAGCCAAGATGTTTCTAAGAGTTGGTTTGTCATTCTTGTGCGCTTTGCACAAAAAGTATATGCATAAAATCACAGAGGCTTGAGGGACTGCAGGACGGTGTGAGATTCCATAGATAAAATGCAGTATAAAAATAGAAAGCCTGCGATTTACAGCTATGTATGTCTGTGGTGTCAGAATCTGAATGAGTAATCGCTAAGAGGGAAAGAGCTAAGAGGGGAGCATTATTTGTAAGGACTGCTATTTGGAAGTGAAGATATTAAATAAATGTAGTAAATAAATAATAAATACAATGTAGTATGCTGTAAAATAAAAGCTATTTAGCTCTTGATGCACATAAAGAAGCTTTATTACTTTGGTAGATTTTTTTATTTGTCCCTTTTTCCGCTGTTGTTTCCCTCTCCCTTTTTTAAGTCTTGTAATGTCCTCTTGTTTGCTCTTCTCAGTGCTTTCTTAGTGTGGTTTTCACATTTTTTATTAGTTTATGCTCCTTCTGTATTGAAAAATGTGTTAAAGCATCTAATAATGCTAAAATGCTTTCAATGATTTTCCACATTTTGTCTCCGTAAACCACAACAATATATTTTAAATGAAACAAGATGTGATTGAAGTGTAGACTTTAATTAAAGATTTAGTTGGCTTTAATTCAAGTAGTATAGTAATTTCACATGTTTAAGAGTAATTTAATAGCAGACTGATTCATGGTCAGGTGTGGTCTCTTTCCATCAGTATTGATTTTCATTTGATAGCTGTTCATGGAAACTCTCAATATGCGGTCCCAAGAGGTGTCGATGCAAGTGAAGGAGACCATCAATCATCAGGCTGAAAAAACAAAACAGACATATCAGAGGAATAACAGGATTGGCCATATCAACAATTTGGTACATTATTAAAAGAACATTCTTAAAATGAATCACAATGAATTGCATTCATTGAATGAACCTCTCTGAGTTCAGAAGCCACACCTGAGTCTATTGAAACCCAAGATTAACTGATTAAACAGGTGGAATCAGGTGTGGCTCCTACCTGATACGTATGAAAACCTGCACCCACACCAGCTCTTTGCGGATAAGATTGGACACCCCTGCTTTATTCAATTCAATTCAATTCAATTTATTTATATAGCGCTTTGAACAACAGACATTCTCAAAGCAGCTTCACAAAAGTATAGAAACTTATAACGTTTTTTGTCCCTATTTTATACCTATTTTATCCCTAATGAGAAGAGTGTGTTGACGGTGGCAAGGAAAAACTCCCCGAGATGATATGAGGAAGAAACCTTGAGAGGAACCAGGCTCAGAAGGGAACCCTTCCTCATTTGGGTGATACTGGACAGTAAATATTGTAAATGTAAATCATGTCCTTTCTCCAACTGCAACCAAGGGCCCATGAGGAACTTTTAGGTCAGTGTAGTTTTTGAGTTCATTACAGACACTAATCCCTTGCTGTCACAAGCTGACAGATTTAATGTCAGATCTGTGATGGTGTGATAGTCTCCACTTGGCTCTGTCCATGGCTGTCTCCTGGTCACAGGCTATCCACACAGATACATCCATAGCGGCAGTGAGCACCACTAAGCGATGAGACTCCAACCAGGGGTAGAGCGTCTGGATGGGTCAGGCAGGTCCAGAAAGAAGTTGTTCAACCTAATGATGACTTCACTTGCATCAAAACTTCTTTGGACCACATTGAGAGTTCCCATGAATAGTTACCAAATGCAAATTCACCACTTGGAGTCAGCTCAAGACTTTGATACCCTTAATTTGCCATGAAATAATGAGGAAATGGACCACACTTGACCATGAAACTGCTCATCAGTCAACTATAAAATTACTTTTCAGCCTGTGGAAATGGAGGGACCATGTAAAAATGACTGTAATTCTAATGCAATATTTTTGTTAAACCACTTGAAATAAATCTGAAAGTCTACAATTCAGTCACTTCTTGATTTCTTAATCCTTTGTGGTGGTAGAGGCAAAATTAGGAAAATTTTAATTATGGACCAATGGACCCAACCGTAAGTAAAGGATTCTGGGACTGAATCTGTTGCAAGACAGTTATAAGTAATTATTTTATGCTGTGATTTTGAATACAAGGCATAGAGGAAATCCAGACACTGTGGAAAACCTTTTCAACATGTGAGGGAAGGCAACATGGCCCACATTTGAGTTCAATTACTGCTCACTCACACTCAAACTCAGCATGGCCACATCGTTTTCGTGATTCTTCCGGGGTGTGTGAGCATGTGAGTGGAAGTGGGTTCCAGTAAACGGGATGATTTAAAAAAAAAAAAAAAAAAAAAAAAAAAAAAATCTCTCTGCCATGGATTGGAATTAGAGTTTCATTTTTTTCTCACTCTTGTACAAGACATGCCAAATTTGGATGACTGGTTAGTTCTAAGACCAATAATAAGCCAATAAATGGGTCGTCATTTGCTGTTATCTTAGATTGGCCTGAAGTCTGTCTTTAATGAGCCCTCAGATATGAGAAAGTATGACCCTTTAACAGAATACAGCCAGAATACAATCACTGATTAAACATGGTCACAAATTGTACACCAGCAGTGGAACCAAGTTATTTAACCCTATCTGATGCAGTGAGTAGTTTGACCAGTAAAATGACCAAGTTTTTCCAACAGTGGATTTTTTCTTTATATTCCAAGACGACAATGCCAGGATTCATTGTGCTCAAAATGTGAAAGACTGGTTCAGGGAGCATGAGACATCATTTTCACACACACATTGACCACCACAGAGTCCAGACCTTAACCATTGATGATCAGTGGGATGTGCTGGAGAAGACTTTATGCAGTAGTCTGACTCGTCCATCAACACAAGATCTTGGTGGAAATAAATGTTGTGGCATTGCATAAGCTTATGGAAATGATGCCATGGCGAATGCCTGCCATAACCAAAGCAAAAGGCGGTCCAACAAAATATTAGTGTGTGACCTTTTTTGGTCAGGCAGTGTGTAAATATTTAAATAAATAAATGAGAAAATTCAATAATTCAGTTTATACCACAGCACATTTGGCAGGCCTGTCAGTGTAATAGAATCAGTGTAAATGCCATTAGAAGTCTGTGTAAAAGCCTGCTATGAGCTGTGGTGTCATAGCATCGCATAAAATCTATTCGAGTTTGGCCAGTACCAGCGTAGCATACTGCAGCTTCTGCTTGTACAGTGGGCCAGTGTGATGGTTGAAGAACAGAGTATGTGATTTATACAGTTTGCACAGTTTGGCCCCATTGCTTGAGTCTGCATCTGGGACTCCAGTTGTGCAATTCCATACATCACAATTGTTTAGTCAGATTTGAACAGTGGTGTTCAATATGTTCATCGTTTTATTGTTTAATACAGGTCAGTGTATGTGCTTCTTTTCTTTCTTTCTTGTTTTTTAGATGCTCTTAGCACATGCACACACATCACAATGGTAAGCTGATTAAAGTCTTATGAAAGTCCAGTTTTATATATCATTAAAGCAGTCTGTCTCCTCCACTCACTATAATAACCCTTTCCTTTCATCACAAAATTTAAAATTTAAACTCTGCAGATTCCACATCTGGGGTCTGATTTATCAAAGTGTGTGTAAAAGAACTGGGACTTTGAAATTTATGAGTAAGAGCCACCAGTACACACAAGAAAATTGGTATTTATCACACGTGTTGTTCATACAGCAGACACAACGGCCAGTGATAAATCTATGGCTTTCTAATTTGAAGTGCTCTTGCACAGCCATCGTCATCTGCATAATGATAAGCCCACTAATCTCCATATATGGTAAACAACTTCTCATTAAAATGGCTTGGAGCATTTTTCAAGATAAACCTCACCAACAATAAATGACGAGATACCGATGCATGAAGCATAGAGCAAAACAAAAATGGTTTATTTGGCACTCTTATGAGTGGTTAGTCTAATGAATGTGCTATTAAATTATATTTTTTGAGTATACATGTGCATTTTCTTGCCTTTATTTTCATTCAGAGTGAAAAGTCATAATATTTGCCAGTGTGACTCGAGCGATATCAGTTAAGCTAACACACTTCATTATTTAGCTTGTAGCTGGTTGAGAAATGCAAGACCTGTCTACAACATGTCTTTGAAATTCCCCAAGAATAGAGATCAAGTAGTACCACTGTCAGCATAGAGTTTCCACTGGTGCCTAAAAACATGCTCCTACTCCTCAAGCCACATGTGCACATGTGCCAAATCAAACAAGGCATCATGACAATCAATCTTTAGATGTATGATATTAAGGTACACGCCATCTTACCTGTCTGCACCACAATGATCACTAATTACTCTCTCCATTATAACTGTCAGTATATGAAATACGAGCTTATAATGATTTTGTGTGTAATCAATTTTATTATTTTTTTTACCACTAGGGGTATGCGTGTGATCAGAGTTGTATGGGAATATATACGCATGCATCTTCATGCTAAAGCAAAACTTGATGAAGCACATTCTATTCATTGAAACAGGAGTATGCACAGTTTATGATGAATGAGTCACTTTATGTGGACTTCACACAAGGTTCAACTGAAATGAGTCCCAGACCACCTTTTACAAGTGGAACAGGGATTGTGAACGAAAACAGCTTTCACACTTTACTAAATGTACTGAACTCTCGAGGTCTTGAGGGAAACAGCCCTGAGCCCGAAAAAAAAAATATGCACATTGCTGCATGCACAAAAGTGATGCATGGAATTGCACAATCTATCTATGGTTCAAAAAGCATTCTTCTTTGTGAAAGCAAACCTGTGATTATGAGACCCTCCCCCAAACAAGCCCAGGATCTGTCCTGGGTGTGGACTCGAGTATGCAGGCCAAGTGTGAAAACACCCTCAAAGGGATTCGAGTGCTGTCACTGTGCTGTTTCTCTTTTGCACTTTTTTTTTTATTCTTTGCATTATATTCCACAATTCCAGGCATCTTCTACGCAGTAGTGTTGCTATGATAAAGAAAAAGGAAAAAAAAAAAACCTAGTTTAGCCAAACTGTAAGTTGACTAGATGCTATAATTTGTTTTTCACTTCATTGATGTTGGAAAGTTATCGAGTTATCAGTTGACTGGTTGTGAATGCAGGGAGGTATTTTTATTTCCACTGCTCTCCAAGTGCTCCAGATGTGCTTGTCTGACCTGTGTTGGAGGGGTGAGTGGAGTAGGAGTGCATTCCAGAACACAGTGAAAAGCCAGGAAGTGATCTTTGTCCATTTACTTTGTCTGGGACGGACATTCTTCTGACTCATCAAACCCTCTGTCAATAGATCCCTAGCTAGACCATTAGGCATCCTTTTAAAAGTAAATAATGTGATGTTTCCAGAGACGGAGGCAGCGTGACTCCATGCTTTGTGCTGAATGATACATTGGTTGTGATGATTCACTTGGGACACTTTATCTCACATAAAGTGCTCCCTCTAGACTGAGGGAGTAGGACTTGTGCTTGTCACATGAGAGAAAATGATAAATTTTCTGCTTTGTGCTTTGGGTAAGATCTAATGGCATCCAGTGAGAAGCAGAGAGGGAATGAATATTCAAGAATACAGAACTGAATAAAGGTCTTTGAAATTAAGTGACTCCAGAGACATGATCCTTGTATTGAGAGAGACAAAGAGAGTCTCTGTTTCAGGATTAGTACGGTTTAAAATTTGGGCACATTACATGGATTTCCAAGTCATTGCTTGAAAAATTGCTCAGGTCTAATGAATGTGATGAAGGACAGTTGTCTGAAGAATGCTGTTTAGTGTACTACACTGATCTTTTACTTCATCCTTTCCAGTGCCACCTCTCTCTCCCACCATTTTAATGGAACAAAAGTAATTGGACACTTGGTTGCTCAGCTGTTCCATGGTGAAGTGTATCTTATTCCTTCATTATTTTACTAAAAAGTTCGCTGATAAAAGTTGTAGTTGATTTCATGTGTAGCATTTGTCATATAATCTTTTACTGTTAACCATGAAAAGCAACTATCCTACATAACACTTAGTAATTTGTAGCAGAATAATTGCAAGAGAAGAGTATGGAGAGGGGAAGGCATGGGCATGGGTGGTTGCCAGTGGACCCAGTTCCCTTATATACTGAATTTTGAAATGTGTTTTTCTGCTCAGATTCAGCCAAATGCAAACTCATCGAACTGTGCTTCACAGTATAGTACAATGACCAGAAGCATACTTCACACAAAAGCAACCCAAGTCTTTTTTTTTAAGACAAAGAAATGGTATGTTCTGCAGTGGCCAAGGCAATAACAGGGCCTGCACCAACTGAGCATTTATTTTGCTTGCTGAAAGCTGGGATTTCTATTGAATCCAGAATCCAACAAGAGATCAGAGAGTGATTCATCCTAGTGCCTTTTTAAGGATATGTGTGTGATGCCTATGAGTGCGGTCTTCTGTACTTAACTGGCTAATGGATTAAAACATCTTAATGTTCCTAATAAATTGATTTTTTTAAGTGTATTTTTGATGTGGTAGATGGTTTCTCACTCTAACATTGATACAGAGGTTGAAATCCCAGGAACATTGCTCCGGCAGACACAAGCACAGCAAATCCTACAATCTTTGTGTATCTGTAATCCTAGGAGTGATCCACCACTCAAGTAATGTCTGGTCAGTAGTGGGCGTATGCTGGTCTCATATTAGAGAGAGGGTCTGGTAAGAGGAAGCTAGTAACAGGCAAAATTCAGTACATTATTAGTTCAAGGAGACCACCATATATGTCATGCTATTGGACATGGGTATAGAGTGTAGATACAATGAAGGTGTACATAATAAAGAATGGTATCTATTATTATGTATTTTCCTGTAATATTAGCCTAAAATTAATAGTATTTAAAATGAAAGCATTTATTTTTTGTTGCTTAGATAAATGAACCTGAACAACATGCCATAGCATCAATAATATGAAAACTCTTCCAAGAAATATTAAATAAAAGCATCTAGTTTAAATCCTTTCATTTAGAATAATGAAACCCATCATCACTATGATTTTGAACTCTTTGAGAATCAACCTTGTGTTTGCTAATACTTTCTGCCTGACTGATTACTCACCTTCAACCCTTTGTGTTAATTCCTCACCTATTAAATGTGCAGCTCCACTTAGCTCCAGCAGGAGTAGCTGTTAGTCAGGTAGAGATGTGTGACTCTTTTACAGGTATGTTTGTACTGTAAGATGTACAGATTAAGAATGCTGTTTCCCCATGTGTGTGTGTGTGTGTGTATGTATGTGTATATATATATATATATATATATATAACCCTATTGAAAACCCCTGGAATGTCATCAAGAGGAAGATGGATATATAGCAAAGCTGAGCTGTTTGCTTTTTTGCAAAAAGAGTGGTATAAAGTTACCCAACAGGAATGTGAAAAATTGGTGGAGATCATGTCAAAGCGCATGCAAATCAGGGTTATTCCACCAAATACTGATTTCTTAATGTTATTTAGCCAAAGCATTAACACAATTTGTTTACAAATTATTTGCATTTTGTTTTATGTGAGTTATTAAAGCTCTGCAAATACTGCATGATCTTGAGTTATTTTGATGTGTTGTCATTTCCTTTAAATATACACTCGAAATAACAATAGTTATATCACCAATTCATGCACCTGTAAGAAAAAACATAAGAAACTGATTATTTTGCAGTGGTCTCTTATTTTTTTTCCAGAGCTGTATATTTCCATTTCATTGTCTGTACTGCTTATCCGACATTATATTTATATTTATTTATATATATAAATATATATATATAAATATATATATATAAATATATATATATAAATATATATATAAATATATAAATATATATATAAATATATAAATATATATATAAATATATAAATATATATATAAATATATAAATATATAAATATATAAATATATATATATATATATATATATATATATATATATATATAATCACTAAAGTGAGTATACCCCTCACATTTTTGTAAATATTTTATTATATCTTTTCATGTGACAACACTGAAGAAATGACACTCTGCTACAATGTAAAGTAGTGAGTGTACAGCCTGTATAATAGTGTAAATTTGCTGTCCCCTCAAAATAACTCAACACACAGCCATTAATGTCTAAACTGTTGGCAACAAAAGTAAGTACACCCCTAAGTGGAAATGTCCAAATTGGGCCCAAAGTGTCAATATTTTGTGTGGCCACCATTATTTTCCAGCACTGCCTTAACCCTCTTTGGCATGGAGTTCACCAGAGCTTCACTGGTTACCACTGGAGTCCTCTTCCACTCCTCCATGTTGATATCACAGAGCTGGTGGATGTTAGAGGCCTTACGCTCCCACACCTTCCATTTGAGGATGCCCCACAGATGCTTAAAAAGGTTTAGGTCTGGAGAAATGCTTGGCCAGTCCATCACCAAGGCAGTGGTCATCTTAGAGGTGTTTGGGGTCGTTATCATGTTGGAATACTGCCCTGCAGCCCAGTCTGCGAAGGGAGGGGATCATGCTGTGCTTCAGTATGTCACAGTACATGTTGGCATCCATGGTTCCCTCGGTGAACTGTAGCTCCCCAGTGCCGGCAGCACTCATGCAGGCCCAGACCATGACACTCCCACCACCATGCTTGACTGTAGGCAAAGCACATTTGTCTTTGTACTCCTCACCTGGTTGCTGCCACACACGCTTGACACCATCTGAACCAGATAAGTTTATCTTGGTCTCATCGGACCACAGGACATGGTTCCAGTAATCCATGTCCTTAGTCTGCTTGTCTTCAGCAAACTGTATGTGGGCTTTCTTGTGCATCATCTTTAGTAGAGGCTTCCTTCTGGGACGACAGCCATGCAGACCAATTTGATGCAGTGTGCGGCGTATGGTCTGAGCACTGACAGGCTGACCCCCCACCCCCTTCAACCTCTGCAGCAATGCTGACAGCACTCATACGTCTATTTCCCAAAGACAACCTCCAGATATGACACTGAGCACATGCACACACCTTCTTTGGTCGACCATGGCGAGGTCTGTTCTGAGTGGAACCTGTCCTGTAAAACCGCTGTATGGTCAATGCCCACCATGCTGCAGCTCAGTTTCATTGTCTTGGCAATCTTCTTATAGCCTAGGCCATCTTTATGTAGAGCAACAATTCTTTTTTTCAGATCCTCAGAGAGTTCTTTGCCATGAGGTGCCATGTTGAACTTCCAGTGACCAGTATGAGAGAGTGTGAGAGCGATAACACCAAATTTAACACACCTGCTCCCCATTCACACCTGAGACCTTGTAACACTAACGAGTCACATGACACCAGGGAGGGTAAATGGCTAATTGGGCCCAATTTGGACATTTCCACTTAGGGGTGTACTCACTTTTGTTGCCAATGGTAACAGCAAATTTACACTGTTATACAGGCTGTACACTCACTACTTTACATTGTAGCAGAGTGTCATTTCTTCAGTGTTGTCACATGAAAAGATATAATAAAATATTTACAAAAATGTGAGGGGTGTACTCACTTTAGTGAGATACTGTATATATATAGCTAGTTGTATGTCTGTTTTTGGACACCCCTCCAAATCACTGAATTTCATTGAATTCAGGTGTTCCAATCACTTCCATGGCCACAGGTGTATAAAATCAAGCACCCAGGCATGCAGACTGCTTCTGTGTACATGCAGCTCAAAAAAGTTAGACTTAATTTGTTTTATTTTCTAGGGTGTAATGTGACAAAAGGTAAAGGTTTTCACAGGGTGTGATGACTTTCTATAGGCAGTATAAATATATAAAGCCATTTTTGCAAACTCAAAAACTTGCATATTCTGTGTAGTTGCAAAGCTGCAGTACTACATTTGCAGGGTTAAGACTGCTGTTTCTCAAAGTCCTCCATCTTGGACTACATCAGCTTGGGTTCACCTCATTTATCTAACCCCACTAATGCACTTGTGGCTGAATGAGCACACATCTCTACAGCCACACTAACATCTAGTGAAAAATCTACCCAGAAACACTGTATTTATTGTAAGAGCAAAGATGAACTAAAGTGATAAATAGGTTATAATGAAAGAGGTTTATCTAAAAATCATAACTTCATGAAATGAAAAATGTTCTTCAGCCTGACAAACAAGCTTTTCACTTAGCATTTCTCGACCGCCTCCGTTTCCTCCAACTGCTTTGTCACACTGACTATGCAAGAGCTGATGAGAGCAAAGCGCCATTGTCCACTCCAGCTCGCACTTCAAACTGTACAAATCAACAAAACACTACTGGTAAGCGAAGCACAATTATTCCAGATATTCACAATACTGTTTAAAATAATTGTCTTCTTTTCCATGGTAAGGTTGACGTTTCTATATAATGCCCTTAGGCTTTATTTCTTTGTAATGTGTACACCTCACATAAACACATGGTCTGTGTTTGAGTGAAAGGGACATGATGAGTATGATATTTTTGACCTTGGGTACAAATCACTTGTCTTTTTTTTTCTTCCTTTTCTAAGAATGCATCTTTTTTTTTTTTTTTTTTTTGGAATTACTAAGACCCACATGCCACAAGCATGTATGTTGAGTTATGTGTCTGTCCCTCAGTCTGTGCGTTGTGGTTCTGTGGGCCACGCTTCACGATACTGATACTGATACACGATACTCCTTATCCATGTCTGATTATATATGGGCTAACTGGACTAAGCCTGGACTAACTGACTTTCTTCCAAAGAAAAAAGTTTTTTTTTTGGGATCAATATTGTATTATTTGTCTTAAAATAAAAATATGAAACCCCTAAATTTATTTTATTAAAAGATATGGTTGCAGAGTCGCATCTCTAGTGAAGAATTACTGAGCGCATCAGTCTCACATTTTTCCCCACATGGCCCTGGTTTATTGGTTTATTTTTTCTCCTAGTGGAATAACAGACACCCGCTCTTTATTTTATTTTTAATTTTTCAGTCAAATTAGGATTAGGATTAGAATTTATTAGGCCCGCTCCTGGCCCATGAGCCATATGTCTGACAGTCCTTCGTACACTTTTATTGAGTTTTGGCATTGGTAGATGAGCCTGACCATGCCTTTGCCAGCTTTGCTTCATTTGGAGCCAGGAACCTATTGTGCCAACACACTCCTCTGAGGCGGTCAATCTGCTAGCCTGCCACAGCTCACCAGGGCAGCCTGCAAGGACTTGAAACACACAGCAAGAAAAAAAAGATATCTGGAGATTATGTGGTTATGTTCTGCTGCCTTGTCCCAGCTAGCATGGACTGACAAATTAGAGTTGGCTCGCAAAATGGCTCATTCTGGAGTCAGTGAATTGGACTCATTTGCTTAGTCAGCGTATTTTTTTTAAAGACCGCTGCAATCAAGACACTGAAACTTCACTGGAAACTCTAAAATTAAACAAAAATTCCATTGTTTCAGTGTACTCGTTACATAATACAGGCTTTTATAAGAACAGTAAAGGGACATCATTGCAATAATAATATTAAACAAGATTTTTGTGCAGCCATGTTGTGTGTGAGGGCTTTTACTGTGTCATCATAACACATTGCTAACACAGCTGGAGTGCTGCTGTGACACGTCAGCTTGTGATTTGTCTGTGTGTGTGAGAGAGAGAGAGAGAGAGAGAGAGAGAGACTGTTGCTGTGTAACTGATCATGATGTTGGAGCTGGTCTTTCTGGAAGAAGAGACAGTAAGCATGAATAAATGCACCATAAACATAAATAGCATGTATTGTACATGTAGGATATGGCTATGGAAATTCTACTTTATGTTTATCATTATTATTGCCACTGAACAAAGGTGTGGTTGTATCCGGTTGCAGCGATCGGACAAAACACAGTAGGTGTGTGAAAGAATGATTCATTTATATTATAGTAATCTGATATATTTTTCATTAAAGTTTGCAGGAATTTTCTTATAATTGGTTATTGTGGCATGTAAGACAAGAACTGGCGAGAAAACTGTAGATGTAATCAAGTCAAGTCACAAAGCTTTTATTGTTATTCCCATCATATATAGATGTTGCAGTACACAGTGAAATGAAACGACGCTCCTATAAGACCCTGATGCTACATGGAGACACAGAGCTACATAAGACAACACAGAACTAAGGGCTGAAAAGTAAAATCATTTCAGTGTCAGAGAATACAGTGTACATACAAAATGCAGTGCACCTTAACTCTACTATTATTCCAATGCATAAATCTTGTGAAATCCAAAGGTCTCAAGACAGAGTACTGCACTTTCTGTTTCCCACTTTATTGTGTTGTAGAGGAATGATGTCAAGAGGAATAAGGGTACGCTCAAGGCTAACTTTAAACAGATGAAAAGATCAAGGTTCAGTTTCTAGGCTTTTTCTGTGCCACTATTTTTTTACTCTGTGTTATTTAATTAAAATTAAATATTCTAGTACTGGGTAATAAGTAAGATTTTTTTAGTAAGTTGAGAGTGTCTGTGACTGAATGAGTGAGCATGTGTGCAAGTCTGAGACTGTGTGGATGTGTGTCTCTATGAGTGAGTCTGAAACTGTGTGTGTTAGTGTGTGTGTAACTTTCTGTCGCAGCTTTATTCCTCTGCCCTATATCCAGACTTCCCAGGATAATTTTACTGTCTAATATTCCACTGTGACCATGACCAGTTACTGGCAAACATCAAGTTTGAAAGTACAGATGTTAGGGAAATTTAAATTCTTTGGAAGCAACAAATTTCATACTGATGGCCCTTTAGTGCCCGATTTGTGAACATGTGCTATTTTCACACAAGCATACTCTACATCACTATATTGCACTGAGTGTGTAACTGCAAGTGAAAGACTTTTAGTGTCCCTTGTGTTTTTCCTCTAAACTGAAGTACACAGCTGGAAAAACTTGAGCAGCTGTAAATGGACGGAAATGAACAGACGGGGGGTGGGGAGCTCGAGGACTCATCCAGTAAAGCAGATGCCTGGGTATTCCTAACCACAAACTTGAGCACTTCTCCTCTTCAGTCTTTTTAAAAGGGATAATTCCGAAAGAATGAGATTTACATAATTCCCCCCCTTACTCCAAATGTAGCCGCTCATCCAAGATGTGTTTGATGTGTGAATTTTGCTTCTTTAGTTTAGCTACACGGCTGACGTTAATAACATGAAAGGAAAGATTATAGCTTTCCTGTGCATGAGACAAACTGAACAAAAAAAACGACTGGATTTAGTAAAGGTTTGGAAACACTGATTTTCTTCATACTTGCGTGCATTTGTTGAGGAACGTCAATCACCTGTAAATGACCAGGTTCGTTCACGGCACAAGTGATTTCCATTTGTTGAGGTTCACAAAATTCCGTAAAAGGCAAAGCTCCCACAGCTGAAGAGAAAATTATTTAAAGTAGTATATAAAAATGATATATATTGTATGTATACAGTATACAGTATAGACAGTACATTTAATATTATTCAAAGCAAAGTGTTTCAGTGAATGATGGCCAGAACACACCCTCCCCAAAGCAGTGTTGGTAAAGTGTGACTGTGCCACATTGCAGCTTGAGACACATTAGATGGGTCACTTGTTGCTGAAAAGTCACATAAGCTACTGGACAGCGTAATTCAGACATAAAACTTCAGATCAGCTACGATTCGAAGTCTACATTCGTTTGTCGTCTTATGTGTAAATTTACACACACTCAAGCGGGATATGAACTTTTTTTCTGGAATTTTCCTAAATACCAGATTTAAACCTAAATCTATAAATAAATCTATTCTTATCCATGTTAATAAATGCAGCCCATTGTCTGGCATGCTGTTATCTTTAAAAATGAACCAAAGGGTAAATTTGTGGAGTTATTTTAGTAGTTTAGTAATTATATGGTGTAACTGAGTAGGAACTGAGAAGAAAAGGGAAACACAGACAGCAGAGTGGCCTCAGAGGACTAGAAAACTAGCTTTGAAAGCCGCAGTAAACCTATCCAAGCATCTTAAGCATACGTTTTTACGCTGCCTTATAAAACACAATGTTGAAACTCGAAACCCAAGTTCCTTTGGTAGACAGGAAGTTGGTTGAGATTCCAAGAGTGTTGTGGCTTGTGTTTTATGATGGTCCATGCCTGGAGTTCCATATTTTCTGTATCTGTGTGTGTGGTGTGTGTTTGTGGGGGGGTTATATAGCTTGAATTTATATTTCTTATACATGCTCAGAGTAAAATCTAGCATCTTGCGCATATCAAGCACAACGTATAGAACAACATGTAAGAATATTTTCAGCCTCAGAGATGAAATCTATTTAAAAGCGAGTGGAAAAGAAATTCTTCCAAGTGTGTTACACTGTCCTGTGATGAGCAGCAGTTTGGAAAAAAATGCACTTTGGTGGATACAAGTGTCCTGAAGGAAGCATGTGTTAGCTTTCATCCTCCCTGGGTGTTAGTTGAAAGGGGAGAGCTGGCTGATGGCTGGAAATTGGCACATGACTAGATTAAAAATAGGACAAAAAGAAAGAACAAATGAATAATCATATGAATTATAATTCTTGTTGATTTTTTTATTTTTTTTATTTTTGTTTTTTGTTGTCATTGTGATGTCATTATTGACATCTGATTCTCCTTTATGTTTTTTTTTTTGTTCACAAATGTTTTTTCTGCACATACTTATTTAGTGTGTGTATGCCTTTGTGATTTCATGAAAGCTGACAGTTTTCTTAGATTTCTTTCCCTGGGATACATTTTGGAAGAGATAACTTTGTGTGTGTGTGTTTGCATAAGCGCTTCTATCTTCCACCCTATCCTAGTTTTTTTCCCCCCTCATCCTGTGGAAGTGGAGAGGGGAGTGGTGTGTGTGTGTGTGTGTGTGTGTGTGTGTGTGTGTGTGTGTGTGTGGGAGAGAGAGAGAGCGGCTCACATGAGCTGGCTAGTGGGCGGAGCCTGTGAGAGGCTGAGTGGCTCTGACTGTGTTTCACACTGGAGGATAGAGCCTGAGCAGACGGGTGAGTTTGCATTCTCTTGTACATTTTTCCTCCCTCTGGTTTCCATGTTCTTTCTTTCTCCTGCTCTTGTTTCATGCTGCTGCTGTTTTGCCTGAACTTACTGCCTTGTAAATGCTATGCTGCTGTGGACTGGAGAAGAGGGTAGCTACATACTAAACATTTGAAGAACATGCAAACTCGTGTTAGTTGGCATTGAGTCAGGTTTCTCTCATATCCTAAGCAAGATTTGTTTTTCTCTTGGAGGGCTTTGTAAATATTTGGCTTTTTGCTGTTAGGAAAATAGGGGAGGTGTGGCAAGCTCTCTGTGTGTGTGTGTGTGTGTGTGTGTGTGTGTGTGTGTGTGTGTGTGGGATAGAGGGGGTGTGTTGGATTCCACTGCTCTCCTTTTTCACCCGTCCACAGCTTTCTGTCTGCACCTTCACTCCTGGCCTTGTAATTACCGTGTGCAGGTTACAGGGCTGGCAGCAGTTTCTTATCCTGGCATTCTTTGTAATTTTACCTTTCTTTACCGCCTTCTGTACGTGTGTGTGTGGGTGTTAGGGCCTCTTTACTGGGGTTTTCACTTTGATCCACAGCTCTGCATCTTCAAACCCAAGTGTGACTTTTGTTGCTGAGTTCTGAGAAGTAACTGTGTCACTTGCGCAGTACTGGAGCCATCTCCTCCCCAGCATGTAGACTTTCACATCCATCTGTGTATTGCTCTGTCCTCGCCCATGTTCAAGCACTATAAGCATGTAATGCAGCACTCGGTCCATATCTTTTTGTATTTTTTTTTTCTGCAATCCAGTGGGGTGTCTAACATTCCATGGGGTGATAAACTATGGAGCAGCTGTCTAATGTCACAGCCTTTGCTCTGATGTTACAGTCCACATGTTTGACTCTTTCCAGTACTGTCACGGCTCAAAACTATACTCCAATAATAAATCTCAGGTTACAGGATAATAACTTGGGATGGAAGCAGCCATTTTGTTGTTCAAGTATCTTCTATGTTATCAGTCGCTTTTTATATTGTTTAGTAACAGTATAAAAAGCGACTGATAACATAGAAGATACTTGAACAACAAAATGGCTGTTTAAACATGTTCATACCGCAGTGGACTGTTCTGGGGTAATGTGATAAGAAGCTTTGGCTTTACTGCTAGTTCACTCACTTCCTCAATGTACCACAACATACACCACAGGCTTAAAGCAGCTACAGTTCTATGTGATGGAACATGGCATGTTTATCTCACTATAGGTCAAGGTCAAGGATTTCCATTGAATTCTGATTAATATGACGCTTTTTAAAATGCAAGATTGGACATTTTTAAATGTTAGTCATTGTTAATCTGTGATTAACTGTCAACCAAAATAGCAAACAATCCGCACTTTGTCAATAGGTCATTTATAGTTTTTGACTAATGATATTATTTGAAGGTTAAAATAATGTATCCTCATCTTAAATGTGTAATGGGCTGCATATGCTAATCATTTCTGCTGAAAAATATACATGCCTTAGATTTCTCTGTCTGTGTTATGTTGGTTGGACTAGATGTCGGTTGTGTGTTTTGTTTTTTAATGCATTCATTAATTGATCTCCACTATCTGCTTTACACTGGTAGGGGTTATTGTGGAGCTGTAGTCAGTCCTGGGAACAAACACTCTAAAGGGGACGTTAATGTACAGCATAGACAGTCCCCACACTGGCATATAATTGGTGAACCCAGAGGAAAGAACATGTAAAAATACAGACAGTAACCTGAGCTCAGAATCAAATCGGAGATTTATAGATAGATAGATAGATAGATAGATAGATAGATAGATAGATAGATAGATAGATAGATGTAAATACCATAGCTATGCATTCCTCCATCCCTACATCTAACATATGACTAAGATCATTAGGGAAATGGAATACAACACAAAGGGGCCAGTATGTTATATGTAAAAACCTTTTGGTATGTCCCGGTGTGTGACGAAGGTTTACAGTTAATCCCTAGATGTTTTATGTGCCTATAAAAGCACATCCGGACATGTTTTATTCCTCTTATTCCGTGAATATAATGAATGACACATTGCAGATTTTAACTATTTCTACTTATATTTAATGTTGAATTTCTAGGAAACAAGCAATTAAGCAGCTGTTTCTTTTGTCTTTTTTCCCCTCCTTTTTTTCAAATCAAATTAATGACAAAAATTGCAGCTTGTCATGTTACTGAGCATCTGGACAGTTATTTGTCCTGAGGACTTTCCTGTGGAGCTTTATATCTAAAACTGTCACAAAGAGCCAACACTTAAACCTCTTCAAACACGTTTTTATTTATTAAATAACTTTTTTAATCCATTTATAATCTTAATAATCTAATAACAGGCTTAAATTATGTACCATGTCTGTAATACAAGCTGTTACTGTAGAAATGCTAACTTATTCACATAAATTTATTTAAATGATAGTTTCAACTGATTTACCATCAAATGTATTAGAAAATGAATCAAAACCTTCTGACCAAGCAGATTTGACATCATTGTGGTATAAAATTTTCTACCAAAGACTTTGATGATTTAATTATTTGCTGTCTCATTGATTTGTCAAACAAAATGCCTCAGTGACTGACCCCTGGAACTGAAAATCATTTTATTTTCATTTCCTGTTATTGTTAATTATTGCTACTTCAGGCAGATGGTTTGCATGTCCTATATCACTTACAGATTCATTAATCTCTTTACACCTCTGTGCATCACACCACATATTTCACCCTGAAATCTATCTTAATCTACTCATGTATTTAAGGCTTGCAGAGTTTTTGTTGTTTATGGATTATTGCTTTGCAGATTGGTAGAAAATGGATGTCCAGCACTCGTGTGTGTATAATGTGGCACAAGTTGCGGTAAATTGGTATTCCATGATTAAATGAGCTTTAGCCTAGTTTTAAATGCAAAGGAGAAAAACTCTTTAAACAAGCTCCGACATCTTTATATGTTTAAAGGGTTTTTCATCATAGAGAACCAGCTAGACTGTACTGGAGCAAGTTATCGAGAAGGGACTTAAACCAAGAATACAGCTTCCTGAATCATCTTTTGTCAGCTCTCCTGTCATCGGGTCATGTCATTCCAGAGAAATACTTCAACCATACTGGGCCGAAAAACAGCTGTTTCCTCCTTTGCATTGCCATGTCCTTGCTGAGCTAATCTGGTTCTAGCAATCAAAGGAGGTTTTGTAAGAGCAAAGCTTGTTGACCCATCTGGGGTTTGTTCCAGAAATCAGCATTTAGCCTGATAACATAAGTTGAAGACACAGAACAGTTGACGTATTCCAGATCCAGGGGTTAGGCTTAATGAAGATCTGTTATCATGAGCTCTGAAACTAACCTGCACAATGTCAGGTTTTGCCAAATCATGACTGCAGTAGTCAGTCTGAGAGCAGATACACAACAGAAAAGAATAAACCCCCAGATCTTCAAAAGATCTTTCTCTGGTTTGGTTTTATAAAATAATATTTAATAATAATTAAATGTAGAGATTGAAACACCATCAATAAAATGAGACAGCTGTTGTCTTCAGATGCATTCAAATTTTTTTTAAAACATATTTGCATTTACAGAAGTAGGCAAATGCATGGCAGAGTGACTCAGCAGGTAGCATTGCTGTCTCACAGCTCCACAGTCCATGTACATGTTTTATTATTTCTGTACTAACAACCCATTCACAGGGACTAGTATGGCAGACGTTCCATATAATCTGATTGAAATGTGGCATTGATTAACACAGAAAATGTTCATCATTGATGTAGTGAAGCTTTCTGTAAGGAGACATTTATTTAACACTAACATATACAGAAGGAATCTTTGGTGTCAGCACTCCGTAAAAGTCAGTAAGTTTACTGAGAGGGAGATACTTCAGGACTTCTTTTTTGTAATTGCTCTCATATAAAAGGAATGAAACACTTGGGGACATGCTGGATATAGAAAAATAATCAACTTCAGAATGGTAATGAGAACCATGCCTTTCTCAGTTACTCTGGGGAAAAAGGTGTTGGTAATGAACCACTACTGCTATTTCTACTGCTGTTACACCATCTTTCTTCCTGTTGGCTATAGAATGAAAGTAAAGTAGCACTATTTTAATTTAATTCAATTTTATTTTATTTGTATATCACTTAACAATAGTCTCGACTCAGCTTATACAGGAACATTAAAATTCAGAATAAAAATGACTAATTTTAAAAATCATTTTAAAATTGAAATGTATATTTATCCTGTATTGAGCCAGAACCAGAAGCGACAGTAGCAAGGAAAAACTCCCTGAGACAATGTGAGGAAGAAACCTTGAGAGAAACCAGACTCAGAAGGGAACCTATCCTCATCTGGGTGACACTGGATACTAGTGTGATTTATAAATCATTTCCTTTCTACAACTGTATATACTCATGTGGAACTGTGTAACCAGGAGCTTTCAAGCAATATATAATACTGAGCATCAGTATGATTTCTTACTTAAATAAGTTGTCGCTTTATTTAGGTATGTCTAGGGTTATTTCAGGGTCATGAAAAATGAATGAGTTTGGAAATTAAGGCCAGCAGCTTATATGAGAAATATTTTATAACATCAGACAGGTGAAAGATATGGCCTGCACCTTCATAAAGAAAACCCAAAACCCGTTTTAACTTCAGCTTAATCTTCAGGAGAATTTAATTCAGTTTGTATAGCACTTAGTTTTAACAACGGAGTATTGTCAGAAAACAGCTTTACCGAATCCAAACATAGATTTAAATCCCCAATGAGCAAGCCAGAGGCAACCGTGGCAAGCTAAAACTTCCTGAGACAACATGAGGAAGAAACCCTGAGGGAACACAACCTCTATAAGGTGACATCCGATAGTGAGATTAGAAATCATTACTCTTCTACAATTCTGTACTATGATTTCTTTCACAAATATGTCATTATTTGTAAGAAATTGCATAACCTGTTGTACTGCTACTGAAAAGGTTGATGCGATTTGTCTCCTTGTCTTTGTTGCATGCCACAATAAGTCACATTTTCAGTGCTTGACTGAGGAGAACGTTTCCACAAGCACACACATTCCTTTGTCTCCAATAGCAAATTGGCAGATCTGTTTAGGTGGAACTGACAAATCAACAGGTGCAGGACTAGGAAAATTCAACCTGAGATTCAAGATTATGTTTGGACTCTTTCACATCCTCTTCCTCTTTCCCTGGTTTCACAGCTTCATAATGTCTCCAAGCTTAATGCCTTGCATGAAAACACACTAGAAACCAATACTGCAAACTCAGAGATGAGAGATATATGATTATTTCTTTAACTGAACGCAACATTTTTTTGGTTTTATCAATGTTTTCTTCAATGTATGTTCACTTCAGAACCTGCTATGTCTGTTTATGTGGTTTTTGGTCACATTTGTTCCAAGTATGCCTGAGAGAATACATATACACTATATTGCCAAAAGTATTCGCTCACCTGCCTTGACTCGCATATGACCTTAAGTGACATCCCATTCCAAATCCATAGGGTTCAATATGATGTCGGTCCACCCTTTGCAGCTATAATAGCTTCAACTCTTCTGGGAAGGCTGTCCACAAGGTTTAGGAGTGTGTTTATGGGAATTTTTGACCATTCTTCCAGAAGCGCATTTGTGAGGTCACACACTGATATTGGACGAGAAGGCCTGGCTCTCAGTCTCCGCTCTAATTCATCCCAATGGTGTTCTATCGGGTTGAGGTCAGGACTCTGTGCAGGCCAGTCAAGTTCATCCACACCAGACTCTGTCATCCATGTCTTTATGGACCTTGCTTTGTGCACTGGTGCACAGTCATGTTGGAAGAGGAAGGGGCCAGCTCCAAACTGTTCCCACAAAGTTGGGAGCATGGAATTGTCCAAAATGTCTTGGTATGCTGAAGCATTCAGAGTTCCTTTCACTGGAACTAAGGGGCCAAGCCCAGCTCCTGAAAAACAACCCCACACCATAATCCCCCCTCCACCAAACTGTACACTTGGCACAATGCAGTCAGACAAGTACCGTTCTCCTGGCAACCGCCAAACCCAGACTCGTCCATCAGATTGCCAGATGGAGAAGCGTAGCGATTGACTCTGTAGCGATTGACTCTGCAGAAAGTTGGCGACCTCTTTGCACTATGCGCCTCAGCATCCGCTGACCCCGCTCTGTCAGTTTACGTGGCCTACCACTTCGTGGCTGAGTTGCTGTCGTTCCCAAACACTTCCACGTTCTTATAATACAGCTGACAGTTGACTGTGGAATATTTAGGAGCGAGGAAATTTCACGACTGGATTTGTTGCACAGGTGGCATCCTATCACAGTTCCACGCTGGAATTCACTGAGCTCCTGAGAGCGACCCATTCTTTCACAAATGTTTGTAAAAACAGTCTGCATGCCTAGGTGCTTGATTTTATACACCTGTGGCCATGGAAGTGATTGGAACACCTGATTCTGATTATTTGGATGGGTGAGCGAATACTTTTGGCAATATAGTGTATATTTCAGTAAGTTTAAGTGGATAAACATATCTATATAGTGACTCAAGAAGTGCTGCTGTAACCACAAAGGCTGGCATATGCTAATCCCAGGACTCTTATTCACAGTATCCTCCCTCATTCAACACGCTTAATACTGTTTGACTTTATAGTATAGAATTGTAGAAGAGTAATGATTTCTAATCTCACTATCTGCTGTCACCTTATAGAGGTTGTGTTCCTTCAGGGTTTCTTCCTCATGTCGTCTCAGGGAGTTTTAGCTTGCCACGGTTGCCTCTGGCTTGCTTATTTGGGATTTAAATCTATGTTTGGATTCTGTAAAGCTGTTTTGTGACAATATCTCTTGTTTAAAATAAGTGCTATACAAACTGAATTAAATTCTCCTGAAGATTAAGCTGAAGTTAGAACGGGTTTTGGGGTTTGCTTTTCTTTATGAAGCTGCAGGCCATATCTTTCCTCTGTCTTCTCTAAGAACCTGTAAACAAGGCTAAACAATGGTTGAAGCAAGCCATACAAACATGACACATGTCTGGGGCTTAAAATTATGGTGGTTTTAATTTTCTCAAAGACAAGCTGTCTGTAACACTCGAAAGTGAAGGATCAGAAGTTGACATCCAGTGTCTGTGATTGAAATCCCAGTGTCCCAGAGCATGATCTCTGTGGAAATCCCATTTTTGAAGATGCTTTTTAGGAAAAGGCCGTTGTTCAGCATGCAGTTCTGTTTTAGTTTTCAGCATTTCCACTGTTCTGTGTGTCTGGTACTATGGAGATGTCTGATAGAAATCAGCTGAATTTGGCTACAGCGCTAATTTTCTTGGTTTGTGATTTTTGTTTCTTTTGTGTTTCAACAGATGAACACTTTTGGTCACTTTCCAAAGATAAACGCACAGTGATTAGAAGTTTATACCAGCTCTTTACTCAAGCTGTGATTTGTTTTTCTTAGCTGACTGTACTGTATATTACAAACAAATGATGTTGCTTCCTCATTCCACCTCATTTCTGTGGTTCTTGGGTTCCTGGCATCAATTTCAGTGCATAGCTGCTAACCTTTCAGAAACGAGGGGAAAAGCTATGTATCTTTAATTGAAAGCAGAGAAAGACGCTTTTGTTTTATTTCAGCTCAGAGAGCTCTTATTTGCTGTATTTGAAGCACTAAAAACTCAGGAAAAGCCTTTGCCTGGATTTATTTAATCAATGCAAATTCAAATTACTAAAGGAGCTGTGGATGTATATGTATATTTTTATTTTAAAGTTATTTCTTGTCCTCTGCACTAACCAAAAGAATAGATGTTGTTTGAGTTAAACTCGGCCATGCATTACATGGTTTTGGAAAAAAAAATCTCTAGCCGTGTGCATGATGGGGGACGGCAAATCTCTGGTTCTTTGATTCTCCAATCCAGAAGTGCTCATCTGTTAGTCTGTTCTCTTTTCAGCCCATCCTGCAGGTGTTTGTTTTGGACTGGTTGTTATCTTACAGTGTACAATGGTGTCCTCAGGCCTGTCAGTCTGTACACTTTCTATAAGAAGTGAAAAGTGAGAAGTGACAGGAACCAGGCTGTGGGCAACATTCAGCTAGAGAAGAGGTTCTGACACTCAATTCACATTATTGAAATGTGTAAAATGCTGGTTTGCTGTTGATGTTGTTGAAACATTTTTGTCATTTAGAACCTGAAAAGTTTTTGAGGCATGTATGTGGTCCACTTTTGATCTGCCATTTTGTTTGTTGTTGTTGATTTATTTGATTATGTCCCAATGTTCCTCTATACTAATAATTAGGCTTTCAGTCATATCATATAATGTGGTCCTAATGTTTGCTGTTGGTTTGGTAACTTTGTATTCGCGATAAGCAACTTGAAGATTTTCTAGGTTCATGAATACTCTCTAGAGGTAAAGAACCCATTCAAAGCAGTATGCAGGTAAATATTCCACAGTCTGCAGGACAGGAAATGGGGTCAGTTTACTTTTTGACTTGTCGCTGAGGAAAACCGTCATTCTCGCCGGAAGGGAAGGGAAAACATTTGTAGATGTGCTTGTATCTGCATGTTCCTCTCTTGTTCCTCTGCATGTCAGAGAGTTCAAGAGCTTTCATCACAGTCACAATGACTGATAACTGCTTTCCATTCTGTCCTGTAGGCAGCAAGTAAAAACAGACCAGTGTTACTCTACACTTACCTTATATAATCCTTCAGCATTAATATTTTATGAAAACTTAGTGTTGCTTAAGTGCTTCTTTATTTAAGTGTCAGAGTTTTATGGAACAGAACATTGTGTTTGTCAGGATTTTATGACGCCACTGTGTGCATTGTGTTTTTTAAAGGGTCTAAAAGGCTTTCTTCTTGCACAGCGTTTCCACTGACCTTCTGATTTCCTTCCTTATTGAACTTAGAGATAGGTGCAGAGATATGAGAGAGGATAAGCAGGACTGCATGGAATTTAAATATTTAATGTTTCACAAGGTGATTCAAGGTGCACATATACAGTAAAGTACATATGACCATCCAGCTTGCTTGGTTTAATAACCGAGGACTAAATCCAGTAAAGCTGCATAATCTCCATCCAGCCGTAACCATAATGAGCTTGATAATAATACATGCAGTGACCAAAGCAGAAAGTTTTTATTTGGATGGAGTTTTATTCTGGCTTATTTAGTACAAGATGGAAAATACCACCTTGTTTTAATTAAGCTGATTAACATGTATTCTGAAGAAGGTTGTCACACATGAGCAGCAAAGAGCAAAACAGAAAAAGAAAAAAAAACAGATTATATAATATTTCGAAACTGAAATTACATCTGAATAAATCAGTGTTTATGTCCATGCTGACAAAATAGGGATGAGATGAAATGGTCCATTAGGGCTTGATTGCTAGGAAATGGAGAAGGAGGTGTGTGTCTTTTGTTGTTTTTGTTTGTGTCCCACTTGATATTAAAATTCATCAATTTACATACAGGGTTTTTTTTGTTTTGTTTTTTGTAATAAATTAAGCATGTGGTCTGCATCATGATGCAAAAATTTAACGATGCGCATCATGGGAATGTCTGGTTCCCCTCATGTTTTTGTGCATCCTATTAATTATACAAAATACGCATTAATTATGCATTTTAGCCGATTTTGGAGCTTTATTTCCAGTGAAAATGACTCCTCAGACAGAGCTCATTATGTTTCAGGCCATCTTTTTCCCCCAGACCAGAGACCTTTTTTATACAACCATAATTTCCGGTAGAATTTCTTTATTTTTAAAATATTATATTTTAATATATATCATAATATAATATAGTTATAGAATATTTATATATATATATATATATATATATATATATATATATATATATATATATATATATATATATATGTATATATGTATATATATATATGTATATATGTATATATATATACAGCTCTGGAAAAAAACACTGCCCAGAGACCACTGCCCAATCTCCAGATTTGAACCCTATTGAAAACCTCTGGAATGTCATCAAGAGGAAGATGGATGGTCACAAACCATCAAGCAAAGCTGAGCTGTTTGCTTTTTTGCAAAAAGAGTGGTATAAAGTTCCCCAACAGCAATGTGAAAAACTGGTGGAGATCATGTCAAAGCGCACGCAAATAAGGGTTAATGATATTTAGCCAAGGCATTAACACAATTTGTTGTCATTTCCTTTAAATATACACTCTAAATAGCAATAGTTATATTTTGAATTTAGGAGAAATATTGTCAGCAGTTCACAAAAAATGAAACAAAACTGTTCATCTCACCAATACATGAACCTGGAAGAAAAAAACATAAACTGATTATTTTCCAGTAGTCTCTTATTTTTTTCCAGAGCTGTGTATATGTGTGTGTGTATGTGTGTGTATATACACACATACACATATATATATATATATATATATATATATATATATATATATATATATATATATATATATATATATATATATATATATATATAGTTTTTAAGAATACCTCTGTTCATTTTGTTTTACACAGACAAAAATGCACCTTGATTTGCATTGTTTATTACATTTAAACAAGAAAGGATTTAACATTTATAACTTTTTTTTAGAACTCATCAATGGTTTGTTCCAAATATATGTTCACTAGAATTAAATTGAACCGTGAACCGAAAATTGCAAAGCAAAATTGGCCAATTTATACAGAAATATAGAAGAAATTTTGCATTTAGTTATTTATTTACAATAGTAGCGTATTGTTTGGTTTGAGTTAATAGATCAACGCAATACTGCACCTCAGACTGGTTTAGAACATATTATAGTTCGTTCTGAATAATGTTTTTGTGTTAAATTAAAGCCCATGTATGTATGTATGTATGTATGTATGTATGTATGTATGTATGTATGTGCGTACATACAAAAAAAATGAACAGTTAATAAGTAGTTGTCCACATTACACTTCATTGCTCTTTTGCAGTTGTTGTGTACATGAGCCAAAACTGAAGAAAAAATATCTTCATTTGTCCATTTTATGTTTTTACCCATCTGTAACAGTGCAAACATCCTCAGCATATTATTGCTGCTTGTATAGTTGATATGTAATTATCCAGGTAATAGAGATGCTAAGTAGAATGTTGGGCAGTTTTTGTAGCAGGCAACAGGGAACTGTGGAAGTGGTTTGTTGGCCATGAGAGATGGTAGCTAGGTGTGCCATCTCATAGAAAACAGAGCAATAGGGGAAAGTATGAATCACTATTCATACAGCTTGCTGCTTATAACTACATTTCAGCAAAGACTGTATTTTTGTTCGAAAGATATTTGTGAAATAAATGTTTAACATACCTTCAGGACAGTATAAAGAAGATTAAGACTTTTTAGTCAGACCAATAAGACATGCAGCGTGTTAGGATTCCTAGATGTTCCTTCAATATCACGTATTAAAATTGGACACACTGCTAAAATATGATCTACGTAAGTAAAACTAACTGGAAAGGAAAATCTATTTCCACTTCTTATGAGATTTTTTTAAACCATAATGTAATATTATTCAGCCAGTTTATAAAATACTTTATCTAATTACAAGCTTTGTTATAGAGAAGTTACCTTCTTTCTAGAAATAAATGCTTAAAATGAACTGCTAATAGAGCAAGAAAATATTTAAGGCTTGAAATTTGGAAGAATGTCTAAAAAATATGTTTAATAGTCATATGGTTTCTTGTAATTCAGGAAATACTAGATGTATGTGACTATGTTCAACACAGTTTCACAGATTTAATGTAACGTGTATGTGAGTGTAATGTATGCTAAGATGTGTGGTAACATTTATTTCTCAGTTTTTGGATGTAATGTAAATATTCTTTAATATCTATCCTAGTTTTTTTATCCTCTGAACAGCGTTAGGACCCTCACAGTCATAGTCGTATTTACCTCCTACCTCCCCTGACTTTATTTTAGGTGATTGTTGTTCAAATCCTTCACTCATCACATCACTGAGTGGGGGGTGGCTTTTTTGTTTTTATGCTTTTTTGTTTGTTTTGATTGCATTTGTCCTGGCAGTGATCTGCATCCAGATGTTCTGGTTTCTAGTTCCACCCAGATGTTCTTCTGTAACATAAGAATAGCCACATTCATCATGGTTACTTAGTACAGTATGGGTCAGTTGGGTATGGCTATAATTTTTGATCAGTATATTGTAGATCATGGATTTATTACTAGATTTAAGTGCTTTAAACAAAAAGTGTCTGAGTTACATACTACATTGTATGGACTTTGGTCTTTGGTTCGAGAAAAGAGATTTTTGTTCAGAACTTTATAAATACAAAAACTCTCCGACGTCCTCGTTCATGTCGTGGAACTGTAATGTTTTTTCCCGTATTGTTTCTACATTATTGCATATCACCGCTGGCCACACCCCCAGTGCACAGTAACAGCTGTAAACCAGCTAAAGCATCTTACTCCTACAGTAAGTCTTCTTTGCAGTGAAAGTTTTTTATTGCTAGTTTGGTGAAGTGATCGTTACTGCACTGATATGCTAGCTAGGTTTGGGAAATGTGCATGTGCAGGTACTTTCGAAAGTTTGCTGAAAATAAAGACTGTCATGAACCGTCGAGGCACAAGTAATCAGTCCTGCATAAATAACACTCACACAAGCTGGATGGCGATGTTTTTTTTGAACTGGATGAGCCGTCAGTTTAGTCAGCTCACAGCAGAAGGTTTGCTCAGTGTGTAAATACTTACAGTAAAGTATACAGTTACAGGGTTTCAGTCAGTGATTAAGGTGGAAAAAATAAAATATTAAAATCTGCATCAGTTTTGGTTTAAAGTGTCATTAGTGCATCTGATCATTCCAGCTTTATTGTCTTTTCTCTTTCATTCTGCTGTTTTCATGCCAATTTAATCAGACTTATTTCTGATTTGTTTTTACAGTCCATCTACAGTATCCTAAAAAGTATCCTAATCCCCTCACACACCAGGGGTGTTTTTTCATTGCATTACAACTTGGAATTACAATGAATTGCATTTTATGTAATGAACCCAACGAAGTAGATAAAAATAAATAATAAAAACTGAAATGTGTGTATATGCATTCAGCCCATTTGCTATGCTGGTCCAAACACCTCCAAGCAAGCAACATGTAGACCAAAAGCTCTCCAAACAGATCAGAGACAAAGTTATGGGGAAGTATAGCTCAGGGTTCAGGGTTATAGCTCAAGTAACAGCTTGTAATTTTAAGATACTATTGTCATTATTTTTATTAATGTCTTGTTTATTTGACAGAATGGTGTTAGTTGAGCTTACATGGAAATAATGTTAAGTTGAAATAATTACATAATGTCTTGAATTAATGATATTAGTTTAATATGACTAATAATAATATAGCTCTAAAAAAACTTTTTGAAGCATTGATCTTGAAAACCTAAGTGCCGCTAAGTTTCTACTAAAATCAATGAAGTAGAAAATGCATCCAGCTCTACTGAAAACACACAATCACACTGTGTATACATAGCTCCAATTTGTTTGGGTTTGTGGTCAAAAAATTTTCTGTTGTTCTTAGGTAGACATTTGATTCTTTCACTAGATATGGGGAAAGCAGTGTACTGGGAGTTTAGGAGGAGTGCTAGTACCTTTTTTTTTTTTTTTTTTTTTTTTTTTTTAAATCTGACTGGTTCCAATGCACACTGTAAACACCTGGTGAATGATGGATTTGCTTGGCAGTAATGAAAACTCCTGGAAAATGAGAAAGTATGAAGATGGATATGGAAATTGTTTTTGAAATTTTAGTCAAGCTTTTCCAAAAAATTTTGTAATTGTGTGCCGCCACACATTGTAAACATTTATATTACAATGCATCTAGTTCTTCCTTGATGTCATGCAGACTTGCTGGTGTGGTTTAGGACTAAACATCACCATGGAGCTGAACTTTGTACATCACAAGTCAGCCATCAACTGGAATTCCAAGAACAGGAATCACTTTTTTCCCTTGGCTCAGAGTGGTATCATTCAGTTCTCTAAACCACAACCTAAACTATGCCAAAAAGCTGGGAAATATGGTGACATGGTTCCAGTTTAAGACTTAATTATGACAATAAGTTCTTATGAGGATCAGCTGAGTGATGGATTTTCAAAATGATGTGACATTCACTGACCTTTTAATATGAATTCCTTCCTTAAATGAAGGACGTATCGTTGCATGCCAGTCCATCTACTTTACATTTCCATGCCCCTAAACATGACGCTGAACAAAACGGGACTGTGATTAGTTGCTTTATACATCAGTCAGATGCCCTCTTGGGTGCTTATTGGCCAGTAAAAGCTGCTGTGGAGTCCTGAACTGCTGCTAACAGTCTGAAGCTCTAGCTATGTGAGACTACAGTCTAGTCACCCTACCCCATAGCCCAGACATTGGAAGAACATGAGAGTTTGTTGTTACATTCTGAGAGTGATCAGTACCTCTCAGATATTCCTGCAGCTCCTTGCTGTAAGTCTCCTGGCAGCCACCCTGGCAAATGTTTGTCTTGACCTTTTATACATTTTGGAGGAATGTCATGTCCTTCGGCGACATCACTGTAGTGCTCCATTTAGATCGTGGCATTTACAGTGTTCCATGGTACATCTACTGTTTTGAACATTCTTTTATACCACTCTCATTTCAACAAGTGAGATGCCATGCATGCTTTGTAAGCTCTTCTGAGCATAGCTTTAGCAGCTGGATGAATGTGAAGAAAGTCCTACAGAAGCAGCTGATCTTTATTTGGAGTTAATCGGAATCATTTCATCAATGACAGACTATGATTATCTTTCAACATGAGATTGAATGTGATTGGTTCATTCTAAACAGAGCCGCACCACCAATAATAAAAGGTTCTGCACATTTACACAGCCAGGTTATAGCATTGTTATTGCATTTTCCCCCTTATTTCCCCCCTAAATTCTTTTTGATTGTATTTTACTTTTTTCTAGACGTTGTAATTTCACATGGGGACTGGAAACATGATGATTTATGGATTGTAGCCACAGAATATATATACTGTGTTTACGGAAAACAGCTACTGAGATTATTTGCATACTGTGGAATATGCAAATATATAGCGGAAGGGAACTGAAACTGTATTTTTTTTATTATTATAATTATAACATGCTCTCATTAAAGACCTGGTGTATGTAGATAAGACATTGTAAAGCATAGTCTACATTTTAAAGGATTTTCAATGCATCCATGATCCTAAGATTACTGTGTTAATCCACAGTGCTTTGGAATTGTCCATATCAGTTGATTTAAAGGTATTGATTATTTTTTAATAGCTGCATGGCTTTGACGGTAGTGAAGAGCCTTTATCTTGTCACATACATTACAGCATAGTGAAATTTTCATTTCCTCACATATCCCAGAGTCGGGGTCAGAGCACAGGGTTTAGCCATGGGTTAAGGGCCTTGCTCAAGGGCCCCGGCCAGATATAAATCAAATCGCAGGTTTATATTCTAGTTCAGTATGATATCACTTCTATAGTAACTTATACACTTGTATGGTGGACTTCAGGACAGGGCTGTTTCCATTTTTTGTAATATGCGCTTATTAACTTCAAGACAGAGAGAAAATTTAAGCCTGTGAGGGAATGACTGTTTAAAGACTTGTTCCACAATATTTCAAATCACTCTGGTATAAAAGGAATAAAACACTTGGGGATAAGTCAGGGTGCTTGCAGTAACTTTGTTGGTTATTGGTTGCTCATCCTGTTGGTAATTTTTTTTTTTTTTTTTTTTCTTGTAACAGCATGTATAGTCAAGTTTTATTCTTTGCTTAAAAAGCTCTTGTGGTTTAAATGAAAACTGATCATGATTAAATTATTTCACTTTCTTTCTTTCTCTAGCACTTTTCAGATCAAAGTAACGCGATTGTAATAACGCTTGCAAAGTGAGAGTAGCGTGACATTGTGACACAGAATTACTTTCTACACTCCCTCTCTTAGACATCCTGTCATTAATTCATTCATTATCTTTTATTCTTACTCTCTGTATGTTTGTCCTCTTGTCTTCTTGCTGCTGTTCTGTCAACTCTGTTTATACATTTTATAGACGATTGACATTCTGGGTCTGCTCACCTGTGCTGTCATGTAGTGCGGAAGACTGCTGATGCTGTAAAATTGAGAAGCTCTTCTTTTTTCCAGAGTAGAGGAATCTGACTGCTATAGCTTTCTTGGCTGCTGTATCTAACTGCTCAGTGTGGAGCTCACAGAGATTCAGAGTAGCTAGTGCCAAGTGTGGAGGGCTGCCAGTGGCTCAGGTTACTGACCTGGGGATTTTTTTTCCCTGCCGTTCCTGTCTTCACAAGGTCTCTGTCGAGCTTCTAGTTAAAGCTTGAAAGTTCCTTCTTAGACTTATCCTTAGAATTCAATAATTATCATTCCTTAGAAATTATATTTTATGTAAATAACGGGGTTTTCCTGGGACAAAATTGGTCTGTGGTGTAACCTATCTGCACCATATGTTGAAATACTGACATGAATGTCGGCTTGCAACGTTGAGTAATTATGAACATTATCTTCATGCTGAAGGCAAAGATGCAGAGATAAATATTCACCTACATTACATCAAAGAAATAGAAGTGTGATGATTGTGTGTCCACATACTTTTGGCCTTATACTGTATTTATATAACTTCAGGCTCATTTAAATGAGTCTTTCTGTAAGGCTTTCATTCAAGATATTATATTAACATGCATTGCTTTCTAACTGTGGCAGCTGTTCTGCTTATCACCTGAAATATTAGCGCTGAATAAGTGCAAGGCTTGTTAACTGGAAGTGCTTGACTTTCTGTTGACTTTCCACACAGCAGAAACACAAAGTCAGGGTAGTTTTATGTATTCAGTAATAGTTTCTGAGTATTGGCGCTTTCCCCTAAAGGTCAGCTCACTGTGAAATGTGTTCTGCATAGTAAAGAGCTATTAAACTGTGTCTCATAGAAAAGCAGAAATAATATTTCATTGTAGCTTGCATGGTGTCTCGTTTTGTGTGTCCAAGTTTTTTAAATATCCCACAAATGATGTAATAGGAATATTAATATGAATCCCCAGTCTTATTTAATGTTCTATTAAACATAGTCTGCTCTTCTGTGATAAATTATTATCACAGCACTAGGATCAGGTGGAGGAATGAGAGCATTTTTTTGGACAGAGAAATGGGACCAAATGTGTGGAGTTTTAAACAAATCAATAAGTGCGAGAGTAGTGGCGAGATCAAGCCCTAGCCAAAAAGTCCATGTTTAATCATTTCCTGTGTTTTTTTAATCTGCTATGCATGTGTGGAGAAACCCTGTTCCCACAGTAAAGTCTCTGTATAACACTGTAAATACTTTCTTCTGTACTGTCATGTAGTGTCAGGATGTTTTCTCTTGGCTTTGAGCTTGACTGACTTCGTTGTTACAGGATATTTGGTTTTCTTTAAGTTTGTGACATTACAAAGTGGTAGCAGCACCTCTTTTTCAAAAGTACTGTACACTTTTTCATACTCTGACTACATAATTTCCTGTTTATGTCTCCAGGGTCAGAGGTGATTTCCAGCCACAGTTATAATAGCAGCAGTAGCAGTATGGCAGAGCCGGTAATCCCTGAAATGCCCCCAGTTGTGTGCCCAGAGAAGCCAAGCGTGGACTTCAGCTATGTGGGCATTGACGCCATCTTGGAACAGATGAGGAGGAAGGCCATGAAGCAGGGCTTCGAACTTAACATCATGGTAGTGGGTGAGTACTTGTACCTGATATTTCTAAACACAAAAGCAGTTTTTTGTCATCATTAACAGCAGCATTCAAAATCAGCTTAGAGCTCTCATCAGAGGAGAATATCCAGACTGGTTTGAGCGCTCAGGACGGCTGCAGTACTTTACATCAGCATGCTTTTGAGGCCTAAATCAGAGTAGACCGCAAAATAAACCTAAAGTCGGGTGTGGAAAGTTTTCATTGTAATGTGAGTGATCAAAGATGAACGTTGCAAGCCAAAGAGAGATAACACCCAGCTGAGAAAAAAAAAGCTGTGTAAAAATTGCCGGTCCAGAACCTGCACCACCTCCACATGTTTTCTATTAACCATCAAGGATTGCCAGTGCACAGGGTTAGCAAACATAATGGCTTGTGAAAGTAACCTTCACATTTCAGTGTATAAATTACATATTTGTTTTTATATTTTGGAAAAATATTCTATTTGAGGACAAATGGAAATAACTGTGGGAGTGGCCGGGTGTGGTCAGGAGTATTTGCAGGAGGAGAGGGTGGATTTAAAAAAAACAAAAAAAAAACACACAGCTCTACTTTACAGATTGTTGATTACTGGTGAGTTGGGTCCATTCGGCAGTTGTGTCTTTGTAGGCTGGAGAGAGTCCAGCGTGTTGATTGTGGGCTGTGATTGCTAATAGAGGTCATATCACACTACAATCATTTTTAGCTTGGGGAGTGAGATCAATCCTCAGAACTCCTGTCATAATGCAGTAGAAATCTTGTGTGAGTGGGCCTGACTATAGTTTTATTTGTGTTCTATGTAAGATAATTTATTGTCCTTGGATGTTTTTCTTATCATGTGTTTTGACTTACTGAGTTTTTTGACTTATGCTAGCGTGTGTCCACTTGTGTGTATTTGGATTTTGTCCAGTCTTGTTATCTCTTACTGTCTCTGTTACACTTGCAGCCTATCTGGTTTACCTCCACAGGCTATTTCATTATAACAACAATTTAAATTGTGTTTCTGTGTGTCTGTGCAGGTCAGAGTGGTCTGGGCAAGTCCACACTCATGAACACCCTCTTCAAGTCCAAAGTAAGCCGAAAGTCGGTCATGGGAACAGCTGAGGAGCGCATACCTAAAACTATTGAGATCAAGTCCATCAGCCATGGTAAAGCATCGTCATGCTTTTGGTGAAAACAGTGATGACATATACATTACTTACACGTGTTAACTCCACAGTGTTAGAACAATTCCACTTTCAGAGAAACTAGATAGAAACCTAGCACAGGAACACCTTGCATTTAATCTAGAATTTAACTAAATCTATGAGATAATTATTGTAGTATAGGAGTAGTAGTATAGTATTAGTATATTGCATTACATTAGATTTCTGCAATACTGGAGTGAAGTAACCCTGTCATAGTGTTGTAGTTGTAGTGACTGTGTGTGATGTTTGGCTTTTTTTTCCCCCAGACATTGAAGAGAAAGGTGTAAGAATGAAATTGACTGTCATAGACACACCAGGCTTTGGTGATCAGATCAACAACGAGAACTGGTGAGAAGAGCGCAGCTTTAAATGACCTACATGATCTGTTGCTTTTTCAGCACTTTTCTTTAGTGAGTTTATATTATTACTGTTTTCTCTACTCTCCCACAGTTGGCAGCCCATAATGAAGTTCATTAACGAGCAGTATGAGCAGTACTTACAGGAGGAGATCAACATCAACCGGAAGAAGAGGATTCCTGACTCACGAGTTCACTGCTGCATATACTTTATCCCACCCACAGGACACTGGTCAGTACAATTATCTTTTTAAAATTCACCCTACTTTCACTATTCCTGTTTCACATCTGACGCCTCCACACTAGCACTCATATGTGTGGCAGCCTGGTAACACCATGAGAAAATGACATTTAAAGATTTAAAGAGTCAGTTTCAGTTCCTCTGCAGGATATCACCAGCAACCAATGTATTATTTGACAGAAGATCCACAATACTTTTGGGAAATAATAATAATAATAAAAGTTCTTATAAATTGTGAATTAATTTGACTTTTTCCAGAATTCCTGTTTTTCCCCACTGCTTTCCAGTGCTTTCACTTAAAAGATTCCTTTAAAAAAAAAAAAACTGTAATAGGCCACACCCACTTCTGTTTAAAAATCAGTAATCAGGTGTGAACACTAAACATATATAAATATGGATAATGTCATCGCATTACACCCCTAACATCTATATCTATATTTATAACCTAATCCACGTATGGAAATACATTTGTGCAAAATGTGAAGAATAAGTTTAAAATAGGAAACAACTTTGACCCACATCAGTCTCTGTCTCAGGTATGTGTGTGCATGCTTAACAAGTCCTTTAGGTTAAAACAGACACTCACCTTTTGTTGAGAAGCTCTGAGAGGAAATGGCTTCTGATAGTCTGCCAGCAGTGACAGTGATGTCCAAACCAGAGGCTTCTTTGTATCTCAGCAGACTTCCTGCCCTGTTTTTCATCTAAATATTGTTCAGCATGAAAATATTCTTTGATGCTGTTTCTATGGCAATATACTAATATATTCACTTTGCACATGTTTAAGGGTTTTCTTTTAGCACATCGAGGCCTTTCCACGTATAATTGTATTCACACAAATCCATACAGACATCCGCGTCATGGTTTGTGTCAGATGCAGATTTTTTTGAGCCGCCAGCATTGATGTGTGTCGGTTGCAGGCTTTTGAGTGTTTATATAACGTGATGAAAGGCTGATTGTTGTTTATGTAGTGCTGCAGATGTGTGTTCAGCTGCAGCTTGGCTTTGAACACCTCCAATAGGTAGGGAGAGTTACAGCACAGCTTTTAACACACTGACTGTAGAGAGTATATACATCCTATCATGTGTGGCTCAGGCAAATGATTTGCTAAGTTTAGATTTCATTAAAAAGGGAGTTTCCCTGCCTTTTCTGCTATTACTCACAGGCCATGGGTCACGTTTTACAGGATTTGGTCCAACAGAACACAGCAGATCTGAGCTGTGATTCTAGTTTGGTATTTAAGTGTGGACTTGGGAAGTTTTTAATCCCTGGCCATAAATATGCCTTATCATTTACAGAATGGTGCATTTTGTGTTGTAAGACCACCAGGACTTTCCTCAGTCATTTTAATTACATGACCCTCTGTAGACCTGCCAACTCAATATGCATAAGAGCTCCACATTTTAACACTAGAGTATGCTGGTATGGTTTTAACTAAATCCGCTAAATATAGCCCAGATGGCTACAGGCTCTTCTTCTTGGTTTTTCTAAAGCTTATACCTTCTTAAGAAAAATGTTTAAAAAAAAAAGAAGAAAAAAGAAATTTTACTCTTTTTGTAAAGCCTCATTTTTGCCTTTTGAGTTTACTCTCTAAAAGTGCCATATACATGAAACTGAACTGTATTCTCCCTTCTCAGTCTAAGGCCTTTGGATGTGGAGTTTATGAGACGACTGAGTAAAGTGGTGAACATTGTCCCAGTTATCGCCAAGGCTGACACCTTGACCCTAGAGGAGAGGGACTTCTTCAAGAAGAAGGTGAGCAGCTTCACCTTTTCTGTTGAATATTTTATGCATTACAAAACTGTTTTTTTTTATCTCTATGGTAAATGTTTGCTCAGCATGCTTCTCAATGCAACTACTTTTGTAAAGATTTATTTGCATATATTTTTTTAAATAAATATCTAAGGATTCTGTTTGTATTTTATTTGTTTTCAGTTACGTTGCTTTGCAGGGGTCGTTCAGGCTCTGTTGTGTGTAGAAGCTCATGGTTACATTCCAAGAAAGCAGCCATCATGAAATATAGTGTATACATTACATTACTTGGTTCATGTTCCTCAGTAGAGCTATGTTAATATCGGCCAGTTGTGACTTCCTGTTTGCTTAGGATTCAAAGGTCTTCTGAAGAGGCTTTGTGGATGTCGTACAGATGTGTTGAGATGACATGTGGCATGCTAGGAGGAAAGTGGCTCATTGTTCCTGCTTTCTCTATCAGTGTTGTACTGTTTTGTGTTAATCATTGGTTATGTTTGTTCTGGCCTGCTTCACTTAGAGAGGAGGACCTAAGCTTTGACAGCGGACATTTCTCTCTGTTTTTTGGAATCCCTTCGAGCTTTCTTCCACAGCAACAGGAAATACAGTACAGCTTTTCTGGCTCAAGCTCAGCTCAATGCTGTTGCTTTATAGGCCAATTGAGAGTGCTGTGTTTCATGGGCAGGATCCTCAGGATCCATTTTTTTCTCGTTTCAAGCCACTAGGCAGTTGAAATCTGTAAGATAAATGTTTTATACATTGAGGACATATTAGAGACTTTGAGACTTAAGAAGAAGAATATAAGGGCCATACATGAGGGGGAACAAAAACACACACAAATGAAAGACACAAATCATTTTGGCTCCAATCATCAGGAAGTCTTCCACAAGGGCACTCACAGTTGCTTACACATAGCTGCTGGTTAAGTGATTAGTTTAAGCTTTCACTGGGAGGAAAATGAGGGAGTTGTCTGAGTGAAAACATGCTGCATAAAATGCCGTCTGGTGGTGTTACCCAGTGTTTTCTTTTCAGACATCAAGAGCACTTACTTTCCATATTGTAAAGAATGGGCACCACGGTGGCTTAGTGGTTAGCTCTATTGCCTCACAGCAAGAAGGTCCTGGGTTCGAACAGGCAGGGGCCTTTCTGTGTGGAGTTTGCATGTTCTCCCTGTGCCTGCATGGGTTTACTCCAGGTACTCCGGTTTCCTCCCACAGTCCAAAAACATGTACATTAGGTTGATTGGTAATTCTAAATTGCCCATAGGTGTGGACTGGCAACCTGTCCAGGGTGTACCCCTGCCTTTCCAATGTGTGCTGGGATAGGCTCCAGCAGATCCCTGTGACCCTAATTAGGAATAAAGTGGGTATGAAGATGAATGAATGAATGAATATTGGCAAAGACTGGTGTGTGTGTGTATGTGAGAGAGAGAGAGAGAGAGAGAGAGAGAGAGATGGCTAAGAGGAACTCATGATTAATTGTTTAAATACTGCACAGTCAAACAAAGTATTATTCAGATTTCCAGACACATGTCTGTCTGTATTGTTGCCAGAGATTGCTGTAGTAATTCTGATTGATTTGCATGGTTTAAGCAAACTAGGTCTTCACGATGTACACATGGTTGAGCACAAAGCACAAGTACTTTTTTTGCAGCATATAATGAAATATTTACCAGCATGACAGTTGGTGTAAATGTGTTACCTGGGGTTATTTCTACTAGTCATTTAACAGGAGTTAAAATATGGCATTAGAATCCCAGAGATATTCTGCTAAAAATGATTAGTCCAACTCCTAATGAAATAATGATCCAGTATGAATAGGACTTAAGCATGTCCTCAGGGAAAAGGAAAGAAATATGTGTCTGCTGTGATGTTTCTGATATGATTTGTGTTTTTGTAGATCAGGGAAGAACTGAGGGCCAACAACATTGACGTCTATCCTCAGAAGGAGTTTGACGAGGATACAGAGGACAGACTGATCAATGAAAAAATAAGAGTAAGTGCACAAAGCAGTAGCAGATAATAGCTCATCTGATCCCTTCCGCTACAGTTGTTGATTTAATGAACAGGATAGCTTTTTTATTGTACTATAAGAGCACCGAATATACTGTTTCATGTAGTGGACAGTTGATACTGATTGTTATTTCCTGTGATGCTCCAGGAGATGATTCCTTTTGCAGTGGTGGGGAGTGACCAAGAGTACCAGGTCAATGGGAGGAGACTCTTAGGAAGGAAAACCAAATGGGGAACCATAGAAGGTACTAAATCATTTCCATATACATATATATGGCTCAAAAAAGTAAAGGAACTCTCAGTCATTACAGTATAAGAAAGTCATTTAAACTTCAGGGAAATCAATCTGTCTCATGAGTAAGTGTAAGTGATTGTAAATTAGTTTCACCTGCATTGAATGCAAAACAACCCCCAAAAAGTTCTGCAGGGTGGTAGCCACAAGCAATTGCTCTCTCCTTGTCCTTCCTGACTGGTTTGTCTGTAGTTTTGTGTTTTCTTAGGGTTCTTGTCACTACTTCACTACTTGTAGCATGAGCTAGTTCCTATAACCAAATCAGGTTGCAAAGGTAGTCCAGCTTCTCCAAGATGGCATATCCATACATGCTGTCGCAAAGGGGGTTTGGTGCGTCACCCAGCACAGTTTCAAATGCATGGAGGAGATAGCAGGAGACAGGCCATTATACAAGCAGAGTTGGACAGGGCTGTAGAAAGGCAACAGCACAGCAGCAGGATCGGTATCTGCTCCTTTGTTCAAGGAGGAACAGGAGAAGTACTGACTGAGAAGTACTGAGAAGTAAATGATCTCCATCCAGCAGCCTTCTGGTGTGCTTGTTTCTGACCAGTCTCTCAGAAATGGACTTTGTGAGGGTGGCATGAGGGCCTGACATGCTCTAGTGGGATCTTTGCTCATAGCCCAACCACATGCAGCTTGACTGGCATTTGCCAGAGTACACCAGAATTGGCAGGTCTGCCAGTGGTGCCTTGTTCTCTTCAAGGATGAGAGCAGGTTCACACTGAGCATGTGTGACGAACATGAAAGTGTCTGGAAATGCCATGGGGAATGTTATGCTACCTACAACATCATCCAGCATGACCTGTTTGGCAGTGGGTTGGTGATGGTCTGGGGAGGAATATCCTTGGATGGTTGCACAGACTTACGTTATGAGTTGCCGTGATAAAATTCATGCAAGCTGGATTAGCCTACAGTAATTTTTAATATATTACTTTAATTTTCGGTGTGATTTTAAATCCAGCCCTCAGTGGGTTGATGATTTTTGTGTACATTGACCATTGTCATATCATTTTGTTCTAAACGAATTATACATTGTATATAAGTAAATATAGTAATAAGTTAATTGTGAATATTTTCTTCATCAAGATCAAGATAAATCGTTATTGTTTAAAATGATAAACCAACATGAAGTTCATAGAGCTGTCTGTGAAAGAAAATCAAGTCATTTGGAATAGGAGAAAAGAGTGAAAATCAATCAGAGCCATTGTACAAGCATTGGATATAGCCAATACAATCATTTGGAATTTCTTTTAAAAAGAAAGAAACCACTGCTATACTAACAACCAGACATCAAACAGGTCAGCCAAGAAAAACTCTAGCAGTTAATGACAAAACAGTTGCTAGAACTTGGAAGAAAAAACTTTGAGAGCAGAAATATAGAGCCCATACCACAAGATGCAAACCACTCAGTATCAATCAGCAGTAATAACCATAAGGCCAGATTGGAATTGGCAAAGAAATACAGAGATGAGTCACAAAAGTTTTGGAACCAAGATGAACCTCTACCAAAGGAGAAAGAAAGCATCTGCTCATGATCCAAAACATACAAGCTCATTAATGAAGCACGGTGGAGGTAGAATGAATTTAAACATTCTGTCTGCAATTTACGGAGAAATACATCCAGTCAAATTGGGAGGAACGTCATTATGCAATGAAAAAAAAAAAAAACACTGCAAATACAACAAAGGACTTTTGCGCTTGTACCCTAAGGAGAAGTAATGCAAAAGAGTGATGTAGGAGAAGTAAAGCAAAAAAAAGAAAAGAAAGAAAAGCAGCTGCATAGACAGCATTAATATCAAACCCGGGGTCATGGAGGTTTATCATCAAATTAGGATTGCTTCCCAATACAACCAGCAGCTAGTTGAACACAAGCTCATTTGTAGGTATTGCAGCCAGATAGTATCTGTCTTTCTCAGTCTAACATTTACTTATAGCAATGTTAAATCTCTTGAAGTAAATTATTCTTTACAATAATGTAACTCAGTTTTTTTCAGTTCTTTATGTGCGTGTTCTGCTTGGGCTTTAGAGCAACATGAACATTATAGATAGCTTACTAATGAAATATAATGAAGCAGCTGCACACTTAATCTACATTTGACTGTGGTGGATAGCAGAATGAAGTACATTACATTAGCAGTAAAGGTTTTCCCTGTTGTGTGTACCCCGCTAGCAATCTCAGGCTGACAGCCTGTTTGTGGTTTATCCTGTGATCACTTGAATTTCTAATCATCTTCACAAACACTGCAGCCACGTTTGCGGATTACAGACCACAAAATAATTCCAACAGAAGGAGTTATTATACTCTTCATGAAATAAAAATATTCATTTATAGTCAGTGAATGCTTTGCTTACTCATACTCTGAACAGAATCAGAGTAGTTTTGTGTACAGCAGACATTGTGCCTGTTTTATGATATAGCTTCAGGCTATTAAAACTATGCTGCTTAAAGCAACTTGGTTCGCATTTGCGTTTACACTGCAGGCTGTAATAGAGCTTATGTTCTACTGGTGCAACCAGCTGCAGGGCTGTAGCAAGAAGAGACACAGCCTGTTAAAGAGATCTAAAATTGATGGTGTTAAATTGCTGTGTAATTACTCTTCCTGAAGTCCTCTTATTAAAGCCCTCATTTGAAATTCCTCTTTTCTTGTTTTGAGAATTTTTTGAGCTGCTGCTTCATGGTAACATTCTCCTGCTCAATTATTGATAAAATTCTGTAATTCATGCTGCCCAGGCAACCATATGTTTGTCACGCAGGATTTGTCCGGTCATCCTTATGTTTATTTTGTGAGGGCTCACAGAGAAAATCAATTACGGAAGATCTCGGTGTCTTCTGCCCCCTAGTGGTTAATAATAAAGCATGCAGAAAAGAAAGTTCTTAGAGCTTTTATAGTGTGTAAAGAATTGCTCTCTCTCTCTCTCTCTCTCTCTCTCTCTCTCTCTGTTTCTCTGTGCAGTTGAGAATATCGCTCACTGTGAGTTTGCCTACCTGCGAGACCTCCTTATCAGGTGAGTGAAGTCTGAGAAGAAAAGTGATTATTGATAATGTTTCTGATCAGGGCTTCTCTAAATTATGTGTGTTTTTTTTCTTTGTGTGTGTGTGTTGCTTTCTCCTAATATTTTCTACAGAACCCATATGCAGAACATTAAGGACATCACCAGCAGCATCCACTACGAAATGTACCGTGTGCGTCGCCTTAATGAGAACAACATGCAGGCCAATGGGCTCTCTGAGCACCACCCAGCCTCACATGAGATCTAGTGCCTTCACCACCACCACCCCCACACCCCCCCCCACCTTATATCTCTCTACACTTCTCTACCCTGCACTCCATCTGCCACCCCATTCCACTCTCGCTTTTTTCAGCCAGAGACACAACCAGCATGAAACAGAGTCAACTATTTCTCCTGAGAAGGGCATATTATAACTTTGTTCCCCATGCAGTACTGCACACTACTTCACATGCCTCCTGTCTGCCTTCTCTAACCCACAGACTGAAGACTGATGACACACACACACACATACACACACACACAAAGCTAAATGCTTCCTCCCTGAATGCATCCACATGTCCCGTATGTCCACCCAACTCGCCCAGCTTCATGTTTCAGGTCTCTGACTAAACCGCAGATCGAGTTCACATGGGTCAAGAGACCAAATTGCGGTGCTTGTAAAATGTATACACTTTTTGCTTTGATATTACAATCAGCACTTCATATAAACCTCCTCTTTTATGATTGTTTTATTGATTTTTTTTGCTGTGCTGCTTCATCAATAATGTGAAAGTCCAGGCTCTGTGGCTTTCTAAAGCCGATGCTGATGCACCAGACCTGCACCTTCAGTCATTCAGGAGCCCACCTGCTTATTTGCACCTGCTTAGTGGTTAAGTGCTTAAGGGTATGAAATTGGTCCAAATGCAGATGGATATGCACACATGTTCTTTGCATGAGTTTTTGTGCCCATGTCTGAATACTTTACTAAACAGTAATGTTTGATATTAGAATACAATGAATAAAGGCCAAACCTCTCAGTCAGTAATGACAATAGTGTTTGTTACAACACCAAAAATAACTTTTGTCCAAAATTGTTTTTGTTTTGTTTGCTGTAAGAGGGGGATACACACTATAACTGCAGTTTATAAATCAATTGTAGTTTTCTGTTGATAAAGTGCATCATTCTACTCGAACATCTCAGAGTAGGGGAATGTTGTCTTGCTTTTATGGAAACTTTGTCTTTCTGGAAACTACTGGTCATAATTTTATACTACATCCAATCCAAACTGAACAATGAAGGGATTAACTGTCTTCCTGTTACACTCGTAATGACACATTTATTTCGAGCTTAGCCAACGCTGTTTTTCATTACTGACAGGAAACATTGGCTTTTATTCATTATCACATATCACATTGTTGTTTAATAGAGTGGTCATAAAACCCAATTGAAAGATCCACTGACTTAAACATATTCAGGCCTTGCTGTTTTTACTGGATGTACGTAGCATGGTGGTTTTCAGCTGATGACTTCAGGGTTTTCAGCGTGCACCTGGGAGTCCATCATTTGTTCATTTTAACAGGATGTTGTATGTTGGTGTTGCAGTTAAGATTACAGATCTTCCCATTGTGTTGTATAATTATACAGATTTTTTTTTTTACAGTTTTTTTTTCCTTATAAAGTCTCTGTATTGCCAGTGACTTTAAGTTCCAGTGTGTGCCAGTGTGCCTTATTATATCTCCTTTTTCCTATTTACAATTTAAAGAAGCCATGACTGACTGAAGCATTGTTACAAATGAAATGAAAGATTTCCCACATTTTATGGCCTTACAAATGTCTCCAAACCTTTTAACTGCATTTAATTAGAGAAATGTCAGAATATTTGTCCTGTGATGTATATTCATAGTAATGAATTTGTTTTTACTGGTATTAAGAGTAACCCAAATATCTTTGATATCTGCTATTTTAATGAAATAAAGATGGAAAATGAAATATCAGTCTTTGTTTAATGTTGATGCTTTGAGAGTTTGCCTAAATGATCATAATTGCTTGTAAAATGTCAGCTTCCCTGAGAATACAATGTATTTGAAGAAGACTTAGAAAGCAGATGAAATTTTTCTGTCTGTGGCTTGGAAATGGCTTGGGCTTGGATTTTTTTTTTTTTTTTGTCTTGTGTTGTACTTTTGCATCTGGCCCAAACCTTTCACCTGAACAATGAATATGAAATATTCAGAAGACCTTGTCACACTTCCTTTAGAGAGCATATTCTCTTTCATATAGAGCTGAGCTCTGTGACTGAGGTCTGTCTGGGTAGGGTTATCTGTATCTGTATCTTTCTTTGTCTGTATTCAGATCTAAACCTGAGGTAGACTGTAAACACACACGGCTTAATCTCTGTGAATTCTGGCACTGACAGTTCAACCTCAGCTACATTACACAAGTTCATGACTAAACACATACGTGGGACTGCTTATTTATTATTTGTTTCTTCCTGCCCACAATTTTTTTTTTTTTACATAGTTTGGTTTGTTAGATTATCCAGTTAGATTTCCCAAATCTCTATTTTGTCTCACACACACTTCTCAACTATAACCAGGAGAATATTAAAAAGAAAAAAACATGAATAGTGTACCTCCTCTTCCAATGAGAAGACACATTATTTGTACTTGGTTACAAGAAGGATGTTCCAGATCCATCAGGTTTGTATAAACACAGTTTATACAGTTGGTGTTCATCTTTCACATCAAATAAGTATATTATGTTATACAGATATAATATTTACAAATACTGTATGTATCTACCCATTTAAGAAATGGGTAAAGTGTCATTTACAGCAACCTTTGTACATGTTGTCTTTTTGCAGTTCAGGTTGCAAATGTATTTTGATTTGATAGGTTTTTACGCTGAATGCCTGGGAATCGAACCCAGGCCACGATTGTGAGTGTGTGGGAGCCTGACGCTGGACCACAGCAACTTATATACAGGTACATACAATTCAGATGTACTTTACCTAATAATACAGTCATTAAAGTACTTTCAAATTTCAACACTTTTCCACTCAGCTGTTTGACCCATCCATTATTGGTTATGGAAAATCTACATCACTCATAGCCTTGTATGAAATATTTGCAATTTTCCACAATTCCATGTTGACAAATTATTGAAATAATATTTCATGTTTAGTTATAAACAATCACTAAGAAGTAATATTGTAGATTTACATCTTTTCACTTATGCTATCTGTTACAAAAGCAGACTTATAATGTACAATGTATAAAGAATGCTGATTGATGGGGGAAATTATTGAAAAAATGACCAGTGTAACAGCGATATGTTGTTTTCTGCATTCAGAGTGTATAAGAATAAATATCAAAGCATACAAGTGTACAAAAATAAAGTATAAACAGCTAAGTGTAGTTATATATACTGTGTGTAATATAAAGTACTGCACAGTTGCACTTAAAATAATCAACTGAACAGGGATAATTCAAATAAATGTAATATACTGTACTGCACAGTGGAGTTAATTACACTTAAGATAATAAATTGAACAACTAAATGCAGTATTCAGTATTGCATTAAATCCTCCTGGAGTTAATTGCTTTTAAATTGTACAGGAGCTAATACAGTCTGTGTGGAATGTGATTTGTTACTCTTAGTAACACTGTATAAGGTATTGCACAGATTGTCATTACAGCAGAACCAGGAGAGGAATTTAAGCAAGAATAAGTAGGAAAGTTGGCCTGTTCCATTATACTGTAGGAAGTAAGCGCTCAGTCAAGGAAGGTGAAAACTTTGTGGGTTGAACAGTTCTATAGTCTATCTAAGTTGAGCCGGCATTTTAGGTTCTGTAATATTTTCTGCAGGGCAGTGGGGTGAGATGCTGGATGTTGGCAGAGTGAGTCAGGTCCTTGGTGACTTTTTGGAAAGTGCAAGTAAAAACTGAGATCCAGTGGTTACAGTTTCCTCTTATAAAGATCCAGAGGAACTTAAACTATGGATTGTCTTAAATCTCTCACACATTGCTTTCTAAAGTTTAGGAATAGGAATAAAGTCCAGGTTTTCTTTGAGTTGAGGGAGACTCATTGTTATTAGGAGACACTATGGCTGCTGTATCATCAGCTACTGGACATCTAAAAGGGTTTGTAATGCTAAGTGAAAAAGTGAGTATAGTGAAAGCTAATTTTTCCATTGTTCAACACTATGGAGGAAGGAGTGCTTAGCTAGACTGTTGGGGTTGTTTGACTGTTGTTTAGTAGGTTAAGAAGTCCAAAATCCAGTTATACAGATGTGAACTAAGACCCAGGTTGTGAGTTTTGGATGCTAGTTTGCTAGAGTATTGTGTAGAAGGTGGAACTATAATCAGTGAATAGCATTCTGACCGCCACATAGCCCATGGTATCACAAGAAATATTATGCTTAGTTGAACTAGTTGCCCTGTAGGTAAACTTGTGTTGGTCCAGGGAGAAAGGGGGTGATATATGGCTCTTTCTAGTTAGGACATGTATCTCAAGCTACTTAATAATGATGGAGACTAATGCCACTGTATGATAATCATCCAGGCCCGTTACAGCTGTTAGTTTTGGCACTGGAATGATGGTTGCTGTCTTGAGGCAGATGGGGACAGTATTCTGTGCCAGTGAGATGTTGGTGAAGAATGCTGTCAGCTGTTTGGATTAATGTAGTTTAGTGCCCATCTCACTGCTTGGGTGTTCAACACAAAATGCTAAAAGTAGTCAGCTACACATGCACACCATTAATCAGCTTTTTGGCTTTTGGCTCTGTGTGTGTGTGTGTATGTGTGTGTGTGTGTGCGTGTTTCTGACACTGCATCAAAAATATTTTCAATCTCCCCAATTCCCAGAGCACAGCTTTGTTATGCTGTAACAGTTATCATAGTATAAGCTCTTGCTTATAGAATATTACCATAGAGTGTATAATCTTTTATAATATAAAATTGTGCTGTGATATTCATATAATTTATAAATTCAAGTACAGGTTAAATAGTGTACCACAGCTTGGTGGCTAGCATGTGTGCCTCACACCAGGTTACATTCCTGCATCCGCCATGTATGTGTGGAGGTTGCATCCCCCCCCCCCAGATGTTTCCTCTCCCATTCCAGAAACATGCATTGTAGGCTGATTGGTATCTCTAAATTGTCTACAGTGTGTAAATGAGTATGTGTGGGATTGTGCTCTGCGATAGACTGTCATCCTGTCTAGTCTCCTGGGACAGGCTCCAGGTTCCCTGCAACCCAGTAGGAAAAGTGGTGTAGAGATTGGCTGGATGGATGGAGGGACATTGACCATGCACTGTACTAATAAACTTCTATGGTGCTGTATTTGTTTTCCTGATGTCTATTCTGAATATTCATGGGTAAGACCAAACACAGGGGGTTGGGCGGTGACATTATCTTAAACGCAGCATGCTACTTGGAGCAATTACCATTAGACTACTGAATGGTATTTTCTGGATTGTATGTGTTTTAAACATATGTTGGTATGCCAGTACACAAAGTCCTGCAAATCTGCCCACTTTAGCATTTATCTTACCAATGTACATACAATCATAAAAATGCTTTGGAGAATTCAGTTCAGTTCAATTTATTTGTATAGTGCCTTTAACAATGGGCATGGTCTCAAAGCACCTATACAGAAGTATAATGGCTTTCTTCTGTAATTCTTCTTAAAATGTATTTTGTACTACGTTTGTTTGGTGTCATCACTGGGCAACTTCTGCCTCCTCTACCCTCTCTGCAGGCATGTGCACCATTTGTCTCAGTTTTGTTTTCCCTTTAACTCTTCCATCTCATATTTCTTGTTCTCCTCTATTTACTGCCACCATACTGCCCCTCCCCCTTATCTCAGTTTTTCCACTCAAGGTTCCTCCTTCCTCTCTGTCTGCTGGCTTGGTGCCAGATGCTCAGACATGCACGGGTAGGATGCCAGCTTCCACCAAATGCAAATCAGCTCTGTCTTGATTAGAAGGCAGCTGTGAAATCAATTAAATTCAGACGTGTGGGATCTCAGGGTCCAATGCAGTCTTTCTTGCATATCCCTAAAGTTATCTCTTTTCTGTGAACAAGGGCTTAAAAAAACCTCAAGCTTTTGATAGAATGGCATGTCACTGAAAATGGCAAGTTTTTCTCATGCATGGCATAAGAAAAAATGAAGTCACATTTAATGCTTGTTTCAAAACAAAGGCATGCGATTTTGTCATAGGCTGAGCCAGGGGATGGAGGAGGCGGCTAATGACTGTGAGTAATTATACCAATCAGTCAGCTGTTCTTACCAGTTTTGCTCAAGTGTGATGATGCTGAGCTACTGTGCATGTATGTTCACGTTAATGTATACTAATATGTGTGTATACATAGAAGATACTAATCTTTGTTTTGTGTGTATGTGTGTGTTCAAGGACATTGGCTTAAGTCTAACTACAGTTGTAGTCTGGTAAAATGTACCAAATTTTAGTGCACTGAGGGTTGTTTTCAGGATCTAGTGCCTTTTTTCATCTCAAATTCTTATCGCAGGACTAAAAGTGTGTCTCTTTTTTCTTTTCTTGATCTGGTGTATGAGTAAAGGCTGAAAGGCTGCAGTACTTTTTTTTGGAGAGTGTTGAATGTTGTTGCACAGTGGCTTGGTGGTTAGGATGTTTATTTCACACTTTCATGATTGGGTTTTGATTCCCACCTCCACTGTGTGTGGGGTTGGCATTTTCTCCCTGTGCCTTAGGGGTTTCTTGAGGGTTCTCTGGTTTCCTTCTTCAGTTCAGAGACATGTAGGGTTGTGTGGCGCTCAGCTTGTCTTGTGAACAGCTTCCCCTCATCTTCCATCCCATTTGTGTCTTTTGTGCAGATTTGTGGTTGAGACAAATTCTCATTTAATGCTACTCCACGCAATGGATTTTATTTACAAATTGAACAGTGATTTCCTGGACTTTTACATCAAGTTTGCACTTTAAGACACAATGGAGTCCTTTCACTGTGCTCCAAAACTCCTGGTATAGGCTTCAGGTTCCCTGCCACCCAGTGGGATAAGAGGTGTGATGGATGGATGGATGGATAGATGGATGGAGACAACCAAATGCAATGAGACCTAATTTTCTGGATTGGCTTTTACCTGGCAGTCACCTACAGTGGGTGGGCAGGACCTATTTGTCACTCATTTAATGCTGACACTCTCTCTAATCCACACACACAGTCACACCCACACACATCTATTTTGCACATACTAAGTGAATTTGATATTTTGCAATTATACTTCTAATTTCAAAGTACGGAAGACACACATGCACATACAGTAGGTTGTTTCCTGAAGGGTTTATTTATGTTCTATAATGCCAGAACAAATCGCAAGCTAGAAAATTTAACGCCTACACACAATGGTGCTGCAACAAGATAAAGAGGGAGTTTTAATATATAACATAGGTTATTGACTGATCGATTGTTTTACACCCACTCCCCATGGCATCTTGCTTTATGGGACCCGTGTACTAAAAAGCTAAAGCTAGATAGAATCACTGCAGGTCTATATTATAGGTCTGCAGCTGAGCCACTTAGTTCACTTAATGTAATATTTTTCAGTAAAGCAATGACAGTCTATTAAATGATAATCAATTCCAAACACTGGAATAGGCAGTTGGCCTTACCATGAAATAAAATCAACCAAAAACCTATACAATAAAGTAAAAAACATGATTCACTTTAGTGTAATGTATTTAAATAAAAAATGTAAAATCCTGTAAAATGATCATTTTTAGATAGGAGGCAAACAGTCTTATGTACAACAGAATATGAAGATAACAGAAAAGGAAGGACTGGAGACTCCAAAGAGATAAAGGGTAATAAGATTTCATCTGGGCTGTTTTAGTATTCCCATTGTCTTGCCTGCTATAATGTTGATGTAGAATATTGGACTGTATTTCAGAGCTATGCCTAATGGAATAATCAGTTCATTTTCTTCTTGGCTAGTTTATGAATGTGCGGTAGCATGAGAAATGGAGTCATGGTGGCACTGTAGTTTTTCCTGGAGATTGCCACAGTCCAGCAGGTGTCATGCTACACCAGTTTTGGATTAAACTACAATCTACAAACTACAATCCCCATAAATCTTTAGCAATGTCTGTTAGAGGTTAAATAACTCTTTAAAAAAAAAGAAGATTAGTTGTTATTGATGAACCAAAAAATCTATGAAGCCAAGACTATTTGCATACTTAATGCCTTTGATAGTCTGTGTGTGTGTGTGTGTGTGTGTGTGTGTGTGTGTGTGTGTGTGTGTGTGTGTGTGAGAGAGAGAGAGAGAGAGAGAGAGAGAGAGAGAAATGAACTCAAATGCTGACATTGTTATATTAATGTAATCTGCAAGGCAACACACATACTCCACCTACTTGCTCATTCTTCCTTTACCTGTTAATTAGGTGCTGGAAATGAGTGAGTTAATAGCCAGGGTGCTTCCGTGTTTAAGGCTCAGAGGCATCAATAATCCATTCCTTGCCAGAGAAAATTGATTTCTATGGCAATTGCAGAGACTGTGTTCTTCTATGCTAACAGAATTCAGGTAACACAGAAGAGACAACATGCAGAAGAAATACTGTACAATATACAGCTGAGAATGAAAAATCCAACAAAGAAGAGCTGGAGTGAAAGAAAGAATGAAAGCAGATCAATGGGCTACTTGTTTTGTCTTTGTGTTGAATTAATGACTCTCTAAGTTTAATATACCACTGTAAGGCTCAGTGTTTGTGTGGAATGAGAGAAATTATCTAGGAAATCAAAATGGAACCAGACCCTGGTGCACAAACAATGCTGCCACATACACCTAAGATAGACCCAGAAAGGTATTTCTAGTCATTTTAGAAAAGAAACTCCAATATATTGTCCAGTGTGATGGTTAAAGCTTCATGCTGTGTATCCACTTGATGTCCAGAGCATGCTTGCCCACCTCAACATATGTGATTTTGATGCTTCTCTGCAGTTTATGTAAAACACCACCATGGTGTTGGTGGTTCCATGTGTAATCTCATTAGGGGTTTATGAAAAAAAGATGCAGTAGTAGTGACACAGTTGGTCCTTGCTTTTCCTCCTCTCTTTGACTATTTAGTAAAAATAATTTTTGTGATCTGGGCAACAGCATATAGTGTGGCACCTAGGTATCTGCTTTCAGACAGGATAAAAGGAATGACTATTGCCTCCACATGCCAAAACTCTGGCACAAGTACTTGGTAGGTTGTATAGGAAGTACAGAAAGCTCTAGCAATACTGTTTGAGCCAGCTGGTTTAACCAAAAGTCTCATTTTGTCTTTTAGATTTCACTGCTCTTTTTTCCATGGTATAGAGTCCTACCTCTAAGATTTCTGTAACCACTGTACCAGCAATAATCTTATCAAGACCCAGGAACCAAAATGCTACTCTCATTCAAACAAAGCATGTGCTATATTTCACCTGTAGCAGTACCTCATCAGCCTGAGCCCCATTACATGTAGGACTCTATCATCCTGTAGTACCTGTGTGGCCACTGATGTCCCTACTTGAGTGCTTACCCACGTCATTGAAGCTAGTGTGCATTTTCTTTTTGGTTTGTTGTGCTTTTAAACATGTATAAGAGCATTTGGTACTTTTTCCTTCTTCTTTTCCTGGTGGGATACAGGCTTCTCCAGCTGGTAAACAGAGAGCTTATTCAGAAAAAGAACCTCATGCTTCACCACTGAATTCATTTCTGAAACTCATATTCCTTTTTTCATTACACATGAATATAACCCCAAGGTTATATTCCACTCATCTGCGAGACACAGTCTAGTACCTTACAGACTGTGAACGGATAAAGTGCTGGTCCACTGTTCCACAGCCTGGGCAAGCCTGCATTGTTCCCACCGAACTCCATTCAGCTCAGTTTAACCTGAAGTGTCCTGTCCATAACAGTCACTTTTCCTGGGTGGTTGTTGACTATGGTTTCCTTTTAATTGTAACACTAACCCTAGGTCCTCATTTTTATAAATAGGGGCTGCCATACCAGTTTGCTAGTACAAAAGACAATGTCCTAAATCTGTTGTATTAATCACACAACACCAACCTTGTCCAGTGCCTCTGGCCAAAACGTCTACGGGTGCTGTTAACTGCCATAACCTCAGCTACCGAGATGGACTCCAAGAACCTATTTATTTTTTTTGCTTTTACTGCAGCATTTCAGAATCTCATGTAGTCTGCAGTTAAATGTGGAAAGCCATCTATGAAAATTATTTGGAAGGCTTCATTCCTTTGCTTCCCTCACTGCTGTTTTCTATCAGTGAATCCTAGGATTAGTGTCATGACAGGTACCAGACTTCAATTATTACTGTGGTCCATTTTATGAATTTGAATATAGTCTATTTAATCCTAATGTCCTAAAACATGGGACAGGTCCTTTCAGAGATTGGTCCTCCTAAACAACGAGCAACAAAGGTTCTGAGTTTAAAAGGTACAGCTGGTCAGCAATAAATCCAACTCACCATCAGTGCTGAGCAGCTGACAAATCTGTCCTTCTCTTTGGCATTTATCCCAAAGTGCTGGTAACAAGTACAGTTATGAGCAATTTTCATACAAAGTCTTGCACAAAAGTTCACAGCTCAAGCTCCGATAGGAAGCTATTTCTCCCAATCATGGTCCATCTCCATCATTCCTGACATGAACATTAAATGCCCCCAGTATAGCACTGTGCCCGCAGTGTCAGTGTGTCTCTAGCACATTCTCCAAGAATGCCATGTATGTACACTCTTACTTGCGATTTTGTGAGTAAACACAATCAGTTTTACTTCCTGAGATTTCTTTCAGGAATACAGGATGGCCACCTATATCTAGTCCATGCCTTTCCATCTCAAACACTAACTCAGCCCTGAGGTTCACTGAAGTACACAAACCCATTTGCCATGAAAAGAACTAAATTCTAAAAGAATGAGATAATAAATATAAAATTAATGTTTCTTGTGAATGACTCAGTATGATAAATGATAGGAGTAAGCTGACTGAAACACTCATGGACATAACGTGCATTCATTCAAACGCCTGATAACATTGTGCTTCACAAATCAGTCCACAGTTGGCCATATTGTTAGTTGTTTTCCTAGTTCCTTTCTCTTGGAAATGCAGCACACATGTTTGTATTATATTTTCTGTGATATTGTGTAAACAGGTACCCGAGAGACTTAGTTCAAATATCCGTAAAGTTCATAAAATCTTAGTACCTTTGTGACTTAGTTCCATCTTTGAGACAACCTTGTTCTTTCAGATACAGTAGTGTAATAAAATGCTTAAGCAAAACCCCTGTGCTCTGAAACTCCAGCATCACACAGCTCGTCATCCCATATGAAACAATAAAGAGTGTGTTTCCTGTACAGTTGCTGTGTTTATTAAAGGATGTTCTCGTCTCTGCAGAGACGTCTTTCCCTCTACTTTTCTTTATTATCTTTATTTCTATCTTTTTGTGTTTTTCTTTTCAACATCTTTTGAGCTCAGGGCCTGTTTTGTAAATGCCTGTGAGTTTCTCAAAGTGGCAGAGATTTCATCAGTTCTTAGAATCATGCCTTCTTGTCTCATTACAGATGCTTTTTTTTTTATCCTATAATTGCTGGATTTAGACACTGTACAGTATTTGCTTGGGCTCTCAGGGTTATTTTTAGTATTTAAATACAATTTAATTTGACAGCCTTATTATAAACCATACCGTTCTGAGCAGTGAAATTCCTTGAAATACTGAATGACTGAATGACAAATTTCCAATACTTTTAATACTTAGTACTGAATGCATTTGAGCTTAGATTTTCTTAAAATTATTCATACTGCATAAATCACAGAAGGTGAAAACTATCAGGTGAAAACTAACAGTTTTAGGCTGCTGAGATCCATAGAAAAAAATAACAAATGTCCATCAAAAATGCTGAATACCAAATAGCCTCCTTTTATAATATTTAAAATTATTTTATTTAAATATTTTATTTCGATTTTATATGTATAGTGCTTTAAGCAGTGGAGATTGTCTCAAAGCAACTTTACAGGAATTTAAGAATTCAGAAATGACAATGTTTAAAAGTAAACATTCAGATGGGCAAGCAAGGAGGAAAAGACTCCCAGAGATGATAGGAGAAAGAACCAGGATCCCTGGATCAATCCTAAGCCTGGCTTACTATCCATGTGGAGTTCTGCCTGTGTACATGACGATTTCCTCTGGGATCTTAAGTTTTCTTTCCACTGTACAAATTTATGTATCCAGGAGGATTGTTTTTGCATCAGGAGTGAATTCTCAGATCTTGTAACGTCTGTTACAAATAAACTATTTATATGTAATATTTGTTTTTCTTTTAATAGTGGCACAAGGCCATTCTGATGCACATGAAACAGATCCACTGGATTACAGACAGTACGTAAACTGTAAGAGACAAAGGGACATAGATATTAAGAATATATAGAATAAACTGTTGGGCTACTGATCAGAAGGTTAATTCCAATCCAAGCACCATCAAGCTGACAGTGCTAGACCCCTCAGCAAGGCACTTAACCCTCAAATGCTCAACTATATGAAATGAGATTAAATGCAAGTCACTCTGTATAAGAGGATCTGCCAAATGCTGTAAATGTAAAGAATGAGTATGCAGGAAAATCGAGCTCTGGACCTGCCCTATCCATCCTGATTCTCTTCTTCTGGTTGGAGTCTCATCACTTGAAGGTGCTCAATGCTGCCAAGAACAGCCCAGAGATTCATGGAATTGATGTGGATAGTACCACTTGGAGACCACTTTAGACTGTTGTTGCTGTGGTCGGTTTTGTGCTCGATCTCAGTGATCGAACATTTGATGGCTTTGGCAGAAAGGAATTTATGTTAAAACTATAAAGACTTAAGAAATCAGACTGATGCTCATACTTATATGAAATATTGCTCAAAAGCTCCTGATTATACAATTGTACTTGTTTGTATTGTATACAGTTATAGAAAAGAAAAAATTATTTCCAGTGTCACCCAGATGAAGATTGGGTTCCCTTTCGAGTTTGCTTCTTCTTAAGGTTTCTTCCTCATATCGTCTTAAAAGCTTTTCCCTGCTACAATTGCCAATGGCTTGCAATTGTGTATATATATATAGTGTGTGTGTGTGTTTCAATTTTATTCTTTTTTATTCAGAATTTTTATATTCCCGTAAAGCTGCTTTGTGACAATGCCTGTTGTTAAAAGCGCTATACAAATAAAACTGAATTGAAAATATACAATATACACACAGAGCTATGAGCTGAATATGAAAAATTTAATGGTAGATTTAATACCACCATTCCTCCTTTTTACCCTTACATCACACTACTCCAGCTCTTCTTTTTCAAAGAAAAAAAACTAGCAAGGATTCTATTTTTCCTTTGAGACATTGGAGCACACAAGGCTTTTCAGGCCTCAATTCATTAAGTCTCAGTGAGTAAAAGGAAGCCAAAGGCACATAAAATTGTCCCTATGTGGTAGAAAAGAGGAAGAAACCCTCAGAAATTAAACTCAAACTCACAGAGGATCCCATCCTCCTCAGGCTGGCAAAAGGAGGTTTAGACAGCAAGGACTGACATTGATCTAATTTGATTTTGACATTGTGTTACTGCAGACAATGTGCCCAGCAAAGCACAGTGTCAGATCAGATTGCTATCCGGAGGTATGATACCATCTCTGTCTTTATTTGACAGAACACATCAGTGTCAGTGGAGCAAAAGTGCTGGTGAAGAGGGGAATGATGAATGGATGAGTGGACTGGCTGTCTGGCTTTCTGTTTCAAAGCCACTCAATTAGAGGAAATGAACAGTTTCATTGGTATTACAGCTTCCACTATAGATCTTTATCACATTTTAGGAAATTACGACTAGCAAGTCTGAGAACCTGTCTCATCCCCCACATAACCCCCCACCCCCATCACACCCAACACACACACATGCACACACACCTTCTGTATGAATGTACAAGCAATTATTTTTTTAAAGTTTCATTAGGCATGGGTTTGATTTAGATTTATTAAATAGTATTCAATTATTAAATGTAAACAAAAATGTAAAAGATATTTTGACCCACAGCACAATTTTATGTTCATAATTCTAGGTCCACTAATTGATTAGGTTAGAGAAGATTTTAAACACTAAAATCAACCAGTGGAACCAGTATTAGTAATCTGATGTTTTCACTGTGGCATTATAAACAAAAATACAAAAAGGTAAATTTGATAGCGCTTTATCAACCAAAAATGGAAAAGTAAAAATCCAACATCTACTCACACTCCATCAATCCGTTCTCTACACCGCTTATCCTACTGGGTCACACAGAACCTGGAGTCTATTCCAGCAGACCCAGGGCATAAGGCAGGGTAAACCCTGGACAGAATGCCAGTCTATCACACGGCTCAATCACACACACATTCACACACTACAGAGAATTTAGAGAATAAATAGAAAAATGATCAAGTTTACTTAGTCTTACATTTACTGGTCAGTTTTATAGAAGCCTTCCAAAACTTTGTTGTGAGTATAGTGAGAGTAAATGAGAACCTATAAAACATCATTTTATTTAAATAAGAAAATTCTTATGTATGTGGTATTTGGTATGTTTATACATAAAAATTAATCAAGCTCTACACCTCTGGGAAGAAAAAATATATGCTAACATTAGATAAATATAACAACTGTAACCATGCTGAAGGTTCTCAGGGATAATATAATTAAACCACCCTCAAATGGAGTAAGTTACAGAACCACAGACTACAAGACCTTAAACAGCCATCAATCGAATCTGTTCAATATGTTGGAGGTGGAATTTTCAAGGAATAACACCTATATTATCCCATATGCCGCAAGCACAGTGCGCTTTCAGACTAATGCTAAGGAAAGAGAAGCCTGCAGAATCTTAAAAATAGTTGCTGGATGCAACAAAAAGCAATAAACTGCACCACAAACTTCTTTGTGGAGTGCATCTGAGATTCGAACAAAATTAATTACTTTAGAACACTTTTGAAGCAAAAGACAAAACAAAAAGCCACAAAATTATTACAATATGTGGCTCCATCTCTGAATGTAAGTGAAGCAGCATACAGGTTATCAAAGGAGTCATACTTTATCGGAGGCCAGGAAACTGAATCTTGGTGGAAGATGGTTGTAACAACAACCCAAACATATAGTCCTGTCTCAACTGCTTTATTGAAAAGAAGGTGAAGGTGCTTTTATGACTTGACTAATCTCCTCACTTTAATTATGGAAGATTTTGAAACTACAAGTCCATGAGTAGGACCCTCATAACCTTGGAGAACTAAACACAAATTGCCAAGATTAAGTGGACAAATCTGAACCACAATGCTGACCACAAGAGGCGAATTACCTCTTACTGCAGATTTCTCAAAGCTTTAATCAACAAAACATTAGCAACAAAGTACTTTGTGTTGTTGGGGTTACTTTGTGTTCTTCAAAAATTGTTTCAATCATATTTATTAGTACAAATTTAAAATTTTCAGTGTAAATATGAAGAGAATATATGCACTAGGGTCAGAAAACACACTCCAGAGTCTGATGCACATGCAGGGAGAACGGGTGAATGAATACAAAAAGGCAGGAACACATGAACTAGGTGATGCAGAAAATGCTTCGTAACGTCATGAATCAAAGCAAACTGAATAATGGAGAACAGGCAGCTGAGAACATGGGAACGGCAGTGGCTGTAGTCCGAGGTGGCCATATTTGTTGGCTGCTTCAAAACATGACATGAAGAAGTGTCTGAATACTTACATCCCCTCACTGTAATCTTCAGCTTTCTATTAAATCTCATTCTGGGGTAGTGTATAAATATAATTAAAAACAACAAAGAAATTGCACATATTTTATTGCTCTTTGGCAGTGAGTATGCGGCTTGAAGCAGCACAAGCAAATCAGCTGAACACGAGCTCAATAGAGGTCATCATTATTTAAACACATCCTTCTTAAACCTGTCACTAGCTTTTAAAGTGGACCTTCCTACTGTTAACCAACTGAAAACAACATTTTTAGAAACTGCTGTAATGAATGTGGCATTAGGATCAATTTCGTCAAATTATTTTTAATATTTTTTATTTATACTGCACTTTGAACGATGCACATTGTCGCAACGTGGTTTTAAAGATATCCAGTTATAGAATTTTTATTTACATTTTTACTTTGTCCCTAATGAGTGGAACAGAGGCAATGGTGGCAAGAGAAAGATCCTAGATGATCATAAAAAGAAACCTTGAGAGGAATCAGACTCAGATCATCCCTTTCTCTTTTCTGTGACCTGTGCAATCATACAGTAGTTTTTTGTTTTTTTTTTCTCTATAACTGTAAGCTATAAAGTCAAAATGATAATTATGTTAACAGGAACTTGTTGGGAAATTTTTATCTACTCAGTGATTAAGACTTGAGTGTAAAATGTTTTTAGTAATAAGGAGGCTACATCCACAGCTATCTTTAGGGAATCTGTGTGGTACCATCCACTATAATCTCATCATGAGCTTTAGGTTGTCCTTGTAGGCAGCAGGAGCAGCCGGTGATTTTCAGGTAATGCTTCAAGAAGATGTGGGGCATCAGGCACGTCTGGAGAGCAGAAGATCTCCGAATCACTGGTAACAAGCAAACATTCAGTGACATCTTTTCTAGCGGGTGAAATGTTGTTTTTGTCTTTCCTCTGCTCCCTGTTTGGGTCGCCAAAGCGAATCATCTGCTCCACATATTTGATTTTGGAACAGGTTTTTTTGGGACTGGTACTGAGAGTTAACCCCTCAGTGGCTTGGTTGGTTCCATGTCAGTGAATTGAACCTGGGCTACGGTGGTGAGTGTATGAGATCCTGCCCCTGGACAGTTTCAGATAATAACGTTCTCCTTACATACCCAAATACCAATTTCACATTTCACATTTATGAGGAAGAAGTTCCTCATAAAACTAGAGAAACAGCTTTGTTTTGTAGTGCATTGCTTTCTCCACATCCTCAGATTTTGTGCTGTTCTATTAAGCAGTAGTGTTTTGGGACATTTCACCAATTTAATGCTGTTTTATTAGCTCCTGGGACAGTGTGGCATTATTACCTGCTACAGTATGATCTCCAGATCAGTGCTAGGGTTGCTATCTGTCACTCAGTCTTTATCAGTTTTCTACAGACCCTAACCTCATCCTCATTCTGATTGGTTGAGGTATTGTTGATTTTCTATGACAGCAGCAAAAAAAGGGTGAATTAATGTCCTTGTTCTAATATATTTATTTAGTATTTTTTAAAAAGAGTCTCCAGTAAAAGCCTTTGTTAAAATTAGAAGTGAAGCTGAACTTTAGCAACACAGGATTGTCTTCAGTATTTGGGGATTTTTCATTTCTTGGTAAGACAAACTGCATTTTATTGTTTTATTGATTTCAAAAGAAAGAAAGTGAGTCTGGTCAAAAAAACATCATTTTCTAACTTTTACAAACATTCCACAATATATGTAAATTTAAATTGATTTAAAGTATTTTGGATAGTTCTTCAATTAAATACAATTATTAATCAGCTTCTGGGTAGCAAGAGCCCTCTACTTTGCATATTTCTCTAACAGTATTCTGCATCATGTTTTATTCTTAACTTAATAATAATAATAGTAATCCATCCATCCATTTTCTAAACCACTTATCCTCCACAGGGACATGGGAAGCCAACCCCAGGGGACATGGGACACAAGGTGGGAGACACCCTGGAAAGGGTGCCAACCCATCGCAGGACACACCATCACACACTATGTATAATTTACAGATAGTATTCAGCATCTCTTTGGACACATGTCTTAGGACTGAGGGAGAAACCTGGAGTACCAGGAGGAAACCCCTGAAGCACTGGGAGCCCAGTGTGGAGGAGGTAATTGAAACTCCACCCCAGAGGTGCAAGGAAAACTTGCTAACCACTAAGCTGAGACCCCTACCATCACCCTTTAATAACACATTATATTTAAAAATACAGACCACATAGCTATTGTTAGATAGCTAGATAATCTTTCAGTATCACTGACTTCAAGTAACACACAGGACAAAAAATATTCTGTTCTGGGGCTTTTACTGAGGAAAAAAGGGGACTTGAAACTTGATTTTGGGCAACGTGTGTCTCAAGCCTCATTTCGAAGAGAACTTTTCATATTTCTAAATTAGAGCCTCTATATGGAAAGTGTCATGTAATTGAAAGTGATTTAGAATCGCAGCAGTGGCTGGCCGTGCACAGATAAATTTACTCTTGATGGCCGTTCCAAAGTCTATCTGTTTCCATGTTATGAAGCATTTGCATGGTAAAGCCTTGGAGATTATGCAGCATGCAAATGATGGTGCTGGCGAGAGAAGGTGATTTTTTGCACATAGCATACACCCCACACCCCCTTACACATGCACACACACCCCAGGGGATGGTAGTGCTGCTTCTCCACAAATTCATTCTTTTACTCCTGTTTCGTGTGGATTTTATGGCTCTCCTGTGAGCTCATCTCACCAACCCATGAGACACACAGAGCCATTTTTCATTTCAGACAGGTGGTAGCCCAGCTCTTGGCCCCCCATCCTCCATCTCACCTGTTATTAATGCTTTCTTACAGATAAGGCTGAGTTTCCTCCTGTTGTAGATATGGTTCTGCTGAGATAACCTTAAAGCAGAGAGGATTAATAAAATTGTCTGTGTTCTATCACTACTGGAATTAGCTCTTTTGTTTGGTAGATAGAAAATGTGATTAATGCATTTACCACAAGTATCATATTACAAGAGTCATATTTTATGTTAAGCTTACTCAGTGTGTGTGTGTGTGTGTGTGTGTGTGTGTGTGTGTTATTATTAAAAGTAAAAAAAAACATTCTGGTGGTGTGCATCTGGAAAAAAAATAATTTGATCACCTCAGCATCCATCCTCTCATTTTTCATCATATATTTTGCGCTTTATAATGTTTGCCAAGATTTAAAAAATGATACTGATGTATTTATAAGCTTGTGTGAGGACTGGCAGCTCCAAACTAAATATATTAGTCTGTCACTAATTGATCTACTGCTGAAACAAGTGCATTAGGAGGCAACCTATCCTCACAGCCATTAGCGGCTGATGAATAACACCTTTCATTCTGCCATGACAAGGGTCTTCTTCATCACGCCACATTACAGAATCAGAAATATTTCTCTTAGCGTTAATATCGTTATTAAAATTGAATTACGTTCCAGCGTGGATTCAGGGCTTCAGATACCAGGAGCATAAGACGTGAAACACTTCTAAGACAATTCCCACTTGGATTGGTGCATGTGTTTGCTGCGTGTGGACAGGTGTAATGTCATATTACCATGGATTTATAAGATTGTTGATTATAAGATACATAATTGCTATTGTAGTTGCTTTAGGCACATTTATGTCGAAATTTACCTGAGCCATTAATTTAATAGATATAAACAATGGAATATGTTAGAAGACAATAATCATCCGGAGTTCAGTGAATATGGCCCAAAGTGATAGCGTTACTTAAAATGATTTTGTTCCAGTAACAGCACATCCTGAAAGGATTTTATTCCTTTTACACCCAGCAGATTGAGAACATTTTAGATTTATTAAATGAAGAATTCCGCATCATACTTCTTATACATTAATAGTTATATTTAACGTTGTTTCTGACAAAGACAAAAAATGCAGCATTTAATTTGAACATATTATATATGATATATAACCGAAAGGAAGAGTTAAGACTGTGAGAGAGAGATACATTTTACCCTGGACTCCATGTGCTTTGCAGATGCCTTAGATGCTGAACTAGAACTTGAGCTGGGTGAGAAGAAATGAATATTAATGAAAAACAAGCACAAGGTGTGGAGGAAGATCAGAGTAGAGTCGTGCATACAGTAAGGCCAAATTACCCTAATTATGTATCTGTACATAATTATATTTTAAAACCTGAAAAACAATCATATGCACAAAAATACTGATCGATTTTTTCTGTTGGTTGATTTTCTGTTGGTAAATATGTGGGAATTATATATAGCATCTCTTCAGTTTAAAAATGAATACAAGACATTAGAGAGGAAAATGAAAAGCTTTTTGTTGTTGCTGACCCTCCCTCAGCAAACTGCACATTAATGGCAACTGGAAATTTGTTACTGTATAAGTCTATGCTACACACACTAGTTCTTTCACACTTCATAGCTGTTTTAAACATTTTCTTTTTTCTTTTTCTTTTTTTTTACATTTTCATGTGTTTCAGTGTGTCCTTTGTTGCCCCAGTCCATTCACGCCATGGTTTATTTTGTTGTCTGATTCTAGGCTCATTGGAATAAGACTATAATATATATTTGTTGTGTGTCTATTATAGGATTCTGTTTATAGGCACTACTCTGTTGCAGCTAAATCTAGACCTTTGTACTGACCATTCCACCCTTTTATGGGAAAGTCACTGGTTTCATTAAATGTGAAAATGTAATGTGAAATGAAACGTGTGCCTGCGAGTGTCACCTAGTTGATGAGTAGTCGCCAGAGGTGCTGTAATATGCTGGGCTCTTCCTAGGTAGGCCATGACCCTGGAGAAAAATCGTTCTGGTCTCAGCTTTCCAGTCCCTCAAACTTCAATTACCTACCCCTCCTCCTTTCACCCAGCCCCCCCAAGTCCTGCTTCAGCTGGCAATGGAGTGACAGGGCAATACAACACGGCACAGCCCGAAATCAGTCGTGTGACAGAGCAGAGGGCTCAGTATGGACAGAACAATCAGCCTGGAAGAAAAGTTTCAATGAGATAACGCTGAAAAATAGGTTGCTGGAAGTCGTTCTTTTGCTGTTGTTGCGATTGTTGTTGAGCATCATCTCTGTCTTCTGAGTTAACCCAAAGCAGTAATCCAGAGTGGGTGTAACGTTGTTGCTGTTGTTCTTGACTGAAACTTAACACCCTTACAAATATAAAGGATGTGAAATCATGATGATTTGATCCTCTCCTTATGTACATAAGCCATGCCATACATATCTTTATTTATGTAATTGTTTTGGATAAAAAGATACCCGACGTAACAAAGCTTCACTGAATAATTGATGGGTTTATTTTCAGAATAAATCCACTTATACATGTGTCAGTGCTTGATTAAGCCAATCAGTAAGTATGAAACATTACTTTGCTTCTAATTTCCAGCCAGCCTCAGGGGCATTAATGTAAGTACCTGGGCTTGTAATGCCCTTTCCAAAGACCTCTGCCAAACACAGACTTAATTAGCCAAACCTTGTCTGTGTAATTACTGATTAAAACACACCACTTCCCACATTCCCAGTGTTTCGATTAGAGATTTGCATGTGTAACTGTTTAACTGTCCCTCAGTGAGCTGAATTAAAAAGAGAATCATTCAATTACATGATAGGACTGTGTGTAATTAATTGCATTTTTAATAGCCTTCACTTGTGTTCATCACAAAATTGCTTTGTTTACATCTGTGTTCTCTCGCTGTCCAAGACATTATTTAGAGCTGAGGTGTAGGTGGAGGTCTAGAGCTTTTCATGTAGAAAACACTGCAGTCATGCTGAATTGGGGCTAAAAAGGTTTAAGAGAGAGGTCATCAGGTGTCGATTAAAGTAACACAAATTAACTTTGGGTTTTATTTTTAAAGGATTGAACATTAAACATTGACTGAAAATGTTCAAGTTAGATGTTAGCTTGTGGTGGCTGACGGTTATTAAAATAAGAAAAGCATGTATCCATATATTCCATATATATATATATATATATATATATATATATATATATATATATATATATATATATATATATATATATATATATATAGTGTAGCATACTATGTATATATACTGATATTAGGAAATACCATTGACATGAATAGGTGTACATGGTCTGCAACAATGTTTAGGTAGGTGGTAAAATAAAAAGTAACTTCCATATGAATGCCAGGTCCCAAAGTTTCCCAGAAGAATATTGTCCAGAACATCAGCTTTTGCTTCAGCTTGCCTTCTTCTGCTATTGCATCCAGGTACCATCTTTTCCCCATGTAAGCGACACACATGAACATAGCTGTCCTCTTGATTGAAAACATATTTGTCTAGTAAAGTCTTTGATGAATAGTTTTTTCTTAGGTAAAGGAACAGAGTAGCGGGTTTTGGTGAGCTGGGATGTTTGGATGCTGCCCCCCACTATTACAGGTTTACTCAGGTGATGGTGCTGACAGTGGAGTGGCTGTTCACTTTATGTCCCAGAACACCATCATAGCTGTATTATCTTCCTGCTTTCCTTTGCTGTTGTTCCTGCTTGCATACTTAATAGTCTGTTTCACTCTCTCTGTTGAGCTACACATGGAACTCCTGAGATAACAGTGATTCTAAACCCCTCTGGAGTTCCATCATTTGGAAAACTTCTTACTGTTGCTGAAGATGGTCCCACAGTGACAGCCTGCAGATACATAATATTACTGTAGATGGTACCACTTCAAAACCATGAAGACGGCTTTGGACTGCAATTACGATGTACAGTTCTGCTACGATGGCTTAGGACTACGATTGCAATGATAGCTCTAGGATGGCAAATTACCACAACAGCTGGTAACGTCAACAAAGTTTAATTTACTATGAAGTACACAGATATAGAAAGGAATTAATTATAATCTCACTCTTTGGTGTCATCCCAGATGAGGATGGGTTCCCTTTTGAGTCTGGTTCCACACAAAGATTCTTACTCATATAATCTCAGAGAGGTTTTCCTTGCTATAAATCTTTTTCTAATTTATATCCTGAATGTATCTATTTGTGTTATTTTCTGTTATTTTTGGTGTATATTACAGTATTCATTCTAACATGCTATTGCACATTCATTTGGAACCTTAGATCAATAATAAACTAAAACATTTTCAGTCTAAACCCTGTGGCTTTCCATTGGCTACATTCCTAAAGTGACCATGGCTTTCTTGAAAAATTCGTAGGCACTTTTTTTATTTCAAGTTTTTAAATACAATTGAAAGAACACTTAATAAAATCCTACATGTAAGGGTCCCTTGACCCACAGTGAAACAAGCTAATGGACAGTTCCTACTCACACTAAATGCATATAATCAAGTATAAAAGATGTTACTAAACCTACTCCCAGCTTTTGAAGCGGTGATGTATCACAGTAGGGTTCCTGATCTAAGATTGCATTGAATTGGGCATCTGTTCTCAGGGCTGCTTCCATGTCCGGGGACATTGTCATTCCATTTAAATGAACACCAGGTTGTACACAACGCTCACAAGAGTTGTAACTTTTCTCAAGTTGTTTGAGAAAAGCTCTGGCAGGAGCATCACATATAAATGCATCAGGCAGGGGAACGCGGTATTCCCCCTTCCTTTGTGAGTCTCTAAAATTCCTCAATAATGTCTTTCTTGTACTCATGAACTGACAGTGGTTTAGATTTAGTGTTTTAGACCAACATACAGATTTATTATAAACACTTTTGATCTTAAGTAGCTCCTTAATTTTATATTACTGATATTTCATCAACATATTGTGACTGTGAGTTTATCTTGTGCATCTACTCTGGTCTACTGGTCTGCTCTGCACATATTACAAAAGTTAGAATGGTCTTAACCCCCACCCCCCCTTTTTTGACTTCAGTCTTTTAAAGTAGACATGAGAGTTCTTGGATCTTTTGATAAACTAAGACCTTCATTTATTAGTGTATGCAGTAATTCTGACAAAGCAGACAGAGATATTCCAACTAACTAGCCAATTTTGTCTTCATGTCAAGCTAAGGCTTAATTTGTCAGAATCTTGAAATGAGTCATTTGTTTCATCACTATCCAATTTCAAATCCGATAAATCAGTGTCAAAAATCTGTTCATCATCCACTCTTTGGCAAAAGTTTCATCAAGAACTTCCAGAGCATCCACAGCCAAACTCATGAAATGTTCTCTCACAATTTTTTTTTATTTGTTGCCGTGTAATACATGAACTTGCACTGCTGTACTCGATTTTCTAAAAACAAACTGGGAATAATTTACATTCCTACACTGTTGGTAGTGTTTAACGGATGTGTCAGCAAAGTGGGTTGGAAAATATTGGTCCAAATGGCAACCAAATCATTTAATGTAATCAAGGTTGCATGAATCCATAATCTGCACTAGAAAGAAGTCAGCAATAGTCTTTATTTTATATGTATTTTACCTAAATCTTTTACTTTTCACAAAACTCCAAATTAATCTGCTTCAACACAGTTGTTAACCACGAATAGTCTGTTGTTTTGTCTGAATGCTGAAAATCTAGTGTTATTTTTAAAATTCAGTATTAGCTAAACATTTCTTTTTATTTCTCATTCAGCTGTTTTTTTAAATTAATTAATTTATTTATTTATTTTTTCTGTTCCTTGAAAAAATTATTTGGAAAAAACAAGATTCTGCTGTGTTGCACAGGGTCTACAATTACTAGTAATCCTAAACTCAAGGTCCACAGTTGTTCTTGTTCTAAAAATAAGCGAGTTGGAGAGCAGGGCTCCTCCTGTCAGTAAGGCACTGCCAATCACCCACTTCTGAGTGAAATCTAGATGCACAGAGGGAGCTAATTAGGCTGAATGCAGATGAGATTCACGGTTGTGAGAGAGAACATTCTGCTTAATCCTTAACTAGAATGTACTATTTGTAAGTATTTGTCAAGCAAATTTCAAGGGAATTGAAACATGTCAAATTTCTTTGTGTAGCAGGTTTCTTAGCAGCCCTAGATACAATTTTGAAATCTTTGCACTGTATACACTCTTCCAAGGTATTTCAATTAACAGTGTTAATAATGTTTAAATAGCAAGCCTGAACCAAACCATTGTACTGACAATTCAATACTAATGCAGGTCAGCTCTATCAGTTATACATGTAAATTAACACAGGAAATAGGTTTTGAAAATAATGAGGTTAAGATCATTTGTGATGGATACATGAGTTAACCTGGAGCTATGAGCCGTGCCACATGAACCAGCTTCCTGCCAATAAAATTCTGCTCTATAAATACGTACCTGCTTCAAATAATCCAAACAACACCATCACATATGCATGCACATAAACATACTGTGTCGAGCCAGCAGACTTCATTAGCAGAGCCAGAACTCTGTAGTATCCCACTGTGAGCAGCAATGGCTGTGATGACTTCATTGTCACATTGGGGCCTTTCGAAGAGGCGGCTTGGCTCAGAGTGTCGCTGCTTTAACAGAAGCCTGCTGAGAGGCCCTCTGTCCCTCATGGTTTTGGCCAGACCATCTGTAGAAATCAATTCTGCATTCGAACAAGCAAGGCACTATCCATTTTCGGAAATGGGCTTTAGAGGTGTTAGAGGCTATAATAAACAGAACAGAAAAATACATTCTTTTATATATATATATATAGAGCAAGGCCCATGTTGTTACCATGTTTACTTCCTTGCTTGCTAAGACACTTCATCCTTCTCTACTGGAAGGAACAATCTCTACTTTCGTTCACAAGATGGTTTCAAGACACCCTGTATTTTCTGCAACTGAAAAGCATTACAGGTGTTACATAGATTTCAGGAGCATCTGGGCCACTTATATTATATATGTATATATATATATATATATATATATATATATATATATATACATAATTGTTTGAATAATTGAATAATAATAAGGCAATTCTTCTTTTTGTGGGGGTTTTGCTCTTTTGGGTCTTGGGTTTCAAAAATCACTTAAAAATATTAAACAAATAGATTGTGTTTGCTGGACATTGGAATCCTGAGCAGCCATGTTTGCAGGCCACATTGATCTCTGGGAACTGAAGGCTATCAATTCTAACAGTTATTAACTTCACATGCCACTAAAAATAATAATATAATGAGAAACCACAATCAGCACAAACACCCCTGTCCTGAAGATTTTTCCAAGACAGAACTTAGAAATTAAAAGTTACCTCTAATGTAATATAATGAACTCAAGACACCTTTCAAAAAACACTAAGTATCTATTCATATAACTTGTCGCAATATAAATAATTACACACTTTTTTCATGCATTGTTAAGGAATGTCTTCCATACAGATCCCTGTGTATGTTCGTTTATTGTTGTTCATTATCATTGCTTTTGTAGTTTGTGTTGTCACGAATATTAATGTGTTACATTATTTTCTCCAAAAATGGTTGGAAGGAAAATGCCTATTAAAACATTGTAGACAGCAAGACAGCAAGTTGTTGCCAAATTTTTTGACAGGCAGACTATGTTCAGACGCATCCATTTCTAACGAATCTGTAAATATTGATGCTCCTTGGGACTGGAGTGAGGCAGGCTGGCAGTAACATATGTTACTTCTCAGACAGCACTTTCCCACCTGCCCGTGTCGGTGATGCAGGGTTGCCAAGGAAACAGGCTTTTTCAGGTAAGTTAATCTTGGCACATGTCTTAAGTACAAGTAGCTCAGTGGTTAGCCAATGAACAATTAGAACTCAGAGGAGATTTAACAGTGCCAGGAGGATAATGTGGCTTGAACAGCTTGCTTTTTGATATGTCCGTGTTCTACTTAGAAGCCTGTGAAACTTGGTACATCACACTTGGAGAACAATGAATAGACTTAAATACCTGGTGTGATTCATCCTTGAGGCAGAATTCTTCACAATATTCTTGTGAAACGAGAAGAAGGCCTCATTTCTGTGTTAAAGATAACGACTTGTTTGAGGAATAAGATCTGAGCCAGGTATACTCTCTTGGACTTTCAGCCATGGAGCTGTGGTATCGTCTGGATTATAATGTTCTAAGCAGCACCCATTTACAGTACATGTACATGTCACTATGCACCAGCAAATAAAATAAAACTTGAATATGGCACTGAGACTTCATTGAATGTCATTGCAGTAACTCTCTGTTGTCATTCTGATCTGAAGAAAGTAATGTTTTCTCATTAACTGATGGCTTCATTTTGTGTATGCAACAAATATCTGATTCTCGGAGCAGCTGTAGCCCCTCAGATTTTACTTCCAGTAGATGATTATCCAGGAGTTTCACCGACTTTTAAGCTATGAAGTCATTCTCTTTAGATTTTCAATTCAATTTATTTGTATAGCTTTTTTAACAATGGACATTTTCTCAAAACAGCTTTACAGAAGTACAGAAACATAGAGAAAAAAATGATAAAGATTAAAGTTACTATTTTATCCCTATCCCCATCCCCATTCTCTATAAATGATGGAGTTTGTATACAGCTATATGGTGTCTGGTTCCTGTCAAGGTTTCTTCCTTGCCACTGTCATTGTTCATTAGGGAGCTACAATTGCATCCTGATTTCTTTCGTCAAGAGTCAAGTCATGAGGTCAAGAGGCTTTTTATTGTATTGTAGCTCATGCACTACATAGTGAAATGAAAATGTTCTTCTTGTACCCCAGTGCTAGATAAAGACACAGAGCTACATAAGACAACAGAGAACTAAGAGCTAAGAAGTAAAAATGAACTTATTTTGCAAACAGTGCAGGACAAAAGACAAAAAGAGAAGAGACGGCTCAAACAGACAATACAATAGAATACAGAATGGATACGTAAAATAGCTGCGTGGTATTTGGTACCAATAAGGATGCTTGGTATTGTTAATATATGTAGACATATAACAGCAAAGCTTTAAAGCAGCTAAATGATTCTTTAAAGCACAACACGAATAAAATTAAATGTATTGATAAAGATTTTTTCATTCCTTTTTAACAAGTTACTTCAGGTAAAATTGATACAGTTTGCTTCACATGCACACACTTATTCTTATGTTCACATCTTACCTGTCTTCTGACTGTACATCAGAGCCTTACTCTCTCTCTTGCCTGTCTCTTACCACTTTTTGCAGTTTTCTACTTTTAGATGTAAAAAAAAACTCTTTGAATGTCGTGACTGATTGTTTTTTTGTAGTAAGTCAAGAGTTTTACTTTTCAGCTTTGCTAAGAGATGATTACACCAATTTTTTTGTTTGTTTTTTCTATAAAACCCTCAAAGGACAGTTTATATTAAAAACACAGAAGGTTATAAGCATTTTACTGGGAATAATCGCAAAGCAAAAGAATAAATGTGCCAACTAAAAGAAAAAAGATTTTTCATTCATTTAGTTTGAATTTAGATTATTTGAAACTTTTCAACAGAATACATTGTACTGTATATGGTGTGTTGATTTTTTCAGTCTAGAGTTTGACCTAATTAATTTTTCAGAAAGAATTTTAAGAAGTGCCCTCAGTCCTGTGTCTCTGTACTCTTGCAATGAAAAGTTTTTTGTTGTTTTTTTTTCGTTCTTCAAAGCTGATTTATGAGCTGAGCTCCTTCAATCAGGATAAATATGCACAGGCCAGCAGCAATGGTGTGTGTGTGTGTGTGTATGTGTGTGTGTGTGTGTGTGTGTGTAGCAGATGTAGCCTGTAGTTTGATTTTAAATGATGCAGCATGTTAACTTTGCTCATTTGGCCAGAGTATAATGAGCTTTCTTTTATGTTTGTGTTAAAGCTTAAGTGTGTATCTTGGTATAATTATGATTTCTGGACTGCAGGCTTGTTATTAGCATAGTGGCATGTTCTTTGGGCACAAAAACACTGTGGAATGAAGATTAAGCTTTAACTAAAAGCAGGAGGATGGTCTTTATTTGTACATTTATCCATAATAAATGATGGGATTATTGTTACAGTGCAAATGCTCTTTTAGTGTCTCTCTCTCTCTCTCTCTCTCTCTCTCTCTCTCTCTCCTACTATATCCATCTCTTTCTCTCTTAATGCAAATTAAAATGTAATGAAAATAGAATAAATCTTGACACACTACTGATACATTGAGCCAAGGCTTTGCTGCAGTTATTGCCAGTTGTGTTTGTGTTTTTCTGTATCATTGTTCTTTTCACTGTCCATCCTGATTACGAATTTAACAATATTCTTAAATCTTTCAGACGTTTGTCCATGTGATGGCCCTTTTAGTCTCCATGTGAATAAGTAACTGCTTCCTAAACCTAATAACTATCAGCTATAACTAAAATAGCTATAATTCTGGTCCACTCGAAGTCTTTTTGAATATTCTTAAATCTTTCGGACGTTTGTCCATGTGATGGCCCTTTTAGTCTCTCCTGAACAACTTAGCTCTACAACTGTGTTTCATGGTAGCAATTATATAACCCACAATAGTAACACAAAAAAGTGTTAAAAGTATCATCTTCTTTGTATATACAGCGCTGTGAAAAAAAATGGCCCCCTCCTGATTTCTTCTCTTTTTGCATATCTCGTACACTAAATGGTTTCAGATCCTCATACACAAGAGAAGAAGAAGATAATATAAGACAGGATTGATATAAGACAAGGAGAACATGAGGAAACACACAACAAATTTTTAAATGAACATTTTATTTATTGATTCAACAACTACTGTATATCACCCATGTGAAAAAGTATCTGCTTCCTAAACCTAATAACTGGCTGTTCCACTGAAACCAAACACATTTCTGGTCCACTCCAAGTCTTTCTTGAAGAATTGCTTTAATATAGCCACATTGGAGGGCTTTCAAGCATGAACCGCATGTTTAAGATCCTGCCACAGCTTCTCAATGGGTTTCAAGTCTAGGCCACTCTGAAGCTTTAATTTTTTTTTTTACAGAGGTGACATTAATCTTCTGCTTCAGATCATTATCTTGAGCTTCAGATTGTCTTGAGATTCATGAGTCGGTCAGTTATAACAAGTTGCTCAGGCTCTAAAGCAGCAACACATGCACACAGCATCACACTACCACCACCTCCATGTTGGACTCTTGGTATGATGGTCTTACTGTGAAATGCTTTGTTAGCTTTACACCAGTGTAACAGGACCTGTGTCTGACATGAAGTTCCACTTTTAACAGTCCACAGAACATTACCCACAAAACCTGGAGGACATCAAGACAGTGGTGTTTGCTTTACAACTCTCCAATAGATAGATAGATAGATAGATAGATAGATAGATAGATAGATAGATAGATAGATAGATAGATAGATAGATAGATAGATAGATAGACAGACTTATTCATCCCAATGGGAAATTTATAATACCAATTTTACTCTCCTCTAAATGTGGAATCACAGGCCTGCAGTTACTTAGATGTTTGTCTGGTTTTTTTTGTAAATTCCTGGAAAAACTATCAACGTGATCATGGAATCAGTCATTTCTATTAACATTAACAAATAAATGGCTCTTGCTATAGTTTGCTGGAGTCCCAGAGCTTTATAAATGGCTTTGAAACCCTTTCCAGATGGATGGAGGTTTAAATGAGATAATCATCTAAAAAAACTGTATTTTGCTCATTTTTTGCTCGTATTATCTTATATTAAATGTTGCTTGCTGGGATGAAACCATTAATATGGAAGAATTGAACAAAATAAGAGAGCAGGAAACACTTTTCAGAGTATGTGTTTAAACATTACTTGTACTTTTATGTGCTTTTGCATCTGCACATCTGTTATCTCACGCATTGTTCTCATAATCAAAGCATGAATGTCATAATAATGTCACATCACGCCGAGGTGTCATTGTTCTGATGAGTTTTATGGTGTAAACCGTCTCCCAGTAGCGTCTCTGCTGTCTTCACTGTCTCATAATTCAGCTCTCTGCTCACCGAGCTGCTGCTTCTCATCATTCAAGTGCTGCCTTTTCACTCACTTACAACTTTATTAGGTGAATTTAAAGACTCAGGTCTCAGAAGTGCTTCATGCCGTCACTGTCAGTGTCACAATCTCAATGCTACACATCACAGTATAAACGGTTCATAAACCAAGTGTACAGCAGTGACATCATGTTTAATCTGTAACAAGTGACGGCAGTCAGATGATTGATCTGTGCATCTTTAGTCTGTTGTGTCTCACTCACTCACTCACACACACACTCACTCACTCACTCACACACTCACTCACTCACACACTCACTCACACACTCACACACTCAGTCACACACACACACTCACTCACTCACACACTCACTCACACACTCACACACTCAGTCACACACACACACTCACTCACTCACTCACACACTCACTCACTCACACACTCACTCACTCACTCACACACTCACTCACACAATCACTCACTCACTCACTCACACACTCATTCACTCACAATCACTCACACACACACACACACTCACTCACA